>NC_057807.1:247065505-247424770 GCF_018294505.1 Triticum aestivum
GGCAGGAAATGGTGATGAATAAAACATGACACATGCAGTACAAAGTTACAGAGATTATGCCCTCGTAACCAGTTATATGAATTAAAACAGTAGATGGGGTGAGTGCCATCTCATGGTCATCAATCAGGATTACCGAATATTTGAAGTTTGAAATGTATTTCCTTCAAAAAAAAAGCTTGGAATACTTTTCTAGGCTATCAGGATACGTGATAACAACCTTCTGGCATGGTACCAGTGAACATGTTAATTAAGTGAATTATAATATACGAGAAAGACTAGAGCGGGTTGTATAGATTGGTACCATAATTCTAGAAATCAACGACATAACCAAGACTCAAATATTTGTGTCATACTTACCAAAGCACGTAGAAAATTTTGAGGGTATCTTCCCATGGCCTTCTTTAATGACTTGCTTCTTAACTTTATCATGGAGAACTTCCATATCAGTTGTTACGACAGGTGGGGCACTGCCATCTTGGGGGAGTTCAGTACGCGCAAAAGAAGCATCCTCTACTGTTATCTCATCATCACTAGAACCTAAAATTATCAGAACATAAATCAGCATCAATGGGCAAAAGGCAGTGAGGTTTTAGAACTTATTCGCCATCTTGGCACAGATTTGCATATTTTGTAGCATCTCGTATTGTTACTTTGTGGTATCAAGTAACATTACGTAGTCCTGTTAAGTGTGAAGCACAAGCGTCAGAAATTAACATATGTAATCTTAGCATTGAGTTGTGCTACAAGCCCCTACTGAAACTAATTCCATTGCCTTCACATAGGGCAATCAGATTCAGAAAAAAGAAATGTGCTACAGTGCTAGTATTACATTTCAACTTCTTTTGCGCACTGATTAAAGAAGGCGAGCAGAACATTAACCTGCAGTGTGTGCAATAAACACTACTAATTAACTTCACTGCTCCAGCAACATACAAAGCGATTTGGATCATATATCCTTAGATTGCCTTTAGATCGAATACAGCGTGACTAGTTGCTATCTTTTTTTTTCAAAACGAAAAAAAATCGGCACAGAAATTCCGCACCAAATTTGCAAGAGAAAAGGTGCTCTCGTTGAATTGAAAGCTTAACATGACCTAGATACAGAGCCCGCAGCACGAACAAAAAGGAAGTGAGAATTTCGCTGGCGGCAGTCCCGCAGAGCTGGAAGAGGCTCACTCACCAGCGGTGAGATCAGAAGCGGGGGCGGGGGCTATTGGCGCGGCATCTTCGGGCATGGCGGCAATCGCTGCAGGCGGGCAGACGCGCCGGGCGTGGTTGGTTGGGAGGCGGAGGAGTCGAGGAGATCAGGAGAGCAGAGCAGATGGTCACTTCCTCGACTTGCAATCTGTGAAGTAGGGGTGTTTAATTCGGCTTTTTCTTTCAGGTCCGGTCAACGATTTTGGGTTTTGGAAAATTTCGGTTCGGTCTATTTTCAGGTAGGGCACCCTCAAAACGCAAGTAAACGTTTGGACCGATGGTCCGGACAATGTAAATAATCCAATGCGATGCCTCATCGGTCTACGGGCACGTCCGCTTGTCTGACGGCAAACAGGATGCAAGTCATACGTATGCGCCTAATCGCCACGCCCATTGAAATCCCCATCCACCCGGAAGAAAACCTCTCGTGCAGAGAAGGCTGAGGAGTGGTGCCGCATCCGCGCGGAGCAGGCGGCGAAGTACGTCGACCCTCCGACAAGGAGGATTGAGCGTCCGGCTCTTCCATGGCGTTGTCCATTTGCCGCGACCTCGCCGCCGTCAGATCCAACCCCTCTATTACTAGTTTAACGTAGTATGTAGTATAACTATGCTTGTAGTTTGTTGATCATGTGATGAACTATGTAGTATGTGACGAACTATGTTTGTGCAATTTCTCCTGCGAAAGTGTTTTTTTTTCAGATTATGCAGGTTTTGATACGGGTTTTGTTCGGCCGCGCATGTTTTCGACCCGCAAACGCGATCTTCGTGAAACCGCAAACGCGTTTTGCGAGTCGAATTTTTGTGGGGTCTGCTAGAGTTGCTCTAAGTGCGGCTCTGACGCTGTCCGCACCACACCACATCTCATATCCTCTCCTCTCGACAGACCGAGGTGCGGCTGGCAGCAAAGGAAGGATTTACAAAGCATGACGAAGCACGCGATGTGAAGGATGGAGTTGGGCGAAAGATGACGGAGTTGAAGACAGTAAAAGTCAAGAAGACCCTAAGAAAGGGTGTGGATAGGATACCCCCAACCCCTAGAGAAGGAACAGAACGAACATACCCACTCGTTATCGTTGATAGGGTGGGGGATGGTTTCGGCCATGGCGGTGCCATGGACGAATTGAGCCCAGACCGCGTGAACGCGACCTCTGGCGTCAGCAGGTACCCCACAGTGGAGAGGCGGTCCAGCTGGCCACGCATCACCGTCGACGACTTCCATTTCCCCTTGGTGAGTGAAGCCACCTTTGGGATCCGTGACGGCGCCCTTTCCAATGTTGACGAGCTAGTCGTCCTTCTTCAGGGAACATTATCCCTCCATGGCAATGCGGCGGTGTTGTGCGGTGATGGCAGCGTGTGCGTGGGGAGCAGTGGAGGTGCAGAATGCTAGGGCACTAGAGAGTTTGGGCGCAAGGAAAAATATGAAGTGTGGGGGGATGGGAGCATAAATCCCCCCTCGTCTTGCTTCCTTCCTCGCATAGGGGAAGGGGAAAGTGAAGCAGTGGCAGGTTAATCATGTTGCATGACAGCAAATCCCTTTGCACCCCCCATTATAGCGCTAATAACGCACAGGGATCGAGGGGTCAATGTAAACCCTCTGCATGAATCAAGGCGCAGGTCCACTACTGATGGGACATCACTTGAGTGGGACCCGGCCCAACTCCCGCGTGTCTTGTTGACCATCAGGTCAAGGCAAGCATGTGGCCAGGTGGGCTCGTCGATAAGACCGGTCTGGCTTGTCAGAGCCGGAAAGGACGACATTTGAGACGCATTGCAAGAATTTTTCCTGCCTGCGAATAGGTTGGCTACGTGGGAATCCTTCTTGCGTGCAGGTTGGCCAACTCCTTCGTTATTTCCAAGATTGAGCTGGTTAACGTCACATTAGAGGCAACTCGGCAGATGAAGGCCAGCCGTGTGAAGACACTGTTCGGGGGATGCTTCGTTGAACCCGTTTCAATCCTGATGACGGAAGATGGCGTGCATCTCTAGGTAAGCAAGGTGTATCCAAGCTTGAGGGCCGCTTTAGGGGCTATTGACGGTGTCTGGCTAAGGGGTCTCGCACCACGCCGGCTTGGGCCACTTTGCAAGAACCATGGTGAAATTCCCGAAGATTTTGGAAGACTTGGAGTACAATTCGAAGATACCAGAGCCATGGAGGACTCTACCTCCACCGACGTAGCCTACCTAGGTCTGTAACCATAGCCCCCCTGGTATGTTACACAAGCCGGGCCAGGCTCGTTGATAGCAGATACACAATCCCTTGGTATTCACTTGTACCTTTTACATACCCCAACACAATACACGAGAGCAGGAGTAGGGTATTATCTCCTTCGCGAGAGCCCAAACTTGGGTAAAACCTAGCCCCAATTACCATTGTGCCAAGTCACCTAGTTAGGATACCCTACTGAGGGATCTGTCAGATCTAGCTCCAACAGGGAGCTCTACTGTAACACATACAATTTATAGCCACTCTTATTCTCTACATAATTTCATGTAAGTGTTCCATGGAGCACCTCCAATAACAACCCTATAGTAGGGTGCAAAAAACTGGTTGGAGTAAACTTTTTGACACGAAATGTGTTTTTTAGGACACCGGAAAATATTTATCTCCAACAAATAGCCCTAAAATTGGTGCCGTAAAACACATCACATCACGGTTGCCTTTTCATGGATGCACATTTTAGGTCAATTGTTGGAGCAGCGTTTTGGCACAAAGTGATGTAAATCAACCATTTTCTTATGGTCCTGCATGGTCCCCCACTGCCCTAAAAATTTGCGGCAGCTGCGCGGCTGCTGTATATTTGTAGCGCTTGGGGGTGCATTTTTGGGTTGGCCAATTTTTTTGGAGAGAAAATTACAAATAGGCATCTGTTGGAGTTGCATTTTGGGTAAAAAAAAGGGGTTTCATAGCTGCTGCCCTATTACAGGGCTATTGTTGGAGATCTCTTAGCGTCACGCAAAGATGCAATTCAATTCCCTGCTTGTTGGTTCTTGAAGGAGAACTAAGAAGGGAGGAAGGCGGAAGAAGGGAACAATTGACTAGAGTAACTCTAGAGTCGTCATATCGGCATGTCGGCATAATAACTGCTATCATGGCAATTTTTGTCAAAATGCTACTCTAGTAGGGTCGTCATCCCGCCCTCAATCGCCATAATGTTTAGGTCACGCATCAAAGCGAGCTTGCATGCCTCCATATTTGTAACACCCAGAGAATCATGCTACAATAATCTCATGCCTACTGATACTATTACATCATAATTATTTTGATAATCCTCACTTTGCTTCAAACCAAACTCAAATCCAAGTTTGAATGCCAAGTCAAATTATAATTTTATAAAACCGTAAACTAAAAATGTTCCTTAGGTTGGAAATATTCACTACATAATTGTCATTCATTAAAAAAATATTTTTGGAGATGTTTAAAAATACCCATGGATTTTAAACAGTGGACCAACGACGCCTTTTTAGCCCTTTTAAAATACAATCATAATTTATATTAACTCCAGTTGCCCCCAAACATTTTGTGCAGCCCCAAAATATAGTGCTTGAGTTATGTGCCACTGATCGACGGCGACGGTGGCGTCTTGCGCCGTTGTTGGTGTACTCCTAGACGTTGGCCTAGCTTCAAGGAAGGCCAAAATGTTCTGGACTTCAGAGCGAGTCAACTAGCGCGAGGAGGCGCCTGGCGTTGGTGCAAGGAAACGGTCGACGGTGGCCATCTATACCGCCGAGGGGGGCACTAGCACCCGCGCGGGGACAGGCGCTGTCAACGGCGCGGCGGAGACATTCGTGTGCACGGGCACCGGCACGGGCGCGCACGTCAGTGCACGCGCAGGCGCATGCACTGGCAGGTGCACGGGCACCGGCAAGGGCGTGCGCGTCAGTGCATGCATAGGCGCATGCACTGGCAGGTGCACGGGCGCGTGAAAGTCGGCGGGGACCTCGTGGGATCAAGCTCGGCGACAATGTGCGGCTCCCAGCCCATCAATGCCACGAGGATGGGCGCTGGCGCAGTCGGGGCGACGGGAGCTGGAACGGGAGCGGGGCCAGGCGCGGCGTCTTCCCGCAAGGCCAGTTCAAGCTCGTCCCAAAGTGCCTTATATTCTTGAGACTCCGGCTGGGTGTCTTCCTCAGGAAACCGGAAGACTAAGGACAGACCATCGTGATGTGGCATGGCGTATGTTTAGGTCAGGCTGGTTGGAGGTAGACGACAGGAGAATCGGAGAGGAAGAGAGAAGATTGTAGCGATACCGGATAGTGCGGGGTTGATTTTAAACTGCGGCGCCGGCGACATTAAAAGTGGGAGCAGTTGGGACGAAGGTGGGCGGCGGAGCCTGGTCAAAGGGCTCGCCTCCCAGTGAGCCTGCACAGCGGTCTGCTCGCACGCCTCCCTGTCAGCCGGCGCAGCGGTCTGCTCGCACGCCTCCCGTCGACTCACACGCTTGCTCGGACGGCACCTGCCGATGAGAAGCGGGGACTTGTGGCGGCACGTAAACGCCCACGGTTTCAATGGTGAAAGCGTTCGCCTTAACATGGCAGGTCTTTGTTCCAAAATACCTTGGCTCTTCATCTGTGCAACTTGTCATAAGCAGCTTGTCTCAAATTGAAGAAAAAACTTATGAAGTAATATTTGTGCCATATCACGTGACCATGCTTAGTTTCAAGAATTTATGCTCATTTTTGGATTTTATGAAATTTAAGATCTAGGATTCGAAACAATATCATAACCTGCATCATGCAATAAATTTTCAAGCCGTACATCTATCCTGTTGTATTTCTTAAGAAAGGATTTGGTCAAACATTTTGCTTAGTTAGACTTCATACAAGTTATATATGCAGAGTAAAAGGATAATCCCTCCGTACCAGTGCATTGCCTGATATATTAACTCAAGCACTAGGCACGAGTAAATGGGCTCAATTCTGTGCTCATCCTGGTGTAGTAGTAGTAGTACTAGGCAATGCGGTTGATGGGTGACCTTGACGAGCGGCGACTGAGGGAATTGAACCGTGATCGGCACGGTGGGTAACATTGTCTAGTTACTAAAGCATCCCTCCGTTGTTCATCGGTAGTCATTATGGACCGGGGACATGAGGGGAATTTCCTAGGGCTGGAATTCCGGCCGCCAGATATTTCAACTTGAAACGCTGAGGTCGACTGGTTGGGGTTGCCTAATGTGCATACCACGCACGCCACCGAAGGACACGAGCCCGATTTTTATTTTTATTTTTTTAGGATCAACACGAGCCAAGGTCTGGCTGGTACGCCGTTGGGTCCTACCATTCGAGAATACGAAAGAAGCCTTTTAAATTGCCGAATGAATCTATGTGTATTACAATACCCGTATTTTTCTTGCAAACACTAATCTCAACGTGGTAATTGATTTATGACGAGTTGTTGAATTAGAGTGAGTTTGTGATATAGTGATCTCAACGTGGATTTCACATTTCATGGTATCCCTAGTAAGTTTTACAATGCAAATTCAAATTTAAAAGATGAACAATATGGAGGTGAGAAAACTTTGTATGTATCAAGCATATGACCACACACACACACACAAAGAGACACACAAGCACGAACACAACAACCATCCAATAAGTATAGTGCATCTATTTTTTCAAACCATGCATGTATGACACGAATTTAAAAATACTCCTTCTATTCCTAAATATTAGTCTTTTAAAGAGTTCAACAAGTGACTACATACGGAGCAAAATGAGTGAATCTAGACTCTAAAATATGTCTATATACATCCGTATGTGCGAGTGCATTTGAAATCTCTAAAAAGACTAATATTTAGGAACGAAGGGAGTAAAATGTAATACATGCATGGTCCTCAGTTCAATATTTAGAATGAACATGAAACTAAAACATGAATATTAAGTCTAGTACTACAGTACATGCAAATGTTGTGTTTAGGCAGAGCTATGATTGTCGGGGGTCAACCCCTCGACCTTAGATAAAATTGTGGATCTCTGTTTAGGGTTGTTTAGATTATATTTGTCCCCACCCTCCCAACCACCGATTGGTTGTGCACCCCCACCCCTCCTCCCCGGGATAATATCATGTGCCCCCATACCTTAGATGCTATATGCCAATACGAGTTGCTTGGAGCTTGTAGATCTGAGATATAGCAGCTCACATGATGTGTCTTAATATTTTTACAAGAAACCTTGATGAGTTTGAGAATTGCGCACAATTTGTACAAAAACTACTCAGATGCCCTTGGATCCCATATCCAACGACCTCAAAGCTCGTATCACCGTAGCATCTAAGATGAAGGAGGACATCATATTCTCCTGTATGTAAGAATATCATGTGCTACCACACTTTAGATGCTTTGGTGATACAAGCTCTTCGAAGTCGTTGGATTTGTGACCCAACACCTCCTCGGTGGTTCGAATGTTTTTTTTGCAGAAAAGCCCCAAAAGAGTTTGCCACTGCTTACAAGCACAAAGACTGCTCAGATGCCATTGGATCTCAGATCAAACGACCTCGAAGCTCGTATCACCATAGCATCCAAGCTGCGATAGCCACGGGAGAATATGAGGTGCTCCCGCACCGTAGATTCTATGGTGATACGTGTTCACTGAGATCTAACGGCCCACAGTAGGAGGTTTGAATGTTTTTGCAATATACGGCTGATAGAGTTTGGGAAATGCGCAGAAAGTACAAGTAATATGCATGTGCCATTTGATCACTGATCATACGACCTAGATGCTCATATCACCGTAGCGGGTAATTAAGCTACGGGGAGCACCTAATATGAGCAATGGGGAGCCGTTGGATCGAAGATGCAGCGGCACACACGAGGCCTGAATGTTTTATTTGCAAAAAACCTTTGGAGAGTTTGGAAATTGCGCATAATTACAAAGACTACTCCCAAGCCATTGGATCTCACTTCCAACGATGTAAAAACTCGTATCACCATAGCATCTAAGCTGCGGGGTGGATGTGATATTCTATGCCGCTGTCATTTTTGTTCGTAAACTTGCAAAATACGTGTAAGTCGTGCCATTACTTGTCTAACCGCGCAAAGTGTTTGTTCAAAAAAACATACTACACTGAAATATTGGAACAACACACGGGGGTCCCACTTGTCATTAATCAAATTTGGACCTAAAACTAACAAATCTGAAAGACGAGATTCGAACTGGCAACCTGGACTACAAAGCGTAAGTCGATAGCCTGAAACAACAACGGTTGTTGGCTTTGTCCCATAACTTGATTTTATACAATATTACGTTGAGTAGAGTAGAAGGAGTGCCTCGTCAACACGTGCATGACCGTTGACTCACTTACTAGTGGGTCCCAGGTCTGTGATCTCAATCTCTCTTCTCTCCATCTTCTAACCTTTGCACGGGCACACATGAAGAGCGGCGCTAGCTTGCCGTGGTGTTATTACAACTAAAAAGAAAAGCTTGGAAAATAGAAGAATCGCCTAGAACAAGAGACGTTGTGGCTGGTCGAGACGGAGCTAACCACATCTATCCTCCGTGCCATGTTTGCATGATGAAGCTGTGTGGCTAGTGGGGTGTTTTCGACCGACTGGCTGGGTCCCGAGGTCGAACCATAGGTACTACGTCTGATACAGTATATTTTTACATGCACATGTTCCCTCCGTGCCGAGACGTGGCACACCCTACCGTGCGGTTTCGGGGTCCTCCCGGGTGGTGCACACATATATTCTTCCTGACGTGGGACACCCTACCGCGCGTTTTCTGGGTCCTCCTCGGTCGTAGCGCCGAAGCAAGTAAATGAGTCGTCAAATCATGAAAGACCACCTTTCCCGTCGAGTACATCAGTGAAGCACAGTGGCTAGCTAGTTGGGCTAGTTCGGCCGATTAGCTAGGCCCCCGCCACATTTGTTTTTTCACCCCTTTTTTATCTACTTGCCGGCAGGTAAATTTAAATATCCACCACGGCGTTGCTCTGGTGTTTGGGTGTGGCAGAATTTTTAATTTTTTGATTGATGGGAGCAGGCGCGACAGGATTTTTAATTTTTTGATTGACGGGAGCAGGCGCGGCAGCAATTAGTCACGATGACTCCGCCTGTAAAACCCACTGCTCCCTAATGTGAGAAGTCGTCGACTGGTGTTTTACCGTGGGGAAAACCAAAAGAGCCCTGCTCCTCGGCTGGCTCCCTCCGCCTTCCCGTAGATTGCTTTGCCTTTTAGCCGTTTCGCCCCCTTTGCTTCCTCTCCCCATTGCTTCTACCTGGTGCCATGGTGGCGCAGCAGATCATGGAGTCCGAGGTGAGGCACCTGACACAGGAGCTCCATGCCAAGGATGCGGAGCTCAGGGCCAAGGACGTGGAGCTCCGTGAGCTCCAAGGAGGAGAGGAGTGCCATGCCCAAAAGTGGGTCAAGAAGGGAACTTTTGCTCCCATCCCGTGCACCCTTCATACACCATGCCTAACACTATTCGTGCTTCATATGGTTCATGTTTCGTGGAGTACTGTAGCACTGTACTCTCTGTGTGATGTAGACCGAGTTCTATTAACATTGATCTCACCATTCATTCTCGACCGGACAGTCGAAAAAGCGGTACTATGTTACCTATAGGAGTAGTTGACATGCGCACAACATCATTTGTTATCGTCATATCTTACTACACTAGCAACAAGATTGTGTAGTACTAACGTATGAACCACTGCACATGCCTAGTAGTAGGAGCATTGTGTATGTTCAAGTGGCTACCGTGTTTCGCACTCCTTCGTTGTAAGAGTGGAAACGCTTGTTGTAATCATTTTTTTTCTTTAGAAAAACTGTGGACACGCTCTACCATGCGGATCCTCCTCCAGCCATGCACTAAATTACTCACTTTCGCCGACGTGTGGGACAGCCAGCACCTGGGTCCACCAGCCATGCACTAAATTACTCCGTAGTAGAGTGACAGTAGACTACCCTGATCGAAGCGCCGCAGTAATGCCCAATGAGCCGTCAAATCACAAAACCCCCTCCTTTCCAGTAGTAAGTTGGACGGACGAAGCAACCATCATTTCACTCTTCTCTCTCAGCTTCCTCTCTTGAAGAAAACCCCCACTAGCTTCACTTCTCCCTCATCTCGTTCCTCCTTTCACTCTTCTCTCTCAGCTTTCTCTCTTGGATGGACGCTAGAGGACCGACTGACGTGATGTCTATGGCTCTGGCCAAAATCGTCGAGGCTCGTGGTACGAAGAAGCGCAAGCACCCCGCTGAAACTACCGCAGACAAGCTCAAAGCCATCGCCCTGTCCAAGCCCCCCTCTCCGGGATCCCTCATTAAGCAAGTCCAGGTAATGTCTCTTGTTGACGATCTTTTTCTCGATCTTGATCCTGTTTTTTCATCTAACACGCAATACTAGTACTGGTAGTACAACTTTCTGGGTGATCTTGCATGTGATTTTAGTGTGCCAAATGACGGTTCTAAATTCCTCTTTTGTCCAAAACATGCGAGAGGTTGACACTGATTTCTTATAGATTACTTTCAACTACCCCCTCTGTCCCAAATTTCTTGTCTTAGATTTGTTTAGATACGGATGTATCTAATACTAAAATGTGACTTGGTACATCCGTATCTAGACAAATCTAAGACAAGAATTTTGGGATGGAGGGAGTACTTTATGAACATCAATGCTACCTTTGAAGAGGGTATTTGCCTCAGTAACTTGTGTTATGGATATTGCAAGTAATCCCTCTGCTCTCATGCCTTTGAAGACATGTTCTAGTGTCTTTGTTCACTCATTTCTGTGCATATATGTAGTCATATATGGAGTACAATATCGAAAATCATCTTATATTTCTGAACAGAGGTAGTAATAAAATATGGTTTCTGTTTGAATTAGAACCAGGTCCGCGGTGGAGATGAAGTTCTCAAAGTCATGTCGTGTGAATTGGAAGACCTGATGATGAGTTCTACTGCTAAACTATCCAGCTGATGTGACCTTGTCGCCACGTGTCCTGAACTAGTGTTTTCCTGTAGCATTGTTGTCAAGCGTGTTCTCGAGGCTGTACTTGACCACAACAATTTCCTAGTTGTGCCTTCGATTACGAAGGGTGTGATTCTTGTAAAGCTTCCCAACAAGTCTGATGTGGCCTGTCTTCATCATCATGTTTATGAGTGGAAAGACCACTCTGTTAGGTTTTCCACGGTTGACGAGATGGTGATGGTGCATGTAGACATCTCTCACGAAGTCCATGGCCTAGTCAGTTATGCGGGGTTCATCCTGTAGGTCGGTGGCAAAAAATAGTCTGCAGAGTTTAATTAGTGCAACTTTGCTTGTCTGTAGTAAGTACTATTGTTCAGTACTTCATTTGTGTTTGTGAACCCTGTATTGTTTATTAGTACTACCGCTTTTGGTGTGTGGCTAGTCCTGAGAACGGTCTATGTTAATGTTTGTCCACTCAATTCAGTTTGTATATTTTGAAGTATCCAGATCATCTTTTTTGTGAGGACGGTTTATCAATTATGGTTACACTCCAATATCTGTATGCATTGTAGGGTTTATCGCACCCACCAAGATTTCCAGTCCCATGGATGTTCGGTCCATACGATTTGTCACGACCTTTGGACTGTCCTGCTTGTGGGAGTAGGCGGGGCCCCTGCATGCGACCTGTAGTTGGACGATCAATCTTCTGTTAGTACTTCAACATAGTGATTTCCTGGTAAGGATTCACTCGTGTCACATCAAGTAAATCTTATTGATTTACCGTCTAAATCTTATTGATTTAATGTCATGTTTTCTTTCTTTTCCTGCAATTTTATGATGCAGGTTTTGCCATGTGACATTCATCACAGAATAAACCATTTGGTTTGCTCTATGATGTCTATTTTTGCAGGTTTCACTTCTTATGTCGTGTCCGTAACGAAGGCACTGTCCATCACTTATATTACTGGAAAAAATTGGATCAGTTTGTTGTCTGAGTACAAGATGAATCCCTATGATGAACTGCAATTTGGTTTAACAAAAATGCCACAATTAGTCCTTCTCGCGTTTAAAAGAAATGAAGAAAAAAACTGGATCACGGTCACGGATCCTAGTCAAGTTAGAAAGCTGATCATAGCAGACAAGACACGATCGCCGCTGTCTCAGACATCAGTACCACCTTCAGCAACAGATCGAGCACCGGCAGTTTCTTTAGCACTGATAGCGGCAGCAGCTTAGTCTGATCCAGCTGAGGATTGGGCACCGACCGCGTCAGCGGATCAGTTTGATCTACCGGAGGATCGGGCATCCACACCGGCACCTGCTCCGACACCGGCACCAGCTCTACAAGGAGCACCATCTCCGGCAGCAGCAGCGGCTTCGGCACCTGCACCAACACTTGCACTTGCATCTGCTCCGGCCCGTGCAGCGGCAACCGAACGACCAGTTGCACGGCAACAGACTGGGCTGCAGTTCGCACTTCATATACCAAAGTCCTTACAAAAAACCGACATGTCCACCTTCTTGGTAAGCATTGGCCGCCCAAGTGCTTCGTTCTTTTTTCTTTCCATGTTGTTTCACATGATTCACCGTGTTGATTTAACTGTTTGGGAATGTCTTCTTGTTTGCAAACAGAGAATTCCCAGAGCAACGAGGGAGTCCAACAATCCGGGCGACCGCGGCTAAGTTTCTCTTACCATGCGCAGCCTTGGTGTGAATGAACCTGCTCAATATACCGTAAGTATAAAGGATGGTCGCATGATGATTGATGCTAAAGGTTGGTCAAGGTTCAAATCTAAATCATATCTTGCGGTAGGGGATGTTGTCAAAATCGAACTTTCTCGGCAAGGAGAGCTGGTCCAAATCAACTTTGAAATTCTTTAGTAGCAGCACGCAACTGCTGAACTGATCTATCCTCCGAGAGATTTTGATGTAATAATCTGGCATGGTGAAACAAGTGTCCTGTGTGTATAAGTAGTACGACAGTATTATTTATCACATGGTATATCATTGATAGAATTGCAACTTTGATTGCTGGTTAGGAATTGTCGTTCGATTTCATTCCAATAGCTGTCGTGCTTTATTCAATTTTGTGTATTCGCCTTGCGACAACATCTAAAACCAGCACCGTACCGGTCGCTTGCAATATGAAAAGCGCTGAGGTAGAACACATGGGTTCCCAAACATGCAGGGTGGGCCTGCCGGCCCAAAGTCCAGAACCGTGAGCCTGTCTGAGTATTATATTCTCAGCTGAACCCCCATAAAAAAAGCTGAACCCCCATAATGCTCGTGCGTTGCACATAACATCAAGATGCATTTGTATGAGTATTTTATCTTGTGAGAGAAAAGGATGAACGAGGGAAGGCCTTATTTGCAAATGTGGAGAGGTGTGTGGGTACCTTTTTGCAAAATTGCCATAGTTTCCTTCCTATCCGTCAGATATAAATCGGACGGCCTATATTGCAGGATGGCAGGCACACCATCATCACCAACTCGTCTATACTGTGTTAAAAACAACTCTATTTTTTATAATTATATATGTTATATATATTCCCCTTGATTTTTCTTATGTATAAAGTTGTGATATAAAAGATTTGTATATTTCTTTACAGAGGGAGTATCTCTCTCTCGAAAATATATTTGTGTGTAACTAGTTACTCCTGTCTTTCTACTTCCTTTCGCTGATATGTGGGGCAACCGGCAATGGGGTCCACGTGCCATATGCACAAATTAGAGTGCACAACTGCACGGTAGACACACCCTGGAGTGCCGCATTAATGCCCAATGAGCCGTCAAATCACAACCCCCCCTTTCCAGCTTTAGCAGTAAGCTGGACAAACGAAGCGGCAATATTTCACTGGGCCTGAATCCCCTTCTCCCTCGTCTGCTTGTTCAGAGAAAACCCCCTCGCCGCATTAATGCCCAATGAGTCGTCAAATCACAACCCCCCTTTCCAGCTTTAGCAGTAAGCTGGACAGACGAAGCGGCAATATTTCACTGGGCCTGAATCCCCTTCTCCCTCATCTGCTTGTTCAGAGAAAACCCCCTCTCGGTGATTGCATAGGGTTTTCTCATGGAGAACCAGATACGAATTCTTCATCCATCCCCGATAAATCCAAGTCCCTTGGTCGCAGGTAATCCTAGGATGGCAGCCGCCGCCGTTGATGCATTTTTCTTCCTACTAAATCTACTGTGTGTCGGTGTTCTAGGAACGGGGGTCCCCAGACTTGCCTACCCGCGGCCTGCAGCGTGGCTCAATGGATGGCCCAGTACGGCCCATCTTCATCAACTAGAGCTCAAGACCCTTGCGAGGGGCCAAGCCTCGCGGGGCGGACGACGCAAGGCTTCCTCAGGAATGGCCTCACCAGGCAGGGTTGCGAAGAGGCACAGAGATCAAGGCAGGGGTACCTCGCAAGGTGCTCGTGACGCAAGCCATGACGATCGAGACCAGGCGGGCACCGGCCTGTGCAGTGTCCTTGTTTCCATTTTGGTGCAAAGGGGCAAGCGCAGGCGTGGAGTACCGAGGCGTCAAGCAAAGGTTACCATTTTGGTGCAACAAGACCAAGACCAGCAGAGCGGTAGGACGGAGGTCACCGTGGAGCCCAAGACAGCGTCATCGCCAGGGCCTTTGGCAGTCGAAGACCAACTTTAGTCAGGATAACTTGTACTAGATGTTCCCCTTCAAAATGGCCGTTGTTGGCGCCCTTCCCGCTCGATATTTGGGAAGAGGACCAGGGCCTCTATATAGAGAGATAGCCACCACAGTAGAGGGATATCCGATCCAGATCTCACCTAGAGCCAACAGAGATGGAGCAATTCCTCTCCAAGCACTCCACCACAAGAACATCCCTCCCGAGGCTGTTCTTCCTTTGTACTGTTCATCATCAGCCCCAGAGGCAATCCACCACACCACACACTGGATTAGGGTATTACACCTCAACGGTGGTCCAAACCAGTATAAACCTTGTGTCCCTTGTGTTGTTCATCGGGTAGCTTAGGTTCGTAGCGAGGTGTTGGGACGTGGAGCGGTAGGGGGAAGATCTTCGCGCGTACCCCAGAGTCCGAACCTTAAGGGTTTTGCCGGAACCCGATATCTGACATTTGGCGCGCCAGGTAGGGGTGCGCCGGAGCTCTCCCTTCTGTCTACCCGTTCTCCATCGATACCGCGCTTCTCCCTCATGGCGGACAATGCGCCGCCCGCTCCGGCTGTCGACGCCGACACTGAGGCCAGGGGGCTCCGAGCCTTGGCCCCCTCCTTGCGACATGTGCAGTGGTCGAACAAGTTCAAGCCAGAGATGCCGCCGCGCTATGATGGCGTGACGGATTCCACTAGCTTTCCTGTTGGCGTATCAGGAGGCCGTCCTCAAGGCCGGGGGTGACAACAGGGTCATGGCTAACTGGCTTCCCATGGCCCTCACCGGCATTCCGCGCATGTGGCTGCTCCACCTGCCAACGGCTTCGGTGGCCTCCTGGGAGGAGCTGTGCGGCCTCTTGCTCGCCCATTATGCTGCGCTGGTGCCCCCAGTCATCGCAGATCTCCTAGGCGGCTCGCAAGCGCCACCCTCGAGCCGCCACGTCAAAGTCGTTCGTCCGCCAGATCGACACCGCCCTCACGCGCCGCAAAGCCCCTCTGGGTTGGGTGGCACCCAAGGCCGACTTGACCTTCAGCTTGGATGATCACCCTGCCAACACCGCCTGCTCGGGTGCGCTCCTGATGCTGTGCACTCCCACCATCTGCCAGGTGGCCGTCACCAGGACCCTCATCGATGGCGGTGCCGTCCTCAATGTGCTCTCGGTGGAGGCCTTCAGCCTCCTCCATGTTCCCCTGGAGCGACTTCGACCCAGCAAGTCCTTCTCGAGCGTCGAAGGCAGTTCCACCGGCTCCCTGGGGTAGATCCGCCTCCCGGTGACCTTTGGCACCCACGACAACTTCCGCACGGAGCTGCTCGACTTCGACATCACCCCCATCGGCCTCTCGTACAACGCCATCCTCGGCTACCCTGCCTTGGCCCAGTTCATGGCAGCGACTCACCCGGCCTACAACCTCATGAAGATGCCCGGGAGCAGCGGCATCCTCACCGTGGCTGGATATACAAAGGATGCTCTGCAGGCGCTCAAGCTCGCCTTCAAGGCAGCCGCAGTGGCGCAGCCCACCAGCGCCGACACCCTCAAGGCCAAGGGGGTTGCGCCAACCAAGAAGAAGCAGCTATTCACCCAAGACAAGGCGGAGACTAAGTAGGTACCAGTCGATGAGGATGGATCCTCTGGCACCACCTTCACCATAGGCGCCAATCTCGACCCAGAGCAAGACGAGGCTCTAGTGAAATTCTTGCGTGCGAACAAGGAGGTGTTCACATGGGAGCCCAAGCAGCTAGCGGGGGTCCCAAGGCAGGTGATCGAGCACCACCTGAACGTGTGCCCCAATGTGCGCCCCGTGAAGCAGAAAGCAAGGCGGCAGTCCACCGAGAAGAAAGCCTTCATCTTCCAAGAAACCCGCAAGCTAGAAGCTGCGGGAGTCATTCGCGAGGTTTGCTATCCGGAATGGCTGGCCAACCCTGTTGTTGTGCCGAAGAAGGGAGGAAAGGAGCGGATGTGCGTCGACTTCACCAACCTCAGCAAGGCCTGCCCCCAAGATCCGTTCCCGCTCCCCCGCATCGACCAAATCGTCGACTCCACCGCTAAGTGCGACCTGTTGTGCTTCCTGGATGCACTTTCAGGCTATCACCAGATCAAGATGGTGGTAGAAGATGTGGAGAAAACGGCTTTCCTGACCCCGTGCGGGGTGTACTACTACACCTGCATGTCGTTTGGATTACACAACGCAGGCGCAACCTTTCAGCGACTGATGCATATCGCCTTGGGCCGGTAGCTCGGGAGAAACATCGAAGCCTACATCGATGACATCATGGTGAAGTCTCGGGAGGCCAAGACCCTGATACAGGACCTGGAAGAAACCTTCGCGAGCCTTCGTGAAGTGGACCTGCGGCTCAACCCAGAGAAGTGTGTGTTCGGTGTTCCTTCTGGCAAGCTTCTGGGCTTCCTCGTGTCCCACAGAGGTATCGAGGCCAAACCAGAGAAGGTTAAGGCAATCAAAGAAATGAGTCTGCCGCAAACCCTCAGGGAAATGCAGAAGCTCACCGGGCGAGTAATCGCGTTAGGACGCTTCATCTCCAAGCTGGGGGAACGGGACCTTCCTTTCTTCAAGCCGATGAAGAAGAAGGGTCTGTTCGAATGGACTCAAGTGGCTGACGAAGCATTCCAAGACCTCAAGAAGTACCTGACCAGCCCTCCGGTGATGGTGGTTCCACGCCCTCAGGAGCCCTTGGTGCTTTACCTCGCCGCCACACCCTACTCCGCCATCGCAGCTCTGGTGGCGGTTCGGGAGGAGCGCCGGGTGAAGGTCGCATCTGCCACAACCCCAACCACAGCAGCTCAGGGCCAGGAAGGCCTCGCAAGGGCCACGACCTCGACAGATGGGGATCTGCCTCAACAGGAAGGGCCTCCGGGGCTGAGGGGACCACGCCAAGCAGTCAGGAGTCGGGGGCTCAAACGCCTCAAGTGGCGCTCGACTCTCCGGAGGGTGCGGGCTCCGTCGGCGCGCCCACTCTCGTCGAGCATCCCGTGTATTTTGTCAGCACGGTGCTGCGGGATGCAAGGGCACGGTACCCCATGCCCCAAAAGCTCTTGCTCGCACTATTGGTGGCCTCTTGGAAGCTGCGACACTACTTCCAAGGTCACCCCATCAAGGTTGTCTCAGCCTACCCATTGGAGAGGGTGCTCAGGAGTCCTAACTCCGCTGGAAGTGTCGCCGAATGGAACATCGAGCTGCAAGCGTTTCAGTTAGAATTCAACACGACCAGAGTCATCAAGGGAGCCACTCTTGCAGATTTTGTGGCAGAATGGACAGAGGCGCCAGGGCTTGAAGCAGGAGAAGATCGGTCGCTTTCCCCGGGAAGCGAGGCGCCAGACGACTGGGTTATGCACTTCGATGGAGCATTCTCGCGACATGGTGCAGGGGCAAGCGCAATGCTTATATCCCCCACTCAGGACAAGCTCTACTACGCCTTGCAGCTCTGTTTCCAGCAGGGCGAAAAGGTTTCCAACAACATAGCAGAATACGAGGGCCTCATAGCAGGCTTAAAGGTAGCGGCCGCACTGGGGGTGAAGCGCCTCATCATGAAGGGTGACTCACAACTCCTCGTCAACTTCTCCAACAAAGTATACGAGCCCAAGGACGAGCACATGGAGGCATATCTTGCAGAAGTGCGCAAGATGGAAAAGCAGTTCTTGGGGCTAGAGCTGCAGCATGTGCCTCGCGACACCAATCAGGAGGCTGATGACATCGCCAAGAGGGCATCGAGGCGGCTGCCTCAGGAGCCTGGCATTTTTGAGGAACGACTCTTCAAGCCCTCAGCAGCACCATCACTATCAAGCACAACGCAACCTCGGGAGGAGCTCCCTCAACCGCCTGCCTCAGGAGCCCCGGCCTGTGGCCCGACCTCAGGAGCGCACTTGCTCCTAGCGCTGGAGCCTCAGGAAGGATGCTGGACTGCGGAGCTCAAGGATTACCTAATGTAAGGGACTTTGCCAGAGAAAGAAGAGGACGCGGAACACGTGGCCCGGCAGGCCACGGCCTATTGCATCCAAGACGGGGAGCTCTACCGGAAGCGGCCTAACGGTGTTTCCCTGCGTTGCATCTCCAGGGAACAGGGGAAGGAGTTGCTGGCAGACATTCACGGTGGAGACTATGGGCACCACTCATCATTACGGACCCTCATAGACAAGGCCTTTCGCAGCGGGTTCTATTGGCATACAACACTCAACGATGCAATTGAGCTGGTGAAGGCTTGTGAAGCCTGTCAATTCCACGCCAAACAGATTCATCAGCCAGCTCAAGGCCTGCAGACCATTCCACTCTCGTGGCCGTTCGCGGTTTGGGGGCTGGACATTTTGGGCCTGTTTCCCCGGGCGCCAGGGGGCTATCGCTACCTCTACGTAGCCATTGACAAGTTCACCAAGTGGGCTGAGGTGGAAGCTGTCCGCACCATCCCAGCTGGCTCCGTAGTAAGGTTCATCAAGGGCCTCGTGAGCAGATTCGGGGTGCCTAATCGCATCATCACCGACAACGGTTCGCAGTTCACTAGCAATCTCTTCAAAACATATTGTGCTAACCTTGGAACGCAGATATGCTACGCTTCGTGGCACACCCTTAGAGCAACGGCCAGGCTGAACGCGCCAACGCAGAGGTCCTGAAAGGCCTCAAAACCAGGACCTTCAAGAAGAAGCTGGAGGCCTGCGGCAGGGGCGAGTACGACGAGCTCCAGTCTGTGCTATGGTTTTTCCGCACTACCGCCACCAAGTAGACGGGCGAAACCCCGTTCTTCCTCGTCTACAGAGCGGAAGCAGTCCTCCCTCACGAGGTCAGGCGTCGCTCCGCGCGGGTCCTGGCGTTTGACGAAGCGCAGCAGGACACCATGCGGGGGATGGATCTCGTGCTGGGGGAGGAACACCGTCGGGAGACCGCGCTTTGAGCGGCAAGATACCAGCAGGCGCTGCGGCAGTACCACTGCCGCAACATCCGCCCCAGGACTCTCGAGGTAGGTGACCTCATGCTCAGGCGGGTGCTCTCTAGAGTAGGGCTGCACAAGCTCTCGCCCATGTGGGAGGGCCCGTTCAAGGTTGTTCCTGTTTCCAGACCTGGCGCCGCATGCTTGGAGACCCAGGAGGGGGTGCCCATACCGAACGCGTGGAACATTCAGCACCTCGGAGATTTTACCCTTGAAGTAAGGCCCAGTGCCTGTAAAGAAGGCCCGGCACCTGTGAAGAAGGCCTAGTGCCTACAAAGAAGGCCCAGTGCCTGTGAAGCTCGTCGCCCCAAGAAAAGGCCCGGTGCCTGTGAAGAAGGCCAATGCCTGTGAAGCTTGCCGCCCGTGACACTCTCACATAATAATGAGTTGGGGTTGTACACGCCCCGGAGTCTCCGGAGTGCCGCCCTTGGGCCTCGGGGCTCCCGCCAATGCCCAGTGGCAACACTTAGCTCCGCGTTGGTGAGAAGACATCGAAGACTAGATTAGGTGCTGGACACGGCTTTTCATTTGCTTTCCGCAGTTGGATTGTTCACCCTTGTTCGAAACTTTATTGGAGTTGCTTTTAGTGTTGTTTGCCGTCCCTAGCCCGTGATTCTTTGTCTTTGTTTTTCTCCCGACTCATCCTCTCTTTCGCGAGCCTCGTGAGGGGGCTGCACAGGCGCCCTCGTGAGTACCTTCTTGCCTAATTTCGTGAGGCTTCCTCACTCAAGTTCATAGCGGGAACACCCCTCCCGGTCCATGCCCCACGGGCATAGCGGCGCAAACACAGGACCTGATCCGGTCACCCTCACGACAAAGGTTCGAAAGCTATCCTCTCGGCTAAATTTTGTAGACTCCAAGACGCCCGGCGAGGCCTCAGGCAGGTATCTCGCGAGGCGAAAATGGCAGCGAGCCCCTCGAGCTAAGTTGTTCCTACGCACAAGCACGCAGCCGCAACACCACGACACAACATGGGAATAATAGAGATAGCATAATAATTAAGGGCAATAGTCCAGCACGCCCCCACGGGGCTCCATACTTCTCTCTCTCTAAGCAGGAAAAGGAGATAAACAAAATAAATGCGGCGTGCCCGGCGACGGCTCGTGAGGGGGGATTCGCATCGCCCTCCTGAGCTTAATCAGACTCCTCCTCACGCTTCACCGAGGCATGACGGCAGGATGACTCGCTACCACCCTCGAAGCGGGCGCGGCGGCGTGGTGGTTGGTCACGGCCACCGCTGGAGGAGCTGTCACCGGAGAGGGAGCCACTGAAGCTTGGCGAGCTATAGGCGCTGCCGGCGGCGGGCTCACATTCGTCCTTGTTGCGGCCGGGACCAAGTCCCAACACCTGATCGCCATCATCGTCTTCAGGGCTGCACCCGACACGGCGGCCGTCTTCTCCGAACACCCTCAAGTAGAGGGTCGCGTCGCCGTCAAACTTGAAGTGCAGGGTGCACCGCCAGCCTAGGCTGGGTGCACGGGCAAACGTCTGCCAGCCGCGGGCCAAGGCTACGTTCCCAGTGACGGAGGTCTCCACCGAGACCCAGGAAGCCCTGCTGCAGCAGCCGTCCATCTAGAGCCAGAGGCCGCTAGGGGCGTCAGCCGGGAGTTCGCTGGCGAAGAAGCGGGGAAGCTGGAGCCAGTTGCCAGCCAGATCCGCCGCCCACACGACAAACTCCGGCAGCACCTCTGCCGAGTGGAAGCGCGTCCTGGGAGGCCACACAGCCACAACGCGCCTTCCCTCGCCCACCAGGCGGCCGTCACCGCATGAAGGACCACCGCCGCGACCACGAGGAGCCACCATAAGAGTCGCAGGGTGCTTGCAGGGGCGACCTCGGCCACGCTTGGGCGGAGGGGAGCCAGGCCCTTCCTGACGAGCCTTTCCCTTCTCTGCGGCCGAGAACCTCTTCGTCGGCACCATGGGGACGGCGGGCGACTGGAGCAGGGAGGGAGAAGAAGCAAGCGGGGGAAGGGAGATGTGCAGCGGGGGCCTGCGCCCCCCCGCATTTATAACCCAAGGGAGGCCAACGGTCGGCCTCCACGATCACAGGTAATCATGACTCATTTTTGCATGCAGGCACTCGTCAAATCGGGCAGTTGTCGAGGCAGCGCGAGGAAGCGGAGACGCCCACGTCCAATCAACCGCCACACGGCGACCAAGGCCGCAGGCTGTTGGGGCCCGCGGCGCTCCGCACTTGCCCTTTCACTTCGCTGCTAAGCCAAGTCCGGGCGCGCCTTGGGCCCGGGGGCTACTGTCGGCGTTCTAGGAACGGGGGTCCCCAGACTTGCCTGCCTGCGGCCTGTGATAACCCACAAGTCTAAGGGATCGCAACAGCTTTCGAGGGTAAAGTATTCAACCCAAATTTATTGATTCGACACAAGGGGAGCCAAAGAATATTCTTGAGTATTAGCAGTTGAGTTGTCAATTCAACCACACCTGGATAACTTAGTATCTGCAGCAAAGTATTTAGTAGCAAAGTAGTATGATAATAAAGGTAACAGTAGCAAAAGTAATGTTTTTGGGTTTTGTAGTGATTGTAACAATAGCAACAGAAAAGTAAATAAGCGAAGAACAATATGTGAAAAGCTCGTAGGCAATGGATCAGTGATGGATAATTATGCCGGATGTGATTCCTCATGTAATAGCTATAACATAGGGTGACACAGAACTAGCTCCACTTCATCAATGTAATGTAGGCATGTATTCCGTAAATAGTCATACGTGCTTATGAAAGAACTTGCATGACATCTTTTGTCCTACCCTCCCGTGGCAGCGGGGTCCTAGCGGAAACTAAGGGATATTAAGGCCTCCTTTTAATAGAGAACCAGAACAAAGCATTAGCACGTAGTGAATACATGAACTCCTCAAACTACGGTCATCACCGAGAAGTATCCCGATTATTGTCACTTCGGGGTTGTCGGATCATAACACATAATAGGTGACTATAGACTTGCAAGATAGGATCGAGAACACACATATATTCATGAAAACATAATAAGTTCAGATCTGAAATCATGGCACTCGGGCCCTAGTGACAAGCATTAAGCATAGCAAAGTCATAACAACATCAATATCAGAACATAGTGGATACTAGGGATCAAACCCTAACAAAACTAACTTGATTACATGGTAAATCTCATCCAACCCATCACCGTCCAGCAAGCCTACGATGGAATTACTCACACACGGCGGTGAGCATCATGAAATTACTGATGGAGGATGGTTGATGATGACGACGACGATGAATCCCCCTCTCCGGAGCCCCGAACGGACTCCAAATCAGCCCTACCGAGAGAGATTAGGGCTTGGCGGCGGCTCCGTATCGTAAAACGCAATGAAACTTTCTCTCTAATTTTTTTCTCCCCGAACGTGAATATATGGAGTTGGAGTTGAGGTCGGTGGAGGTCCAGGGCGCCCACGAGACAGGGGGGCGCGCCTCCCACCCTCATGGACAGGGTGTGGCCCTCCTGGTCTTGATTCTTTCGCCAGTATTTTTTATATTTTCCAAAAAGTGCCTCCGTGGATTTTCAGGACATTCCGAGAACTTTTCTTTTCTACACGTAAAACAACATCATGGCAGTTCTGTTGAAAACAGCGTCAGTCCGGGTTAGTTTCATTCAAATCATGCAAGTTAGAGTCCAAAACAAGGGCAAAAGTGTTTGGAAAAGTAGATATGTTGGAGACGTATCAACTCCCCCAAGCTTAAACCATTGCTTGTCCTCAAGCAATTCAGTTGATAAACTGAAAGTGATAAAGAAAAACTTTTACAAACTCTGTTTGCTCTTGTTGTTGTAAACATGCAAAGCCACCATTCAGGTTTAAGCAAATATTATGAACTAACCATACTCATAATAACACCCAGGTCTCACAATTACTCATATCAATAGCATAATCACCTAGCGAGCCATAATAATAAAACTCGGATGACAACACTTTCTCAAAACAATCATAACATGATATAACAAAAATGGTATCTCGCTAGCCCTTTCTGAGACCGCAAAACATAAATGCAGAGCACCTTTAAAGATCAAGGACAGACTAAACATTGTAATTCGTGGTAAAAAGAGATCCAGTCAAGTCATACCCAATATAAACCAATAGTAATGAATGTAAATGACAGTGTGCTCTCTAGCAGGTGCTTTTTAATAAGAAGGGTGATGACTCAACATAAAAGTAAATAGATAGGCCCTTCGCAGAGGGAAGCAGGGATTTGTAGAGGTGCTAGAGCTCGATTTTGAAATAGAGATTGAATAACATTTTGAGCGGCATACTTTTGCTGTCAACACAACAACTATTAGATGGCTGTATCTTCCATACTATATGCATTATAGGCAGTTCCAAACAGAATTGTAAAGGTTTATACTCCCCCAATCACCAACAAGCATCAATCCATGGCTTGCTCGAAACAACGAGTGCCTCCAACTAACAACAACCCTGGGGGAGTTTTGTTTAATTATTTTGATTTGCTTTTATCTTTTTGGATCATGGGACTGGGCATCCCGGTTACCGGCCTTTTCTCGTGAATGAGGAGCGGAGTCCACTCCTCTTGAGAATAACCCACCTAGCATGGAAAATATAGTCAGCCCTAGTTATAACATGAGCTGCTCGAGCATACAAAACAGAATTTCATTTGAAGGTTTGGAGTTTGGCACATACAAATTTACTTGGAACGGCAGGTAAATACCGCATATAGGTAGCTATGGTGGACTCATATGGAACAACTTTGGGATTTAAGGAGTTTGGATGCACAAGCAGTATTCCCGCTTAGTACAGGTGAAGGCTGGCAAAAGACTGGGAAGCGACCAACTAAGAGAGCGACAACAGCCATAAACATGCATTAGAATTAATTCACACCGAGTATAAGCATGAGTAGGATATAATCTACCATGAACATAAATATCATGAAGGCTATGTTGATTTGTTTCAACTACAAGCGTGAACATGTGCCAAGTCGAGTCACTCAATTCATTCAAAGGACGATACCATCCCATCATACCACATCATAATCATTATAATAGCATGTTGGCACGCAAGGTAAACCATTATAACTCATAGCAAATCAAGCATGGCACAAGTAACTATAATCTCTAAATGTCATTGCAAACATGTTTACCTCATAATAAGTTGAATCAGAAATGATGAACTCATCATATTTACAAAAACAAGAGAGGTCGAGTTCATACCAGCTTTTCTTATCCCAGTAAGTCCATCATATATCGTCATTATTGCCTTTCACTTGCACGACCAAATGATGTGTATAATAATAATAGTGCACGTGCATCGGACTAAGCTGGAATCTGAGGGCATTCAACTCAAGAGAGAAGACAGGGTAATATGGGCTCTAAGTTAAATAAACAATCATGCATATGAGAGCCACTAAACATTTTCAATTTGGTCTTCTACTCTTGACCCCCAAAGGAAAGAAAAGAAAATAAAACTATTTACACGGGAAAGCTCCCAACAAGTAAGAAGAAGAACGAGAAATCTTTTTGGGTTTTCATTTTAATTACTACTACAAGCTTGGAAATTAAATTAACTAATTTTTTTGGTTTTTCTTAAGGTTTATCAAACACACAAGAAGAAAGCGAGAAGAAGAAAATTAACCTAACATGGATAATACAATGAAAGAGTATGAGCACCGACAACTAGTGTCTGAACATGAATGTAAAGTCGGTGAGAAATACGTACTCCCCCAAGCTTAGGCTTTTGGCCTAAGTTAGTCTAATACCAAGGACCGCCGCTACTCTCCCCAGTGTACTGGGAGGTGTAATCAGGATACCACTGGCTGGTCATCTCCAGATCCCACTGGAAAGATTATGCACGATAAGGGTCTAGTGCAGGTTCCGGCTCAGGTTCAGGTTCAGTTGTGGATGCTTGGGCTCGATGAGCATACACCGCCTCCGGTGTGACAAGAAAATTTTCTACAAGCAAATCAAACAACAGAGGCACATGCAAAATAATAGTCTCATTGTGTTTCTTATTAAATCTAAGGTTATACAAGAGCATCTTCTCTTTGTTGTCAACAATAAACGTGTGGGCTACCATGCTCTTGTAATCTAAAATGTGAGGAGGTAACTTCGTCTCCTCTTTCTCATAGTGCCTAATAGGTATCTGAAAATGTCTAGCAAGACGTGAAGCATAGATACCTCCAAATATTGGGCCTTTTGTACGATTCAGGCCTAGCCGTTTAGCAATGACGGCACCCATACTAAAACTATTATCTCCAAGCAAGGCATGTTGAAGAAGGATAATATCAAGAACACTAAAGTTTCCACTATTTCCACGACCAATCAAGCATCTACTAGCAAATATGGCAAAGTAGCGTAAAATAGGAAAATGTATGCTAGAGATTTTCGCCTCAGAACCCTTCTTTGGCTCCTCTACAGCTATAGTGTTAACAAAGCCATCCACATCCTTACGATGGGATTCCTCTAATTCTCCCTCATAAGGTATCCTACATACCGCGCAAAAATCACATAAAGACATTTCTCTGAATTCATCATATAAGTGAAATGATACTGAAGGTGGTGACTTCTTAGGATAATAATAAAAAATTTGCACGAAAGTATTGGTGAGTAAGAGATACTGATCGATCCGGTCGTGGAGGAAACCGGTGAGGCCTGCATTCTCAATCAAAGAATAAAAATCTTCATGAATTCCAGCTTCTTTCAAGAAATCATCGCATGGCCATTAACACGACCGTACTTCCGTCAAGCGAGGAAGATTATACTTGGCTTTTTCCTTCTCTTTAGCTTGTTTTCCTGAGAGCCCTGGCTAGAAGAGCCCCTCAAAAGTTTCCTTAACATTTTATGAAAATTTCTGAAATTTTAGTAACTTCAAAATAAAAGTGAATAAAACTAAACAAGATTGATAGCAACTACTCCTACAAGTGCCTAGAGCCTATATCATGCATCAGAATTGCTTGGGACCTCATAAATTTAACATGCAAGCTAAAGAACATGGTCACCTATGCAACCAAAATTTGCAATGAATAAAGCATTAGAACAAAAACTAATTGGACCAATGGAGGAGTCACATACCAAGCAACAATCTCCCAAAGCAGTTTTGTGAATGGAGCTTTGAGCAAGGAGATCGAAAATCGCAGCAAAATGAGCTAGAACTCGTGCTTGAGTTGGATGGGGATTTTTTTGGGTAGAAGATGAAGTGTGTTGGTGCTGGCATAAGTGGAGGGGGGCCACCAGGGGCCCATGAGACGGGGGGGGGTGCGCCCAGGGGAGGTGGGCGCGCCCTCCACTCTCGTGGCCTGGTGCTTGCCCCTCCTGAAGTGATTTCAGTGCCTAAAATCCTCAAATATTCCATAAAGAATCATACTAAATTTGCATGGCATTTCGAGCACTTTTATTTTCGGGATATTTTTTAATGCATGGATAATTCAAAAAACAAACGAATAATACTATTTATTTATTCTAAATAACATAAAGTAAAAAGTGGGTACAGAAGGTTGTGCCTTCTAGTTTCATCCATCTCATGATCATCAAAATGAATCCACTAACAAGGTTGATCAAGTCTTGTTAACAAACTCATTCCGAATAACACGGAACCGGAGAAATTTCGAATAACACTAAGTTACCTCAACGGGGATATGAAAATCCCCAACAATAAGAATATCATACTTTTTCTTGACAGTAGGGAGAGGAAATTCAAAACCTCCAATAATGATACTTGGAACTTTTCCAATAGAATTGATGCTATGAACTTGAGATTGTTTCCTCGGAAAGTGTACTGTATGCTCATTACCATTAACATGAAAAGTGACATTGCCTTTGTTGCAATCAATAATAGCCCCTGCAGAGTTCAAAAAAGGTCTACCAAGGATAATAGACATACTATCGTCCTCGGGAATATCAAGAATAGCAAAGTCCGTTAAGATAGTGACATTTGCAACCACAACAGGCACATCCTCACAAATACCGACAGGTATAGCAGTTGATTTATCAGCCATTTGCAAAGAGATTTCAGTGGGTGTCAACTTATTCAATTCAAGTCTATGATATAAAGAGAGAGGCATAACACTAACACCGGCTCCAAGATCACATAAAGTAGTTCTAACATAATTTCTTTTAATGGAGCATGGTATAGTTGGTACACCCGGATCTCCAAGTTTCTTTGGTATTCCACCCTTAAAAGTGTAATTAGAAAGCATGGTGGAAATTTCGGCTTCCGATATCTTTCTTTTGTTTGTAATGATATCCTTCATATATTTAGCATAGGGATTTACTTTGAGCATATCAGTTAAGCGCATACGTAAGAAAATAGGTCTAATCATTTCAGCAAAGCGCTCAAAATCCTCATCATCCTTTGTCTTGGATGGTTTGGGAGGAAAGGGCATGGGTTTCTGAACCCATGGTTCTCTTTCTTTATCGTTCTCCCTAGCAACAAAATCTCGCTTATCATAACGTTGATTCTTTGATTGTGGGTTATCAAGATCAACATCAGGTTCAATCTCTACATCATTGTTTTTGCTAGGTTGAGCATCAACATGAACATTATTATTAACATTATCACTAGGTTCATGTTCATCACCTGATTGTGTTTCAGCATCAGAAATAGAAATATCATTGGGATTCTCAGGTGTGTCTACAGTAGGTTCACTAGAAGCATGCAAAGTCCTATCATTTTTCTTTTTCTTCTTTTTAGAAGAACTAGGTGCCTCTAAATTATTTCTCTGAGAATCTTGCTTGATTCTCTTAGGGTGGCCTTCAGGATACAAAAGTTCCTGAGTCATTCTACCAGTTCTAGTAGCTACTCTAACAGCAAATTCATTTTTATTAATTAATTCATCAAGCAAATCATTTTCAGCTTTAAGTACTTGCTCAGCTTGAGTAGCAACCATAGAAGCATATTTGCTAATGAGTTTGAGTTCACCTTTAACTCTAGCCATATTATCGCTCACGCGTCCTATCTCGAAAGCATTATTCTTTAACTCTCTACCAACATAAGCATTAAAACTTTCTTGCCTAGCCATAAAATCATCAAATTCAACTAAGCATGGGCTATGAAATTTAGTAGAGTGGATTTCAACTTTATCATATCTATAGAGAGAATTTACCTTTACTACCTGTGTTGGGTTATCAAGACAATGTGGTTCTTCAACATGCGGTATATTAAGACCATGTATTTCTTCAATAGGTGGTAAATTCTTAACATCTTCAGCTTTTATACCTTTTTCTTTCATTGATTTCTTTGCCTCTTGCATATCTTCAGGACTGAGAAATAAACCACCTCTCTTCTTCGGAGTGGGTTTAGGAATAGGCTCAGGAGTTGGCTCAATTGGTTCAGGAATTTCCTCAGGAATTGGCTCAGGAAGAGTCCAATTATTTTCATTAGTCAACATATTATTCAATAGTAATTCAGCTTCGTCGACTGTTCTTTCCCTGAAAACACAACCAGCACAACTATCCAAGTAGTCCTTGGAAGCATCGGTTAGTCCATTATAAAAGATATCAAGTATTTCATTTTTCTTGAGAGGATGATCAGGCAAAGCATTAAGTAATCGGAGAAGCCTCCCCCAAGCTTGTGGGAGACTCTCTTCTTCGATTTGCACAAAATTATATATTTCCCGCAAGGCAGCTTGTTTCTTATGAGCAGGGAAATATTTAGCAGAGAAGTAATAAATCATATCCTGGGGACTACGCACACAACCAGGAGCAAGAGAATTATACCAAGTCTTAGGAGCACCCTTTAACAAGAACGGGAATATCTTAAGGATATAATAATAGCGAGATTTATCATCATGAGTAAACAGGGTGGCTATATCATTCAACTTGGTAAGATGTGCCACAACAGTTTCAGATTCAAGGCCATAAAAAGGATCAGATTCAACTAAAGTAATGATTTCAGGATCAACAGATAATTCATAATCCTTATCAGTAACACAGATAGGTGAAGTAGCAAAAGCAGGGTCAGGTTTCATTCTAGCATCAAGAGACTGCTGCTTCCATTTAGCTAATAATTCTTAAGATCATATCTATCATTGCAAGCAAAGATAGCTCTAGCAGCTTCTTCATTCATAACATAACCCTCAGGAACAACAGGGAATTCATAATCATTGGGAGAATTTTCATCACCAATAATAGCATCTTCAATAATTTCATTCCCCCTAACTCTAGCAAGTTGTTCATCAAGAAATTCACCTAATGGCAAAGTAGTATCACGCACAGAAGTAGTTTCATCATAAGTATCATGCATAGCAGAAGTGGCATCATCAATAACATGTGACATATCAGAATTCATAGCAGTAGCAGGTTTAGGTGTCGCAAGCTTACTAATAACAGAAGGAGAATATAGTGCAGAGCTAGATGGCAGTTCCTTACCTCCCCTCGTAGTTGAGGGAAAAATCTTGCTTCTTTCGTCTTTCAAGTTCCTCATAGTGATCAACATATATAAATCCCAAGTGACTCAGAGAATAGAGCTATGCTCCCCGGCAACGGCGCCAGAAATTATTCTTGATAACCCACAAGTGTAGGGGATCTCACAACTTTCGAGGGTAAAGTATTCAACCCAAATTTATTGATTCAACACAAGGGGAGATAAAGAATATTCTTGAGTATTAGCAGTTGAGTTGTCAATTCAACCACACCTGGATAACTTAGTATCTGCTGCAAAGTATTTAGTAGCAAAGGAGTATGTTAATAAAGGTAACAGTAGCAAAAGTAATGTTTTTGGGTTTTGTAGTGATTGTGACAATAGCAACGGAAAATTAAATAAGCGAAGAACAATATGTGAAAAGCTCGTAGGCAATGGATCAGTGATGGATAATTATGTTGGATGCGATTCCTCATGTAATAGCTATAACATAGGGTGACACAGAACTAGCTCCAGTTCATCAATGTAATGTAGGCATGTATTCCGTAAATAGTCATACGTGCTTATGGAAAAGAACTTGCATGACATCTTTTGTCCTACCCTCCCGTGGTAGTGGGGTCCTAGTGGAAACTAAGGGATATTAAGGCCTCCTTTTAATAGAGAACCGAAACAAAGCATTAGCACATAGTGAATACATGAACTCCTCAAACTATGGTCATCACCGAGAAGTATCCCGATTATTGTCACTTCGGGGTTGTCGGATCATAACACATAATAGGTGACTATAGACTTGCAAGATAGGATCAAGAACACACATATATTCATGAAAACATAATAGGTTCGGATCTGAAATCATGGCACTCGACCCCTAGTGACAAGCATTAAGCATAGCAAAGTCATAGCAACATCAATATCAGAACACAGTGGATACTAGGGATCAAACCCTAACAAAACTAACTTGATTACATGGTAAATCTCATCCAACCCATCACCGTCCAGCAAGCCTACGATGGAATTACTCACGCACAGCGTGAGCATCATGAAATTGGTGATGGAGGATGGTTGATGATGACGACGGCGACGAATCCCCCTCCCCGGAGCCCCGAACGGACTCCAGATCAGCCCTCCCGAGAGAGATTAGGGCTTGGCGGCGGTTCTGTATCGTAAAACGCGATGAAAATTTCTCTCTGATTTTTTTCTCCCCGAACGTGAATATATGGAGTTGGAGTTGAGGTTGGTGGAGGTCCAGGGGGCCCACGAGACAGGGGGGTGCGCCCAGGGGGAGGGGGCGCGCCCCCCACCCTCGTGGACAGGGTGTGGGCCCCCTGGTCTTGATTCTTTTGCCAGTATTTTTTATATTTTCCAAAAAGTGCCTCCGTGGATTTTTAGGACATTCCGAGAACTTTTCTTTTCTACACATAAAACAACATCATGGCAGTTCTGCTGAAAACAGCGTCAGTCTGGGTTAGTTTCATTCAAATCATGCAAGTTAGAGTCCAAAACATGGGCAAAACTGTTTGGAAAAGTAGATACGCTGGAGATGTATCACCTGCGGCGTGGCTCAATGGATGGCCCGGTACGGCCGATCTTCATCAACTCAAGCTCAAGACCCTCGCGAGGGGCCTCACGGAGCGGACGATGCAAGGCTTCCTCAGGAACGGCCTCACCAGGTAGGCTCGCGAGGAGGCGAAGAGATCAAGGCATTGGTACCTCGCGAGGTGCTCAAGACGCAAGCCATGATGATCGAGACCAGGCGGGCGCCAGGCGGGCATCGGCCTATGCAGTGTCCTTGTTTCCTCTTTGGTGCAATGGGGGCAAGCGCAGGTGTGGAGTACCGAGGCATCAAGCAAAGGTTACCATTTCGGTGCAACGAGACCAAGACCAGCAGAGCGGCAGGACGGAGGTCACCGTGGAGCTCAAGACGGCGTCATCGCCAGGGCCTTTGGCAGTCGAAGACCAACTTTAGTCAGGATAACTTGTACTAGATGTTCCCCTTCAAAATGGCCGTTGTTGGCGCCCTTCCAGCTCGATATTTGGGAAGAGGACCATGGCCTCTATATAGAGAGAAAGCCACCACAGTAGAGGGATATCTGACCCAGATCTCACCTAGAGCCAACAGAGACGGGGCAATTCCTCTCCAAGCACTCCACCACAAGAACATCCCTCCGAGGCTGTTCTTCCTTTGTACTGATCATCATCAGCCCCAGAGGCAATCCACCATACCACACACTGGATTAGGGTATTACACCACAACGGTGGCCCGAACCAGTTTAAACCTTGTGTCCCTTGTGTTGTTCATCGGGTAGCTTAGATTCGCAGCGAGGCGTTGGGACGTGGAGCGGTAGGGGGAAGATCTTCGCGCGCACCCTAGAGTTCGAACCTTAAGTGTTTTGCCGGATCCCGATATCCGACAGTGTGTTTCATTTGCATTGCCCAAAGTGCGAGGACCCTACAGCTTTCTGCGCCCTCGGCGAGATGCCACACCTGTTCCTTCTCATCCTAACACGGGATTTTTAAAACGCACACAGTATGTTCCTATAATCCTCTTTTCTATTCGGGAGGGTGGGGTTTTTTTGAATATGCTGTCCTCTAATTTGTAAATTTGGATTGCTATATTTGGATAAAAGGTACTACTAGTACGATGGCCAACACTGACGTGAAGGAGGAAGTTATTTCTAGATTTGGATAGGGAATACATTGTGTTCTCTTATTATTTTTCCTGCAGTGCATTATTTGCTCTGCCAGAACACATGTACTCAAGATGCTCGGCCTTGCCATAACTGAATACACTAGTTTAATGGTCACAGTGAAGACAAGCCATGGATATAAGTTCCGAGTTGGGTTCATGAACCAAGAAGATCGCTGCTTTTTTTATGGCCGAACTTGGATAAACTTTCTCAAGTGTTACAGACTGAAAGTTGGCGCACGAATGTTGATGGAAATAGCAAAACCTGGTCTCATCTTCACTGCGATCTTCCACCCCGACGTCGTTCCAATTGTTCATCCATGTTAGTTTTGTATCTGGTTCTTGCTTGTTGCCTCGATTACTTCTTAATCCACCTATTCTGTCTAACTAATCACAATTTAACTTTGGAAGTAGCAACGAATCTCTCATGAAGATTCTACTTCTAACTAATATTTTCTTATAATTGGTGGCACATGTAGGTTTTTTCAGAGTTAAGAAGGCTGCTCGTTTGTTATTCTGTAACAACTCGGCTGTTACGGATGGCACTGAAGTTGACTGGGATGACATCCACAAGTTCCTACACTTTATTGATCGCCTTGAGGTCCTTGTGGGGCGTTTCAATGGTGGCAGGCCAGATGGGATATGTGTGCCACTGCTGCACTCGTTGAACAGGTCCAACTGTGTTGAGAAACTTATGGTACGAACTGTTTTCTGTTACATATGTTGTTCATAAAGTATTGCTTATACACAGTTTTACAGTTATGATCTTCTTGAAATAGAAACTGCCCAGTTCTATTGTTCCTATATAGATGCCTGACCATGGTTGGGTCAGACTTGCACTTGGTCACAACATGATGTTTATGTCGACCTACTCCATTCCCCTTGGAGGTGAAAAGATACTTATCCATGGGTGGTCTCAAATAATGAAGGCCCGTCCATCTTGGAGAATAGGACAGAAGATTATGTTCATGCTTTTCCATGGCTCTAAAGTGAATATCCTGTTTATTGACCACATTGCGAGATGAAGCCGCTTTCAGAAGGTTGTGGATGCGCGGGGTGGTGCCTGGGCCTTGTCCTGGGGCTTGGCGGCCTCACCCTTGGTTAACTGTAGGCAAAGTAGCACTGTTCAAGGCGTGCTTTGTACGATTGAACCTGTATAAGTACTCATACTGCTTTCAGCTTTGGTTGTTAAGTGCCCCTGCTGGTTTCAGTTAAGGTTGTTAAGTACTCCTGCTGCTTTTACAGTCTGTCGTGTTTCTTCAGTCCTGTCTTCCTCCAGCCGCCAAAACCAAATCAGCGACGGTGGGGCCGCCTGCTTCCGCCTCCCACGGCTGGTTGTGCCTCAGCGCACGCATCGCCGCCCCATCGTCTCCTAAATCATTAACGCCGATGTCCTCCGCGCACTTTGGTGCGCTCGCCGCGGCGCCACCCTCTTGCGTTGTCAATATAGTCAACAAACAACAGGAATCGGCAGAAGTACGTGGAGAGGATGACAGTAGGGGCCCACCATGTCAGCGTATGGAAAAATAAAATGGTTCCTCCTAGTGTTTTCCTGACATCTGGGACCCATGACATTGTGAGCGTATATAGTCAATAGACAGTAGACAAGATCGGCTGACACCTGGGACGTAGCTGCTCGAGCAGTATTTTTTTTGTTATTGTTGAGACGGAGCAGGGTTTGAACTGGGCTGTGGCCCGTCTAGCCTAGGCTTATATTTTATGTTCACCATGTGACCAGCCCAGCTATTTTTTCTTTGTGAAAATGTGCCCAGTTTATTTTTTCTGAAGAATACTCAATCCAGGCCTACTTATTTTTCTACACCCTGATGGGCTGAAACTCTTTCAAGACGCCTGCAAATCTTGAAAGTAATATGAAATGGGTTGTAAATATAAAAACAGATGACAAATTGGCAATTACTTCATAATTTCTGATTTTTTTCACATTTTCAGATTCATATTTCACTGGGCATTAACCTAATTTAAATACATCTTCAAAGTACTTTAAATCTGGCTCGACATTTCGGTATTAAAAATAGTTTGGAACCCACAGAAATATGCGAAATTGGCCCTGGCCAACCAAAAAACGACTGTAATAAATTGCATAAGAAGTTGCCATGAGCTATATATAAATTATTAAAAAAAGAGGGAGTGATCTAACTTGTGGGCATGTTTAGTTGGCGCGTATGCAAGATTTTTTTAGTTATTATATACGTCAACAAACGATTCTAGCAGACGTAGCCGTTGGATGTCAATCCAACGGCCGTCGTGTTTCTTCAATCTCTGATCTTCTTGCTCCAGCCGCCAAAGCAGTGCCGGCAGGACCGCCTGCTCCCGCCTCCCGTGGCCGGCTATGCTGCCGCGTAGGCCTCACTGCCCCTACTACTCCCACCGCTGGCCAGGGCATCCCTCTACTCACCCGCACCCCCTGTTATTCTACGGCGACGGCAGCCTCACACCGCAGCCGAACCGGTGAACCCTTGTACTCCTCTCCGCGCGTGCTTCCACTGCCGCATCTTCCCCGACTCCGTGTCGTCCCCTTTCTAGGCCTCACCGTCGTCCACCGCCGTGGTGCTCTCGGCGCGGCGTGGTCAATGTGGTCAATGACCGACTTCCATTGGAAGAGTATTGTATGTGGAAGGCTGACAGCTGGGTCCACGGCAGCCGCAAGGAAGTGCCTCCTTATTACGCGGAAAATAATTATTCCTCCACCTGACAGCAGGGACCCATTGGACGTGCCACCAGTAATTCACAAAAAAATGTTTCCCCCTGACTTCTGGGACCCACCGGACGGGCCACCATATTTCACGAAAAAAATGTTCCCCCCGCTGTCAGCTCGTACCCATCGGAAGTGCCTCCTTATTACGCACAAAAAATTGAATACCCCCTGCTAGCTGGGACCCATCTTGGTGGGAGGCTGACTTGTGGGCCTAGTAAGTTGACTGGGACGGAGGCCTTTGTCAACTTTAGTCAATATATGAATGATTCTAGCTCCTTTGACCGTACGATGTCCATCCAACGACCGTAGTGCTTCTTCAACCTCTGGTCTTCTTCCTCCAGCCACCCAAAGCAGCGCCGGTCGTGCCGCATGCTCCTGCCTCCCGTGGCTGGCTGTGATGCCGCGGAGGCCTCACCGCCCCCTACTACTCCCACCGCTGGCCAGGCCATCCCTCTACTCACGCACACCCCCTGTTATTCTACGGCGATGGCAGTCTCACACTGCAACCAAACGAGTGAACCCTCATACTCCTCTACGCGTGGGCATCCACTGTCGCGTCTTCCCCGGCTCCGCGTCGTCCCCTTCCTTGGCCTCGCTGTCGTCCACCGCCCTGGTTCTCTCGGTGCGGCGTGGTCAACATGGTCAAGGAACGACTTCCATCGGACGTGGACTGCACGTGGAGAGGCTAACAGCTGGGTCCACGGCTGCAGCAAGGAAGTGCCTCCTTATTACGCGGAAAATATTGATTCCTCCACCTAACAGTAGGGACCCATCGTATGGGCCACCGTATTTCGTGAAAAAACAGTTCCCCCTGACAGCTGGGACCCACCAGCTACATCTTTGCATGCAAGGAAGTGCGTCTGAAAAAAAATGATTTGCCCCCTGACTGCTGGGACCCACCAGCTACATCTTCGCACGCAGGGAAGTGCGTCCGGGTAAAAATAACAAAATGATTCGCCCCCTGATTGCTGGGACCCACCATCTAAATCTTCGCACGCAAGGAAGTGCCTGACAGTCGGGACCCACCTGGTCGAAGCGTACGTAGCGCTGTCATTCTGGTCACGAACATGTATGTACATACTGGTGGATGTAGAGGCGCGCACGTAGCATGTACATGTACGTACAGCGGCCAGTGTGCAAGAAAGAAAATACGGCCACGTGCATACATACGGGCGGGGTCTCGAACGCCTACTCACGCATATATACGTACGGCCAGGGCTCGTGTACATGGTTGGGTCGGAACGGAGAAACAACGTCGTCGTTGTGTTCATGGGGAGCCAACCGGCTGGGTCGGAACGGAATGCGTCGTCGTGTTCATCGGGAGGGCTTGGATGGAACAAGCAATGGAAATGAGGCCTGGCGTACCGCAGAACGGAGGAAACGGCCTTGTGTTCGACCGACCACGTTCAAAACGGGATCTTGTTCATCGGAGGGGTCTGGCGTACCGCAAAATGGAGGAAACGGACTTGTGTTGGACCTCCTACGGTCGAAACGGGGTCCTGTTGATCGGGAGGGGTGTGGTGTACCACAAAACGGAAGAAACGGACTTGTGTTGGAGCGCTACGTTCGAAACGGGGGTCCTGTTCATCGGGAGGGGTGTGGCGTACCGCAAAACGGGACTCCACGTGATACTGTTCATCTCCACCGTCGACCTCCTCCAGCCTCCACGGGCTACTGTTCATCCATTGTCGACCTCCTCCAGCCTCCACCTGCAACTGTTCTTCACGGGCTCCTGTTCATCCAGCCTCCACCGCGCGCTACTCCACCGGCTACTGTTCAACCACCCCTCTCCACGGGCTCCTGTTCACCCTCCACGGGCTACTGTTCATCCACCCCTCCACCATCTACTGTTCATCCAGCCCTCCACGGGGTCGTCCTGTTCATCCAGCCCTCCACGGGGTCCTATTCATCCAGCCCCAACCGGCTCGATCAATCGGGGTCCTGTTCATCCAGAGGCAACGCCACGGGGTCCTGTTCATCCACCCCCACCGCTCACTGTTAATCCACCCCCCCCCCCCGCAATGCTCACTGTTCATCCAAACCCCCTGCAATGCTCACTGTTCATCCAGAGGCAGCATCGATCGACTTCAGTTAGCAGCAGTAGTGAAGGAATCGCTCGATCGCTCGGGTTCAGTAACGCGTAGCCTGTAGTGCAATCGCTCAGGTTCAGTTAGGCAACGCCTTGCTCGGGTTCAGTTAGAGCCCAACGCCTCGCACACACGCGCGTACGTGTATGAGAGAAACGCGCATCGCTCGGCCCCCGACCACCCAGCGTAACCGGGAACTCCCCGAAATTTTCCTCGCCCTCGCTTCTACCACGGTTTTTTCCGTCATGGACGACCCAAAGAATGTCATGCAGCTGCATCTCCGGCCCGCCCAGGACGAAAAGCCCATTTTCTGTCATGATTTTTTGTCATAGAAGTAGGAGCCCCCACATCTATGATGATACCGGGTTTTGTCATAATTATTGTCATAGAAGTGTCATAAGTATGACAGAATTTTTTTTCGTTCGGCCCAAAATGTCACAGATGTGTCTTTTTTTTGTAGTGACCGGAAGAGGAGCGCTGGAAGATCAAAATCTGGGTACCTGGGAGGACATTTGCGCCAACAACGGAGCCTATTGATTTCTACCTGGATGCACCAAGCTGGAATTTAGGAAAGAGCATGGCAGCCCATATCACCTTTGGACGCATATGTGAGGTGTATCACAAGGAGCTGGAGAACACCATTTATCTGATATGTGGCGGCCGAGATGAAGAATGGGAGATGATTCGTACCAGGAGGGATGGATTAATTGCAGCCTACATTCAAGAGATGGGAGATCATATTCGTCGACAAGAGAATCAACAAATTATCCACATGAAGAAGATCAAGAAGCTGATGAAGAGAAAAAACGAGCTAGAAGAGGAACTCAAGTCTACGCGCGATGGATATGAGGAAGGGATTGCCTTACTACTTGACAAGCATGAAGACCTGAAGAGGAAGCTATGACTACCAGTGGAGAATCACAAGCGAGAACTAGCAAAGGAGATCCGTCCGGAGGACTACATCATCCTGGACGACACCAACACGGATAGTGATGCAAGTGATGACAGTGAAGACAACTACATTGACGAAGCTAGAGCAGATATTATGGAGTCTTCCTCTGATGAAAATTTCTAGATGACCACCATGTAACGAGTAGTATTCCTCCAAGTAGTTAGCAACGATCGAGTTTGTAATCGTAGGTTAGATCGTTTGTGTGAATCTTGTGTGCTATTGAATGAAGTGAATTGTTTGTGTTTGTCTCATGAGCATATGGGTAGTGAATCTCTCTTAGACCTCCATTCTATTATGACTTCTCACCTTTTCTAACCCATCAGATGCCTCCGAGATGTGACAATGGATTTTCTTTCCCATCGGAGCTCACTCAGTTGATCCAGCAGCAGAATGCCTTGATGCAGATACTAGTTCAGAACCAGAACCAAGGCAACAACAACAACAACCCACCGCACCACCCCCCATTGACCACCTAGCCCGTTTTCTGAGGTTGAATCCGCCGGTGTTCTATAGTAGCACCGAGCCGATGGTTACAGATGATTGGCTCAGCAAGATTGGAAGAGAGCTGACCACTGCATGATGCACATATGCAGAGAGAGTGCGCTTTGCCACACATCAGCTTGATGGACCCGCAACATCTTGGTGGGAGAATTTCACCGCCACTTACCCCATTGATATAGTTACATGGGATTAGTTGTAGCAGGCTTTCCGCACTGCCCATGTTCAGCAGGAGCTATGATCATGAAGAAGCGCGAGTTTCGCAACTTGCGCCAAGGAGGGTCTACCGTGGGCCAGTATGTGGATGAGTTTAGCAAGTTAGCACGCTATGCCCTAGATGATGTAGCCACAGATGCCGCTAAGCAGGAGAAGTTTCTTGAGGGGCTAAATGATGAGTTGAGTATGCAGTTGATGGGGCAACATTCAACAACTAACAGGAGTTGGTAGACAGGGCCCTCACGATTGAAGGCAAGCAGCACCAGATTGATAATCGCAAGAGGAAGTATGGAAAGGGGAGGTACACCTCTGGAGCTCAGTAGAAGCCCCGCTATTCCCCGTACTCGGGAGGACATACCCACAACCATGGAGGACATACGCACAATGGAGCAAGTTCGCACATCCACAGTGGCCCCAAGAATGGCAATGGGAATGGAGGAAGCAGCAGCCAGAACCGTTCCAACCCCGCAACACCAGCCAAGAGGGATATGAGCCACATTACTTGTTTTAAGTGCCAGAAGACCAGACATTATGCCACTGAATGTCCTAAAGCAAAGAATGGAAATGGCAATGGAGGTTCCGCGAAGAAGCCCAACCCCTTCACCAAAGGTCAAGTGAATCACGTCAGTGTGGAGGAGATTGAGGATCAACCCGACGCGGTTGTCGGTAAGTTTTTGATTAACGCATTTATTGCACTTGTTCTTTTCGATACTAGTGCATCGCATTCATACATATCAAGAGGATTTGTGCATAAGAATAAATTGCCAACCGTAGCCCTTAAGTCACCTATGTTAATAAGTTCCCCAGGAGCGGAGTATATGGCTAGTAGGGGATGCTATCAGTTGCCAGTAACCATAGGTAGACATGTTTTCCCCACCGACCTGATTGTTCTAGAGTCACAAGGATTGGATGTGATACTAGGCATGGATTGGCTATCCAAGTTTGAGGGAAATATCGATTGCACCAGTAAATCAATTCTTCTCACCACCCCAGAAGGAAAGAGGATCAAGTATGTATCCCGGCATGCGCCGAGGAGAACTCAGGTGAATTCCTTATTAGGAGTCGTTCAGGAGGAAGTACCAGTGGTGAAGGATTATCCCGACGTATTTCCGGAAGAGTTACCAGGCATGCCACCGGATCGAGACATTGAGTTTTTGATTGAGCTATTGCCAGGCACCGAACCAATATCAAAGAAACCGTATCGGCTGCCCGCACAAGATCTGGAGGAAATGAAGAAGCAGATTAAGGAGTTACCGGAGAAAGGTTACATTCGACCAAGTTCATCACCTTGGGGAGCCCCAGTGCTTCTAGTGGAGAAGAAGGATGGATCTTTGAGGATGGTTGTTGATTAGCGTGCGCTGAATGAGGTGACGATCAATAACAAATACCCTCTGCCAATGGTCAATGATTTGTTTGACCAGTTGCAAGGAGCTAAAGTTTTCTCCAAGATCGATCTTTGATCAGGTTATCACCAGTTGAAGATCCGAGAGCAAGACATACCTAAGACAACCTTTACCACAAGGTATGGGCTATATGAGTATACCGTTATGTCATTTGGTTTGACTGACGCACCTGCCTATTTCATGAGCATGATGAACAAAGTGTTTTTGGAGTTTTTGGATAAGTTCGTCGTGGTATTCATTGATGATATTTTGATATACTCGAAGAATGAAGAAGAGCATAAGGAGCATTTGCGTTTGGTTCTTGAGAAGCTCAGGGAACATCAGTTGTATGCCAAGTTCAACAAATGTGAGTTTTGGTTATAGGAAGTTGGATTTCTCGAACATGTTCTATCTGGAGAAGGAATAGTAGTAGAGCCTACCGAGGTTGCTTCTGTCATTAAGTGGTTGGCACCCACGTCAGTTGGAGAGATCAGAAGTTTTCTTCGACTCCCAGGTTATTACCGGAGGTTTATCGAGAATTTCTCCAAGATTGCAAAGCTATGAAGGAGTTATTGAAGAAGGACACCAAGTTTAAATGGACTAAGGATTGTGAAGCAAGTTTCCAGGAATTGAAGAAATGTTTGGTTACAGCCCCAGTGCTGATTCTCCCAGACCAACGTAAGGATTTCCAAGTATATTTTGACACTTCAAGTCGATGACTTGGAGGTGTGCTTATGCAGGAAGGAAGAGTAGTTTCATATGCATCACGACAACTTCGACCTCATGAGTTGAGTTATGCTACGCACGATTTGGAGTTAGCAGCCGTAGTGCATGCGCTGAAGACATGGATACACTTTCTCATCGGAAACCATTGTGATGTATACACGGATCATAAGAGTTTGAAATACATCTTCACACAGAAGGAATTGAACCTAAGGCAAAGGAGATGGTTGGAGCTCATAAAGGATTATGACATGAGATTGCATTATCATCCAGGAAAGGCAAATGTCATAGCAGATGCGTTGAGCCGCAAGAGTTATGTTAACACACTAATAACTAGAGGATTACCGAAGGAGTTAGTAGATGACCTTCGAGAGCTATGCTTGGACATAGTTCCTAGAGGTTATGTTGCAACATTGGAAATTGCTGAGAAGCCCAGAAGACGGACAAGGAGATTGCTGAGATAAAGGAAAGGATGAGCAAAGGAAAGGCTAAAGGATTTCGTGAGGATGAGCACAACACTTTATGGTTTGAGGATCGTATATATGTGCCTAATGACCCTGAGATCAGGAAGTTGATTCTGCAGGAGGCCCATGATTCACCATACTCGATTCACCCAGGCAACACTAAGATGTATCTGGATTTGAAGGAAAGTATCTGGTGGACATGAATGAAGAAGGATATTGCCGAGTATGTAGAAGTATGTGATGTATGGTAGAGAGTCAAGGCAGAGCATCAGAAGCCAGCCGGATTGCTACAGCCATTACCGATACCCGAATGGAAGTGGGATAAACTTGGCATGGATTTTATCACTGGATTACCCAGACTCGTTCAGGCTATGACTCTATCTGGGTTGTAGTTGATTGCTTGACTAAAGTAGCTCATTTTATCCCGGTGAAGAAAACTTATACAAGTGCTAAGTTGGCAAAGATATACATGACCAGGATCGTATGTCTGCATGGAGTTCTGAGGACCATTGTACCAGATAGAGGAACCTAGTTTACTTCAAAGTTTTGGAATCAGTTGCATGAAACTTTGGGTACCAGGCTAGAGTTCAGTATAACCTTTCATCCACAGACGGATGGACAGACCGAGAGAGTCAATCAGATTATGGAATACATGTTGAGAGCATGTGCGCTAGATTATGGATCTAGTTGGGATGACAATTTGCCATATGCTGAGTTCTCTTATAACAACAGTTATCAAGCCAGTTTGAAGATGGCCCCTTTTGAAGCCTTGTGCGGAAGGAAGTGCAGGACCCCGTTATCGTGGGATGAAGTTGGAGATCGACAATTGTTCGGACCAGACTTAATCAAAGACTCTGAAGAGAAGGTTAGATTTGCGACAGACTCAAGGTAGCCCAGTCCGGGCAGAAGAGTTATGCAGATACTAAACGCAAGGAGATAGTTCACGAAGTCGGAGACAGAGCATATCTTCGTGTGTCCCCACTTCGAGGGGTCAAACGTTTTGGAGTCAAGGGAAAGCTAGCACCACGTTTTGAGGGACCATACAGAGTTCTGGAAAGCATGGGATAAATTGCATACAAACTGGAATTGCCAGAAGGATTGTCAGGAGTTCATGATGTGTTTCACGTTTCCTAGTTGAAGAAGTGCCACACAGAGATGGCCGATATTCCTCTAAGAGATAAAGTGCCACTGGAAGCAATTCAGTTAGATAGTGATTTGACCTATGAAGAGAAGCCAGTCAAGATTCTTGAGTTTTCCAGTCGAGTTACTCGCAGCAAGGCTATCAAGTTTTGCAAAGTTCAGTGGAGCCACCATACCAAGGAGGAAGACACTTGGGAGCGCAAATAAGATCTCCGCAAGGACCACCCAAACCTTTTTGCTAACCGACCCGAATCTCCAGGGCGAGATTCTTCTTAAGGGGGCTAGGTTTGTAACATCCCAATTTTCAATTTGGATGTTATACATAGATCATCATATGCATATCATATTTATTCTTGCATTTTGTTGTGATCCTAGAAATCTTAAGCAACTCAAGGACCCAAGGAGAGAGTTGGAGGTTTCACAAAATTCATATTTGAATTTATTTCAAATTTGAAAAAAGAGGATCAATTTGATTTTATTATTTTCTCTCCAATTATTTCCAATATTAAAAATAAATGAGAGGAGATAATATGACTTCTTCAACCTAAGAGAAATATTGGAGAAAGAATTTTAAAATCAAATTATTTATTTTATTGGTATTTTATTTGCTATTTTATTTGAATTGATAAATAAATGCATTTTTGAAAATTGCATATTAGTCCAAAAAATGTTCATCTTGTCCTAAATTTTAGGTTTGGATGGTGAAAATTGTTTCTGGAATTTTTAGAATTTTTTTGTATTTATTTAGGATTTTTCCTTCGCGGCAAAATTGTTTAAAAATAAAAGTTCGGACTGACTGGGCCGAAGCCCAGCAGGCCGCCGCCGCCTTCGCCGTGCCACCGTACGGGAGCTGGACTTCGTCGGAGTCAAGGTCGGCCTCGTCGCCCCCTCGCCCAAGGCACTCCCCCGACCCCCTTTATATACGCCGACACCGCCGCCTCCTCCACCTCGTCTCGCCCCGCCTCCCGCCGTAGCAGCCGTAGCAGCGCCACCGCCGCCGCAGCACTGCCGTCGCACCGCTTTCCGCCGCTGCCATCACCGCCACCCCTCGCCACCGCAGGAGCAGCCGCCACCGCCGCATCGCCGTCGCCGATCCAATCTCGCCGCCACCGTCAGTCTTTCTCATTGAACCGGTAAGAACCGGCCGGCCTAACGTTTTTTTGGTTTTTACTTAGATCATTTTTTTAGTTTTACTTATTTAACAAACGTTCTATCGTTCGTTCGTTTTAACGGACGATTTTCATTAGATTAGTTCTGTTAGCGAACGTTCGCGCCGTAGTTTTTTTTTGTTAGTTTATTTTTGGCCAGGGACCCATCCGCGAATAAGTTTTATCGTGATTTAGCCCCTGATCGTAAAACTAGCGTAACTTTTTACTCGTTTATCCAAATTAGATGAAACCAGCGCCTAAATCTTCATATCGTTCTGTTCTTTCCAATTAACCAACTTGAACATGATTTTTCTACTGTAAAATTGGATTTTAGTTCAGATTAGTAAATGATCTTGTTTGGTTCGTATTTTGAGTTTCGTTTCTCCGTTTGAGTTGTTTCTTTTCTGCAAATCGTAGCTAATCACATGTACCTACTGTTAAGATCTAATCCACATGATAATAATGCAGTTAGGTTTTACTTTTTTTTAGTATAAGCCGTTTGCTTGTTCCATGTTTGATTTGGATCTTTTCTTGGTTTTCTTGTTGTTTCGTTTGAGTGATTGCTTATGTATGCTATTGTTTGCCTACGCTAGATTACCTGGAGTGCAAGGCTTGTTACTACGAATCTCTAGAGTTTGCAGATCATCAGCAAGGCAAGTTACACTTTGATCATACTCTTCTATACCCAGTTTTTACTATGCATTAGTATTACCTCTCAAACAATTGCATGAGTAGGATTGAGAACTTGTGGTTTGCTTGTAGTACTTGAGGTGGGAACCTAATACCTTTTGATCACCCCGGGAATATACGTTATGCTTATTTATTGCTTAGCCATGCTTGTAGACAGGGATTGGATCGTGATTTACACATGGAAGTTTTGAGAGTTATTAGTCTTGGATAACATTAAGGTGGCAACTTTAATATACATCTGGGTGGATTGGTTGAGGCACCTGGGGAACCCAATGTTGCCTATTTAAGGAAATCCCGGAGTACCCATGTGATTATTCCTTCGGTTCGCCACCCAGGCTCAAAGGGATCATAAGATTATTCATGCTAGAAACTTCCGTGTGTAGCCACAAGCCATTATGGGCTCTGGCATAGTTGAGTAAGTTGCGTGAGCTCTTGAAGAGGTGGACTAGCAGATGTAGGGGAAAGTAGGTCTACCGGTCCGCCCGGAGTAGAGAGTTAATGCTTCAGAAAGACTATGTCTCAATCTTCTGATCATGGATGCGGTGGAGTCTTGTGGGGAAAAGTTTTGATCACCTCATCAACAATAAACCATATGTTTTGATCACCTCATCAAAGCGGATATTCAAACTCCGAGATGCTTGCACCAGTCCATAGATGGATCGCTGGAGCTTGCACACTTTGTTAGCACCTTTAGGATTGACAAAATCTTCTGGTTGCATCATATACAACTCTTCTTTAAGAAATATCCATTTAAGGAATGCAGTTTTGACATCCATTTGCCAGATATCATAAAATGTGGCAATTGCTAACATATTTCAGACGGACTTAAGCATTGCTACGGTTGAGAAAGTCTCATCATAGTCAACCCCTCACTACTGCAGGATGCTGCTAACATGACACTTCGATCAAAGACCCTTCGACGAAACTGTGTGCGATGCAATAATCAGAAACGGCGGTGTAAAAAAACTGTCAAAAAGGTGCAAAGTGTTTGCGATGACGGATGTATCAAACACGGTTCAGATTTTGGTTGCATGTGCAATTCAGAGCATATGGTACAGTTCAATTCACTGTTTGTGATGAGGAGGAACAAAAGAAACAGGCAGCCAGATGAAGGCATGAGCGATGTAGAGCATACGGTTCACTCGTATGAACGAGGCGGGACAATAGAAACGGGCAGCCAGATGAAAGTGTGTGCGATATACGGCATACAATTCACTCGGATGAACTGTTTGCATTGAGCCAAGAGAACAGAAACCGTTCAACTTAACAAGATGTCTGTGATACGCGACAAACAGGTCTGTAATCAGAAATGTGTGGGAAGACCAATAACAACACAGACGATTCCTGTTAATAACTTGTGTGTGTTGTGAGCAAACTATTGCTGGTATACAATTGTCAGTGATTGATGAAATCATCACCGACGGGTTCCATTGTTTAGTCCATGTGTGATGTTATTTGCTCTATCTACAGAGAATCAACATATATACTTAAAAAGACAACATTGCATAACCAAATTAAGCATACAATTACACAAGTGACTACACACATAACATTTTCACACACCAAAGTAAGCAATTACATGCATCATAAACTAGGAGAAACGAGGATCTAATAATCTACTTGTTGCTATGACGCTTCCCATTGCTTTGCTTCCGGTTGGATCCCTGGCTGTTTTGGGGAAGGAGGCACTTCCTCATGTCAATGATCCGCCTGTACAAGTCGTAGCACGTGTACGCCTCCTTGGCCGCGTACACGACGTGAGCTTTGTCGAGTTTCTCCATCCAGGCTAAGTGCCAGGCACGCTTGTCCGTGTTGCAGCAATACATCATGTCTCTCTCCTCCACATAGGCAAAATTGCCATGTAAGCAGGTGATATCTACTACACAACCTTCTTCTTGTAGACATTGTTGGGCCTCCAAGTGCAAAGGTTTGTAGGACAGTAGCAAATTTCCCTCAAGTGGATGACCTAAGGTTTATCAATCCATGGGAGGCATAGGATGACGATGGTCTCTCTCAAACAACCCTGCAACCAAATAACAAAGAGTCTCTTGTGTCCCCAACACACCCAATACAATGGTAAATTGTATAGGTGCACTAGTTCGGCGAAGAGATGGTGATACAAGTGCTAGCTACTGGTACATACCCTCAGCCCCGAGGGTGACCTACTCCCTCCTCGTCATGGAGAGCGCCGGGATGATGAAGATGGCCACCAGTGATGGACCCCCCCTCCGGCAGGGTGTTAGAACAGGGTCCCGATTGGTTTTTTGTGTCTACGGAGGCTTGCGGCGGCGGAACTCCCGATCTTGGTTCTGTTCTGGAAGTTTGGGGATACGTAAGAGGTTTTGGCGTCAGGGGCAAGTCAGGGGGTCCACGAGGCAGCCACGAGGTAGGGGGCGCCCCCAGGGGGGTAGGGCGTGCCCTCCACCATCGTGGTGGCCTTGGGACTCTTCTGGTCCATCTCCGATGCTCCGTGGGCTTCTTCTGGTCCAAAAATAATATCCGTAAATTTTCTGGTCAATTGGACTCCGTTTGATATTCTTTTCTGTGATACTCCAAAACAAGGAAAAACCAGAAATTGGCACTGGGCTCTAGGTTAATAGGTTAGTCCAAAAATAATATAAAATAGCATATAAATGCATATTAAACATCCAAAACAGATAGTATAATAGCATGGAACAATCAAAAATTATAGATACATTGGAGACGTATCAGTAGGCTATAAGCCCACTATTGTAGTACTTGCTCTTAGCGGTGTGGTGGACCAAGTGTGGGATGCAAAGTGGCTTCACTCATGTGCGGGACGGAGGCCATCCCGGTCGGGCGCTAGGTCTGAGAGGACGGCCTTGTTGTTAGTGTGTGACCTCTCTGTGGCAACCGTTCGCTCCCAACTAGCCTCTTCATGTACCGTGGCAACCGTCCACCGCCTCTTCGCCTTTCCCTCTCTATTTGGACCTGCTGTCTCATGCTCTTTCTCCCTCCATTTGCCGCCACCCTTCCTTCTCCCATTGTTTGATCGTCTTCTCCATGGAGGGAATAGGCCGAAAATGACCCTGTTATTCTTGCCCCGATCTGAAAGATGACGTGGTGGAGGAACTCATTGATCGGTGTGACATCATCACCTTAGCTAGCATGGCAGGTTCGTTCAAGTCCATTCTCGACTCAACAAATAACATCATTGCAAAGAACCCAAGGGTTTAGGAGTGGTTTGATCTCCCCTATCTTCTTCTCCATGACGCTGGTAGCCGGCGTGGAGACTACGGAAGCCTCGCCTTGTGCAAGTTGATGTCGCTTGATAATGATACGTGTGATGTTAAGATGCCATCGCTTGAGGGTAAGGATTGGGCAGGCGCAAATGGAGATTGGGTTGTTTATATTGGGTATAACTGCGAGTGGGAACTTGTGAATGTGTACACTCGTCACCGAGTTCCACTTCTAAAAATCACAGACTGCCCTGAGTTTGAGCACACAGATGATCTATGTATGTTCAAATACGATATGGTGATTGTCGTCTACGGAAGATAGCAATTTGTCAAGTTCCCAACTGCTCTTAGGATTACAAGAACTATGAAGTTGTTGCTATCTTTGACAAGCTTGTTGCCGTCCTTACTTCCATGCCTCGATGGATACTGCTCAAAAATCAATTTCTGTACACGGATGAGTGCTGTGATGCAATTCAATAGGGTCTTGTGTTTGCTGCCACCAGTCTTGGCACTATTTTTGCATGGAATCCTTATGGTTTTGGTACGTTTATCTTCCACCGTAATTGTAATTTTTTCATCCACATGCATGCGGGTTAGCTAGTTTCCCTTTACTAATTAACCTTCTTGTGTTTCCAAGGTCCTGTGAACATTCCACCACCTATACTTGAAAAAATTTATAACCGAGGGGGAGATGACGATGGTGATGATCACGGGCATGATAATGAGAAGGACCTATATAGTCAGTGGCGCCTGACAACTAATTCCGATGGATCACGTCTTCTTGTATGTATACAGGGCACTGCTGATGTTACTAATGAAGCAGGTGTTGTCTCCCATGGTCGCACTCTCCAGACCTATTCCAACATCCACTTCAGGGTATTCGGAATGGATACTAGTGTGCTAGCGTCAACACCTTCTCCCTGGTTCAGTATTGATAGTCTTGGAGAGAACTCACTCTTCCTTGGACAAAACTATCCAATGATGGTGAAAGGTGATCCAGCTGCTGTTGACACAACATTACCGCCATTTATGAGAAGCAACTGTATCTATACCTCGGACATTGATATGGTTCCCTACCCTGGCTATCACAATATGTGTCCTGATATAGGCCGCTTCAGCCTGGATGATCAGTCCTGCGTTGGTCTCGAGATTGACTATAGTTGGCCCTTCCCACAGAATCAGTTATGGTTCAAAGCAAGCGTTTCCAATGCCGAGGATTAGTTGAGCTAAAGTTCATTTCATTGCTTTGTTATTTGTAGTGTGAGAAAAACTTTAGTATTTACTAGAATTTTTTGTTGGAAATAATCTATAATCCAACATGTATCCTCGTTGTCATTGTGTGTTGATGACTTGTTGTATATAATCCAACGTATATTGTTTTTCTATTTGGATGATTAATGTTGCCGTTTTATTGCTGAACCGAAGCATGGTACGTATCCATTGTTGGTCTAACGCTCACGGTTCGAATAAATAATCAGTTTGGGATATTGGTTCCCAATTATTAATAATCCCCCGTTTGTAATTAAATAAAGATTACATCAAAGTTGGTCTCAAATTTGACCCAAAAAAGTACAATGCAACTTTGTATTGGTGTCCATATGACAACACGATAAGTTTCATGAACTTCAAATAAGTTTGGGATGTACTAGAATTTAAAAATCAAGATTCTCATTGATCGAAATTTGTTGCACGGGGAGTAAACATGCACCCAGTGAGACACATGTGTTTTTGCAATCCATTTAGGTGCACTATCACGTGTGCATGTAGCTCGAATTTGGTTTTCTGCACATTATACCCGTAGAAAATCAATCAATTAATGTACTAAAACGTCTTAATTATCTCTGATTTTTTTCAAAATTAAAATGTCCCTCCTTTGGTAACATATATATGTTCACCGCGGGATAATTAATTTAACATGCATCATAGTTGCGGTGGATTCGCAGTGTGTGTGTGTCTGGGGGTGGCGGATGGCTCGCAGTACACTACGAGTTGCGAGCCACCGTGTGGGTTGGCCGTTTTGTTAGGCAGGCCGGTGCCACATTAGAGTCGTGAATTCGTAATTTAAAACATTACACAACTCTTTCATACATACATGTTTTGGCCACATGTAGTTGATGGTTGTCCTACACGACACTCGATACTCACGTGTGACGCTTTCTGTGGGCCCACGAGGTCATCGTCCATCACTTTGACGAACAACAGGTAGTTAATTTAAAAAGCAGGTATCTCAATGTTTGTGGCCGAGTGACGGTGGCAGGGTGTTTGACATTCATTCCCATTTCTTGCATGGGACCTAAGCATGCAACCAAGGACACGGATTTGGATTTTCAACCAATTTATATGCATTAGAGCATGTGCCTGTAGTTCAAATTTGAATTATGCACATAAATGCATTGAAAACTCAATTAATGTATAAAAATGTCCAAACGAACCCCGAAAAATTCCAAATTTTAAGACAACACTCCTGTTGTTCTATGTTGACACTAGAGAAAAAATTGAAAGCAATAACAGGCATGGGATATCGTTTCGTCCCCAAAGGTGGCACATTCCCTACCGAAACCATGAGGCTCTTGTTGTGAGAAGCTCTGGTTTGTGAGAAGCTTATACCCAAACCTGTCCCAAATGGGACAAAAAATTTACCATGGCTTGCTGATGCCGCTCCATGATAGCATGCCAAGTTTCATGAATTTCAGAAGAGTTTTGGATTTACTAGAATTTAAAAAGTAGGTATCTCAATGTTTGCAGCCGAGTGACGGTAGCAGGGTGTTTGACATTCATTCTCATTTCTTGCATGGGACCTAAGCATGCAACCAAGGACACATATTTGAATTTTCAACCAATTTATATGCATTAGAGCATGTGCCTGTAGTTAAAATTTGAATTATGCACATAAATGCATTGAAAACTAAATTGATGTATAAAAATGTCCAAACGAACCCCGAAAAAAAATCCTAAAACTAACACAACACTCATGTTATTCTATGTTGTCACTAGAAAAAAATTGAAATCAAGAAGAGGCAACGGATATCGTTTCGTCCAGCAAGGTGAAACATTCCCAACTGTAACCTTGAGGCTTGTTGTGAGAAGCTCTGGGTTGTGAGAAGCTTATATACCCCAACCTGCCCCAAATGGGACAATATTTTTACCACTGCATGTTGATGCCGTTTCATGCTAGCATGTCAAGTTTCATAAATTTCAAACGCGTTTTCGATTTACTAGAATTTAGAAACCATGTATCGTCATGTTAGCAGCCGAGCGACAGTGGCAAGGTGTTTGACATTCATTCTCATTTCTTGCATGGGACTTACGCATGTAACCAAGGACACACATTCCAATTTTGAAACACTTTATATGCACTGGAGCATGTGCATGTAGTTCAAATTTGAATTATGCACATGAATGCATAGAAAACTCAGTTAATGTATAAAAATGTCCAAGCGAACCCCGAAAAATCCCAAAAATGACACATCACTCGTGTTGTTCTATGTTGACATGAGAAAAATTTAGAAAGTAAGAAGAGGCAACAGATACCGTTTGTCCCCCAAGGTGGCACGTTCCCTACCGAAACCATCAGGCTTGTTGTGAGAGAAGATCCGGTTTGCGATAAGCTTATACCCAAACCTGCCCCAAATGGGAAAATATTTTTACCACGGCATGTCGATGTCGTTCCATGATATCATGTCAAGCTTCATGAATTTCAGCCGAGTTTTCGATTTACTAGAAATTTAAAACCATCTATCTCAATGTTAGCGGCCGAGCGACAGTGTCAAGGTGTTTGACATCCATTCTCATTTCTTGCGTGTGACCTAAGCTTGCAACCAAGAACAAACATTTGATTTTTCAATCCATTTTTTTATGGACTGGAGCATGTGCTTTAATTTTGAATTCTGCACCTGAAATGGCTAGAAAACCAATTTAATGTATAAAATTTCCAAACGAACCGTGAATATTTAGAAAAAAAATTACGACACACATATGGTTGCATGTTCACTAGAGATAAAAGGTCTAGCAATTCAAACACCATCCATTGCCGATGTGACTCCATTATGTAATTCAAATCAAGATGAAAAATCAAGTAGATCCCACACAGTTTATTATCACCAACCGTGTGAGATGCAGTACAAAATATCCTGGAGCACCGTTGATGTATAGTACGCCTATAGCTTACACGATAAGGTGCGTCAGCTACAGTCCACAGCCGGCATGTCAAGCACACTAGCTAGCTCTGAAAGTGCAACTAATCCATGGGTGGTTTTGGTCTTAACAACATATAGTTCATTGAACTAATGCTATTTCAAGATAATCATTTCAGAAAGTTCAATGTTTGGCATGGCATGGACTAGAGATGTGGACCCCTCAAAATGCAAAGAACATATATTGGCAACAAGCTCAAGACTCTGCATTTTCATTTTAGTGATCCAAGATCACATTGAGTCCATAGGAAAGCCAATACTATTAAAAGGGGATGAGGTGTTGCTTAATGAGTTACTTGCTCAAAATGCTTTGTGATATGCTCCAAAACCCTCAACAACTTTCTCACATCCACATATGTCCTAAACCTAAATGCCAAACTCGGCCCTGCCGATATGATCTATCCGGCGCCACCGAGTTTCACTTGACATAGCCATTGCCACAAACCCTAGTTACATAGGTCTCACCGATAGGGATCTCGGTCTCACCGATATGGGATTGCAAACTCTCTGTTTCCCCTTTGTAACATTTTGGTTTCACCGATATGAGGAAAACGGTCTCACCGAGTCTGCATTGCAAACTCCCTGTTTCCTTTTTGTAACACTTCGGTCCCACCGAAGTGAGCGAATCGGTCCCACTGAGTTTGCCTGACTAGCCCTCTGTGTACCTAATTGCTAAAATCGGTCCCACCGAGTTTATGCGATCGGTCGCACCGAGATTACGTTATTCCCTAACCCTAGCATATCGTTCTCATCGAGATGACTATATCAGTCCCACCGAAAATCCTGACGTTCACATTTTTACGTGGATCAGTCTGACCGAGTTTGTTGATTCGGTCCCACCAAGTTTGGGAATCTGTGTGTAACGGTTAGATTTTTTGTGGAGGCTATATATACCCCTCCACCCACTCTTTATTCATGGAGAGAGCCATCAGAACAAACCTACACTTCCACTACTCATTTTCTGAGAGAGAACCACCTACTCATGTGTTGAGGCCAAGATATTCCAATCCTACCATATGAATCTTGATCTCTAGCCTTCCCCAAGTTGCTTTCCACTCAAATCATCTTTCCACCATAGCCAAATCTGAGAGAGAGAGTTGAGTGTTGGGGAGACTATCATTTGAAACACAAGAGCAAGGATTTCATCAACAACACACCATCTATTAACTTTTGGAGAGTGGTGTCTCCTAGATTGGTTAGGTGTCACAAGGGAGCCCCCGTCAAGATTGTGGAGTTTAACCAAGGAGTTTGTAAGGGCAAGGAGATTGCCTACTTCGTGAAGATCTACCCTAGTGAGGCAAGTCCTTCGTGGGCGATGGCCATGATGGGATAGACAAGGTTGCTTCTTCGTGGACCCTTCGTGGATGGATCCCTCCGTGGACTCGCGCAACCGTTACCCTCCGTGGGTTAAAGTCTGCATCAACGTGGATGTACGATAGCACCACCTATCGGAACCACACCAAAAATCTCCGTGTCAACATTGCGTTTGCTCCCTCCAAACTCCCCCCATTTACTTTCTTGCAAGTTGCACATTTACTTTCCGCTGCTCATATACTCTTTGCATGCTTGCTTGAATTGTATTGTGATTGCTTGACTTGTGCTAAGTTGCTAAAATCTGCCAAGAACTAAAATTGGGAAAAGGTTAAGTTTTTATTTGGACAAGTAGTCTAATCACCCCCCCCCCTCTAGACATACTTTCGATCCTACAAGTGGTATCAGAGCTTTGGTCTCCATTTGCCTTGATTTCCATAGCTTTGGTGATCATAGCCTTGGTTTCACAATCTAGGATAGTATGGCATCTAGCGAGGGATATTACCACCCTAGAGGTCCTTACTTTGATGGTACTAATTTTGCTAGTTGGAAACATAGGATGACAATGCATATTCTTGGACATAACCCCGTCGTATTGGCTATTCTGTGTATTGGCTTGCAAGGTGAATTCTTCAATGGGAGAGAACCAAACCGTGAAGCTACCACGGAAGAATTGAAGATGTTGCAATACAATGCTCAAGCTTGCGATATCCTCTTCAATGGATTGTGCCCCAAAAAATTCAACAAAATCAGTCGTCTTGAGAATGCAAAGGAAATTTGGGATACTTTGATTGATATGCACAAAGGTACCGACTCCGTCAAGGAATCCAAGTTGGATATGCTTCAAAGTCAACTTCACAAGTTCAAAATGAAGGATGGTGAAGGTGTCGCCGAAATGTACTCTAGGCTTGCTCTTATCACAAATGAGATAGCCGGCTTAGGAAGTGAAGAGATGACCAACAAATTCATAATCAAAAAGATCTTGAGAGCCTTGCATGGAAAATATGATACCATGTGCACATTAATCCAAATGATGCTAAATTACAAAGATCTCAAGCCAACCGAAGTCATTGTAAGAATTGTTGCTCATGAGATGTCACTCAAGGACAAAGAAGAGCTTCACAACAAGTCTAGTGGTGCTTACAAAGCCTCATGTGATGCTCCTACATCATCAAGTGAGAAACAAGCCTTCAATGAAGAACTGAGCTTAATGGTGAAGAACTTCAACAAATTCTACAAGAGTAGAAGCAAGGAAAGAAGTTCCAAGTCAAGGTCCTACAATGACAAAAGATCTTATAGTCGTGAGTGGAACTGCTACAATTGTGGAAGACCCGGACACTACTCCAATGAGTGTACGACTCCCTATAAAAGATGAGAAGACTCACCTAAAAGAAGAAGCAAAAGGGAAGAATCACCTCCAAGAGAGAGAAGGAGTAGAGACGATCATTATGAACGAAGAACCTCTCGAAGAAGCAAGGATTCGGAAAGAAATGACAAGTCATCGAGGAGATACACAAAACGAAGACATCAAGCTCATGTTGGTGAATGGGTATCCGGCTCCAACTCCGACCACCACTCCGAGAGAAGTTATCACTCCGACTCTGAATATACTCAAGATGAAGGTGTTGCCGGTCTAGCAGTTGTGTCAACCAACTCCTACGACATATTTGACTCACCAAATGAAGGATTGGGAGATGCTTCATGGCTAAAGGCCCCAAGGTAACACACCCCGAGTATCTTGATTTCAATAGTGATGAAGATGACTTGCTAGGTGATGATGGTTTACTTGTTGACAACTCTAGTGATGAATACTATGATGAACGTCAATTAATCATGCTAAAACAAATGACAATGATAAGGAGAAGATTGAGCGTCTAACTAAAGAACTAAACACTCTTAAGTTAGCTCATGAAACTACTTTAGAAGATCATCGAGAACTTCTAAAAAGTCATGAGAAGTTACGCTTCGAAAAGCTCAATCTTGAGAAAGAGCATGAGTTCTTAAAGGCCATCAATGATGATCTTCAGAAGAAAAGTTCTTCTTACATTGCCAAGCATTTACTCTTGTCTACTTACATTCCACAAGTAAGTCTAGCAACAAGAACAAGAAAGATTCTTCTTCTAGTAGTAAAATAATCATGCTAAATCCAATATTGTTGCTTCTAGTAGTTCTCTTGATTCTACTAATGATTCTCTTAGCCAAGTTACACTTGAGGAAGAAAATAGCTTATTGAAGGGAATTATAGAGAAAGGTGTTTACAAAAGCCTTGCCAGAAGTAAGCAATTGAGGAAATTGTATGCAAGCAAGGAAGGCACCAGAAGAATCAAGGTGTTGGTTTTGAACGAAAGTTCAATGCCAATGGAGTTGAGTGGGAAGAAGATCAATACCCCAAGACGAAGTTTGTTCCTCAACAAGATAAGTATGACCCTACTTCCTTCAAGGGGACATAAGCACAAGATGATCTTCCACCACAAGACCGCAAGCTAAAAGGCAAGGACAAGCTTCAAGAAGAGATTGATGCATTTGAAGATGCTCCGAAGGCCTTGGTCAAGTGGGTTCCCAAGACTAAATCAAGTTCTACTTCATCAAGTACATCTACAACTTCAAGGATTCCCATCAATATGATGTGGATCCCAAAGAAGAAGAACTAGAGAGTTCTCGAGGGTGACTCCGCCAACATACTTCACTCATATTTATTTTGGCAAGGACAAGTACAAACAACTTCCACATCTTGCACTAGTTCAAGGAGTCACAAACCCTCTTGTTGGTAAGACAAGGGACAAGGTAACCTAATGCTTTCATGGACATCATCATGTGTGTGCTACACTCTATGTCTATGTATATCCTTGTTTGTTCCTTGTGGGACTAACCCATGTAGGTATTGAAAGTGCAACTCACTCCAATGGATTGCTTCAAATGATCTACGTCAACAATGAGCATCCACATCTTCGATATCTACATGAAGTCATCATCGACAAAACCCAAGGTTAGTTGATCCCTCTTAGGGGGAATATCACATCTAGGGGGAGCTTTACTCTAAGAATTGAGCTAAAGCAACTCTAATGGTGTGAACACTACAATGCTTTATGTAAAAGTGGTAACCCCACTTGTGCTTAAACGATGAGTATGACCTATGATCAAATGTTCTCATTTGACTCCTAAGTCAATATACTCATATATAGATGACCTAGTCATCACCAATTTCTTGATAGATGCTAGAGTGATTGTGCATGCTTTGCCACATATTTCATTTGCTATTTTTATTGTGTGAGCATGTTGGTTGCATACTTTTCTCATTTGAGGACATCCATTTGTTGCTTTGATTGTTTGGAGTTTCTTATTTTTGCCAAATGGATGGAAAAGAATTCCTAAGAACTCCCTCTACCTATCTATGTTTTTCTCTTCTCAAACTCTATTCATGCTACATCACAAAGTTTAATCTAAGTCAAATTCAAACCCTCTGTGTGAGGAGCACTCGTAGTCCCGTTTTTTCATAGACTTAAACTTCCAAAACCTCACTGTGTATTTCGGTCTGACCGACTCCTCCATTTCGGTCACCCCGAGTTCACTGGGTTGATCAAGTTTCAATCTCGGTGCAACCGATTAGAACCTTTCGGTCTAACCGAGTTGCAGTAACCGCTTGAGATTCTATGTCTCGGTGCCACCGAGTTGTTCCACTTGGTCACACTGACAGTGTCAGGATATAAATACCGACGGGCCAGATTTTGGAAATCACTTCAAAACCCTGTTGCCCGCGCGTGTCCTTCTCTGCCTCTTGAGTCTCTGGATCATCACCTCGTCGCCAGCGACCTCCTTCCGCTGGTCTCCGCCGCCGCCAACGGAATTCTTCGCCGCCGTTGTCGCCGTAGCGAACTCATCGCCGAACTAGGGTATGAGTTCGACCCCTTGTGCACTCCTTTTACTTCTGATTCTACGCACAAGGTCAATGCCATGTTTTATTCCACGTATGAGATCGATCCATCCACAAATAATCTCCATTAGACTAGATTTGAATTGAAAATTTAGGGTTAGGTTTGCGCCGGACTCATCTCGGACCGACCGAGTTGTAGGAATTGGTTCCACCGATTTGGCTTAGGCCAAAGCACAAGTGATTTTCGGTCTGACCAAAAATTGCAAATCGGTGTGACCAATATCAGGACTTTGTGAAACCCTAGCAAACTCGGAGTCACCGAACTGTGCCTTGGTCTGACCGATTCCATGTGTTTAGACTCCAAAGTTGCTTTGGTGTCACCGAGTTTTACAAATCGGTAGCTCCGAAATGCTTCCTGTAGAAAATTAAAACTAAGTTTTTGTCTCATTCCTTTTGCAAAAACTCTGCACTTTGTGTTGCTCATCTACTCTACCTCATCTACATCTATTCATAGGGACAGTTCTCAGTTTGCTATGCAGAACGTCTGACCAGAGTGACAGCCAGAACAAGTCAGCAGAGCAAGTGCACATGAGTGAGGGCACTAGTCCCTCCAGCAGTTCCGATGATGGCAGCAGGAGCACTCCAAGCAACTTGCCCAAGGCAGCAACAAGGACAAGGAAGAAGAGAACCTCAGATTCATAGGATGAGGACTATGTGGCTGCTGAGGAGGAAGTTAGTTCCAAGAAGAAAGTGCTGAAAAGGGAATATGGAACTGTTGCTGCAACAAAACCTGGAATGCAGAAGAAGGCACCTGCCAGGAGAGTTCCCGTGTCAAAGGCCAGAACTTCCACTCAGGAAACTATGGTTTTCTCACTTGAGCCAAAAGCAGGTGATGAAGGGAAGAAGAGGGTCAGAAAAACAACATTTAGAGTGATTGGGAATCCTTCAATGAGGAAGGATTCTAAAAGTGAAGAGGAAGAGGAAGAAGAGGTTGCTGCTCAAGCACCTCCTGCATAGGCACAGAAGCTTATGGGGGATGCCTTCAAGTCTGGTGCGGCTCCTTCAAAGCCCAAGACAGCCCCCAAAGCTCCATCTCAAGCTCCAAAGAGAAGTACCAGAAATATACCTGCTATAGAGAAGAACAAGGCTCCAGTGCCTAAAGCTGCTGAAGAAGATGAAGCCCAAGTGCTTACAAAGCTCAAGCCTAAGATTCTAGACCACAATGACAGTCACCCAGTGGCTGAAAATATGAAGGAAAGAAAGGGTGTTGGTCTCAGGAAGTGGAGACAAGTTGATCCTTATTCTATAAGGAGGAGGACTGCAGTGGACTACAGGTTCCACACCAAAAGAGCAACAGGATTTCTATGAGACAGTATTGCTGGACAAGAAACCCATCGTCTGTGATACAAGATGGGTAGACTAAAAATTCATTACTGCTAATGCTGATCATTTCCCAGGAGTGCATGAAAGCTTCAAAGCTAATGGTGTTGATGACTTTGTTGGTCAGAAGCTCACCAAATGGAATGATGAGCTCATTATGCAATTCTACTCAACAGCTCACTTCTACCCAGATGGAAGAATTGTGTGGATGACAGAAGGACAGAGGCACCAATCAACTGTTGATGAGTGGGCTAGGCTCATAAATGACCCTAAAGAAGAAGAACATCAAATAGATGTGTATGCTGAGAAGAAGAAGGATCACAACACCATGGCCAATATGTATAAGGAAATTCCAGATGAGGCCTTGGAAACACACAAGTTTGGATCAGTCTACTATTTGCTATCTGGTTTGGCCACTATAAATACTATTTTGAGGCACATTTTGTTGCCCAAATCTGGAGATCACAGGATGATCAGAGGCCATTCCATCAACTTGCTGCAGTTGTTTGATGTTGTGCAATGGAAATTCAAGGTCATGATCCTGATTGTAGATACAATCAAAAGGACAGCTGCTGACCAGAAGATATCTTGTGGATATGCTCCACACATCCAAGAGCTAATCAACTCCAAGATGAAACAAGGAGTGTATCTTTTGGACAAAGAACACCTTCCTTTGCTGCCTAAATTTGAGGACAACACAGTTGTCATGGATGCTAATGATCCATCTTCAGTTGCAGCTCATGAGAAGAAGGAGAATGCCAGGGAAGCAAAAGCAGCAAAGATGCCAAGTGCAGCAGAGGCTTCAGAAGTCTTTCTCAAGTCCAAACAAGACCAGCTTAGGTTTCTGATTCAATCAATCCTGGGGGTTGAGAAAGGACTAGCTACCCTGACTCAAGACCAAGATAGCTTGGAGAGGATAATAGAGACAAAATTCTATGATCTGGACTTGAAAGTAACTGAGATTCAGACCGCTGTTGAAGAACTTCAGGAAGAAGCTCAGGAGATAAAGGGCAAAGCTACTACACAGGTGTTCCATAGGGTGCCTAGGGCACAAAGGTCTGCAGCAGTGCTAGTGACAGACACTAGAGCTACAACTTCAGCACCTGTAGCCGTAGCTCCAACAGCTCCTATTGCCCCTCCAGTGGCAACCCCTCTAGCTCCAACAACATCTACAGAAGCATTCGTCCTTGGAGTCATCTCAACACCACCTCCCAAAGATCAAGCCTAGAGAGACGCATATCACTATGCATTTTTGAGCTTTTTGGTAACTTGTTGCCAAAGGGGGAGAAAGTGTATAGATCATAGGCTTCAGAGAGAGAGAGAGAGAGAGAGAGAGAGAGAGAGAGAGAGAGTTGTCTCTTTTTGCTACTTATTTGCTTTGCTTGCCTGATTGAGGTACATTATGTCTGTGTGTGTGAGACACTTTGTATGATCATGTGCTTGATCATATCACTCTTTATGCTTATGCTTGGATGTTGACATTATCTATCTCATGTATGATCATTCACTTTGCCTTGGTGATGAGTTATTGTTCTTATTTATTATCATTTTGAGCGCTCCACCAAGATGTATGTGACATGGAAGAGTAACCCATGATCCTAACAGATTGTGCATTTGCAGTCCAAAGCAAATTTTAACAATGCACAAATTTAGGGGGAGCTCTTACTTATCACATACTTCTCAAAGCGACAATGTACTTCAATTCTTATTATCATTTTTCGAAGCTTTGATCTATATGTTGTCATCAATTACCAAAAAGGGGGAGATTGAAAGTGCAACTAATCCCAGGTTCGTTTCGGTAATTCTTAACAACATATAGTTCATTGAACTAATGCTATTTCAAGATAATCATTTCAGAAAGTTCAATGTTTGGCATGGCATGGACTAGAGATGTGGACCCCTCAAAATGCAAAGGACATGTATTGGCAACATGCTCATGACTCTACATTTTCACTTTAGTGATCCAAGATCACATTGAGTCCATAGGAAAGCCAATACTATTAAAAGGGGATGAGGTGTTGCTTAATGAGTTACTTGCTCAAAATGCTTTGTGATATGCTCCAAAACCCTCAACCACTTTCTCACATCCACATATGTCCTAAACATAAATGTCAAACTCGGCCCCACCAATTTGATCTATCCGATGCCACCGAGTTTCACTTGACATAGCCACTGCCAAAAACCCTAGTTACTTCGGCCTCACCGATAGGGATCTCGGTCTCACCAAGATGGGATTGCAAACCCTGTGTTTTCCCTTTGTAACATTTCGGTTTCACCGAAATGAGCAAATTGGTCTCGCCGAGTCTGCATTGCAAACTCCCTGTTTCCTTCTTGTAACACTTCGGTCCCACTGAAGTGAGTGAATCGGTCCCATCGAGTTTGCCTGACCAACCCTCTGCGTACCTATTTGCTGAAATCAGTGCCACCGAGTTTATGTGATCGGTCACGCCGAGATTACGTTATGCCCCTAACCCTAGCATATCGGTCTCACTGAGATGACTATATCGGTCCCATCAAAAATCCTAACGTTCACATTTTTACCTAGATCGGTGTGATCGAGTTTGCTGATTCGGTCCCACCGAGTTTGGGAATATGTGTGTAACGGTTAGATTTTGTGTGGAGGCTATATATACCCCTCCACCCACTCTTCATTCATGGAGAGAGCCATCAGAACAAACCTACACTTCCACTACTCATTTTATGATAGAGAACCACCTACTCATGTGTTGAGGCCAAGATATTCCAATCCTACCATATGAATCTTGATCTCTAGCCTTCCCCAAGTTGCTTTCCACTCAAATCATATTTCCACCATAGCCAAATCTGAGAGAGAGAGAGAGAGTTGAGTGTTGGGGAGACTATCATTTGAAGCACAAGAGCAAGGAGTTCATCAACAACATACCGTCTATTACCTTTTGGAGAGTGGTGTCTCCTAGATTGGTTAGGTGTCACTAGGGAGCCTCCATCAAGATTGTGGAGTTTGCGTTTGCACACCAAAAATCTCCATGTCAACATTGCGTTTGCTCCCTCCAAACTCCCCCCATTTACTTTCTTGCAAGTTGTATGTTTACTTTCCGCTGCTCATATACTCTTTGCATGCTTGCTTGAATTGTATTGTGATTGCTTGACTTGTGCTAAGTTGCTAAAATCTGCCAAGAACTAAAATTGGGAAAAGGTTAAGTTTTTATTTGGTCAAGTAGTCTAATCACCCCCCCCTCTAGACATACTTCCGATCCTACACGCTCCCCAAATACTCCCGCCTCTTCATCCCTCGCAATCTCAAAAATATCTGTTCGCCCTTGATCCAAATTTTCAGTAGCCCCGCCTTGTTACTCCCGCCTAGTAAAAATTTTAGTTGCCGCGGTATTTCCTCATACACCACCTTAACCCCCCCTCCACACACACCACACACTCCCCAAAATCTCCACTCACCTACACACACCACCCCCGAAACCATTGGTAGGTCACCGCCATCGCTGCCGCTTCCATCCTCAACTTCTTCATGTGTGCCGGGGAGCTCGAGGAGCCAATGGCCCAAGAGAGGTTTATCGCGGCCTCTTCACCCGACGCCGGCGAGGTGGCCTCCGAGGTGGCCTCCGAGGTGTCACCGTCGTCCTCCGCGGGCTCTTTATCGATACGCCATCACCGGTCCCCCGATCCGCCCGCCGTCGCGCCCCTACAACGATTCTAGGACTTCCCCGTCCTTCGTCAGACCCAACAGCCAACGAGGTCCTACCTCGGGGTCCGGCAGCGGCGGTGGGGGACATGGGTCGCCGAGATTACAGATCGGGAGACCCACACCCGCCGGTGGCTCGGTAGCTTCCACACAGCCGAGCTCGCGGCCATGGAGTACGACCGCTGGCAGGTACACTACCATGGCACGGCAGCTAGGCTCAATTTCCCCTTCGGCACATGTCCAGTCCACCTCGTCCCGCCAGAGCCAGGGATGGTGAGCTCGCCTATGGCGTAGGAGGACCGCGAGGCGTGGGAGCGCCTGAGGCCGAGGTTGCCGACGAGGCCTACATGCAAGAGCTCTGCCGCCAGCATGCGGAGCTCGTGGAGGCGAAGCAGGCGGTGTTTGCCGGCGCGGAGGGCGGCGAGGTTATCGCGCTCTCCTCCGATGACGAGGTTGATGGCGGCAAGGACGGCGGCACGGAGGGCGGCGAGGTTAACACGCTCTCCTCCGATAACGAGGTCGAAGGCGGCGAGGACGGCGGTGCGGAGGGTGTCGAGGTGGGCGGCGAGGATGAGGAGATCGACGTCGATGAGTGGAGGAGTGTCTTCCCCAACGACCCTGACGACGGCACCGGCCCGGACTCGGCTCGCGGCACACCGTACCTGACAAGGAAGGATTGGCTCGACCTCCACTTCAATAGAAAGTAGTTTAGCTTAGTTCAAATTTATGTTTTATGTTCGGTTATGCAAAACTATCTATGTTTACATTTGAATGCATGCTACTTTTGGTTGAACCTACTTTGAACTTGATCAAATTGAAGTTTACAACGTTAAGTTTAGGAGATCGACTAGAAACGGCCAAAAATTGCTGGAGTACATATACATATATATATATATATATATATATATATATATATATATATATATATATATATATATATATATCCACTAAGGGTTTTAGTCCTTTAACTTTTAAAGGATCGGCTAGAGATGGCCTTATGCCTTGTTTATTTTAGTTCTTCACAATGTGATGCTCTATATGTGCAACTATTTGCCGTGCAGTTCAATTTCATCAATAACAGTTTCAACAATACCAGTATGAATTACGATATTTGGTTGATGTTAAGGATATTGCAGTTAACCTGCCTTTTCGTTTTTTAACAATAACTAGTGTACTTTAGACCTGCACAATACCAATTTGAATGATTATTTGCCTGTTTTTAAATGTTATGCCTGATGGAGTTAACACACCTTTCCACTTCTTGTTTTGCTTAACTAGCATGCTTAAGCCTGCACACTGAAGCTATGATTTGTAGATTATGTTGTCTACCATGGATATATTTGGTTGATGTTTAGCCTGTTGTGCTTAACATGCCTTTATATATACTCATACATGACAATATTGAGAACAATGCTGTTTTCCATGGAGGTTAGTTTCATCGCATTGCTTATATGTACTCACTGTTCAGGATATCGGTAGCCGGTACCATATAGCCTGGGGGCTGATAAGGGATTAATCGTCGAATAGGACATTTCACTGAATATATCTGTAACCCATTTATCAGTAGGTTAACTAGGGCCATATATTTAATACTCCCTCCATCCTAAAATAAGTGTCTCAACTTTGTACTAACTCTAGTACAAATTTGTATTAAGCTCAAGACACTTATTTTGGGATGGAGGGAGTATATCTGAGGCAACATAGCAACATGCATCGTACAAAATGACTAAATATGCAATCCCACGCTACATAGCAACAAGGAAGAGTGTTACCTTAATGTTCTGATGATGTCTAGATATACATGTAATAAAATCTTATATAATGGGATGGAGGGAGTGTTGTAGTGCATCATTTTGCAATTGTTGTTTAGCTTCTAATATTAACTCGGTGCTTTTAGGTACATATGTCATTGCCAAAGATCCACACTTCGACCCTTTCTGCGTATGGGGCAATGAGATATTCATGAACCAGCATCAATTGAGGAAACTGATAAAGATTGTTATTAAAATGGGTCAAAAGATGTCAATCAAACTACCTATTTACACTTTATGCAAGACAATAGTGAACTGCAGGATGGTAAGTAAGAACCATGTAGCTTTCTCTTTACTGCCCGTAATGAGTTGTGTTAGCTGAAAAATTCTAGATCTTTTTTCCTTTGCAGTGGATCCTGGAGCAGTTTACTCAACATTACCTCTCAAACTACATGATTGGCCGCCGACCATCACAAGGGGTTGGACTAAGTCGTGCGTGCCTTCTGCATCCAGGACAGCACAATAGGGCCATTCCGCTTCACCTTGTTCAGCAACCAGAATGTCTGTCACCTCTTTCTTTACCATATGTAATAGTACAAGTATAGAACCCTGGTTCATCATTCTTTAATTGGTGCTTATGTAATTCTTAAACATATGTACCTGTGAATCGAATAATGCATTGGTTGTTTGAACCTGATGGATATGAATAAAGCTATAGCCTACTTTCAAGTTTAAATTAGGTACAATTTTAAATAGCAGCAATTAAATTAGGGCGAAATTATGGTGTGCAGGTCATTATGGCGCACACGGTTAATAAAGCACAACGTGTGCGATATACATCATAATCCGACACGGTTCACAGAGGGGAAACATGTGTAACAATGCACCCAGTTGTTGTTTGCAAGGCGTATGTTATGTCAGACACTATCACAACAGTGCGGGAAAACTAAATGTGTGTGAATGTCTACCTATTGTACACGGTTTATAATCATGAACTGTTTGGGATGTGCCAGGCATCGTAAACGTAGAGCCAGTTTGGTACGTGCCTAGAAAACTCCCGTGTCTGTAATCTGCCTGGTTTTAGGTAAAACCACAAAACTCCGACCGCGATGGCAATGCGAGCACAAACGAGTAGCAAGGATGAAGCGTTTCAGATATTCAAGACATCGGAAACGGTTATATAGGGGCAACTGTATGCATCAAGGCTCCCTATCTCGACGGTTTCTGGGTCGTGTGTGAAGGACCCCCCTATCACCCACACTCACTTGGCGACGGTTCCAAATGCCGTCGCAGAAAGGGGTTAAAAACCGTTTGTATACCACCTCGATGTACCAGTGCCTTGAACTTGTCGAAAAACCATTTGCGACAAGTCGAGCTTTGTAGACATTAACATTACCATCAACTCCAGTCTTCTTCTTTAAGATCCATTTATTCTCTGTGGGTCGCCGATCATCGGGTAAATCCACCAAAGTCCACACTTTGTTCTCATACATGGATCCTATCTCAGATTTCATGGCCTCAAGACAATTATCGGAATCTGGGATCATCATAGCATCTTCATAGTTTGTAGGTTCGCCATGGTCTAGTAACATGAATTCTAGAACAGGATTACCATACCACTTTGGTGTCGAACTTGTTCTGGTTGACCTTCGAGGTTCGGTAGTAACTTAATCTGAAGTTTCATGATCATCATCATTAGCTTCCTCTTTAGTTGGTGTAGGCATCACGGGAACAGATTTCTCGGATGAGCTACTTTCCTAATTGAGAGAAGGTACAATTACCTCACCAAGTTCTACTTTCCTCCCACTCACTTCTTTTGAGAGAAACTCATTCTCTAGGAAGGTTCCATTCTTGGCAACAAAGATCTTGCCTTTGGATATGTGGTAGAAGGTGTACCCAATTGTTTCCTTAGGGTATCCTATGAAGATGCACTTCTTCGATTTGGGTTCGAGCTTATCAGGCTGAAGCCTTTTGACATAAGCATCGCATACCCAAACATTAAGAAATGACAGCTTAGGTTTATAGCCAAAGCACAGTTCATACGGTGTCATCTCAACGGATTTAGATGGTGCCCTGTTTAACATGAATGCAATTGTCTCTAATGCATAACCCCAAAACAATAGTGGTAAATCGGTAAGAGACATCATAGATCGCACCATATATAATAAAGTACGGTTATGACGTTCAGACACACCATTATGCTGTGGTGTTCCAAGTGGCGTGAGTTGTGAAACTATTCCATATTGTTTTAAATGAAGGCCAAACTCGAAACTCAAATATTCGCCTCTGCGATCAGATCGTAGAAACTTTATTTTCTTGTTACGATGATTCTCCACTTCGTTCTGAAATTCTTTGAACTTTTTAAATGTTTCAGACTTTTGTTTCATTAAGTAGACATACCATATCTGCTCAAATCGTCTGTGAAGGTTACGATACCGATCGCGAGCCTCAACACTCATTGGACCGCATACATCGGTATGTATTATTTCCAATAAGTCATTGGCTCACTCCATTGTTCTGGAGAACAGAGTTTTGGTCATCTTGCCCATGAGGCATGGTTTCGCAAGTATCAAATGATTCATAATCAAGTGATTCCAAAAGCCCATCAGCATGGAGTTTCTTCATGCGCTTTACACCAATATGACCTAAACGACAGTGCCACGAGTATGTTGCACTATCATTATCAACTTTGCATATTTTGGCATCAATATTATGAGTATGTGTATCACTACGATCGAGATTCAATAAACCATTAACATTGGGTGTATGACCATAGAAGGTTTTATTCATGTGAACAAAATAACAATTATTCTCTGTCTTAAATGAATAATTGCATTGCAATAAACACGATCCTATCTTGTTCATGCTCAACGCAAACACCAAATAACATAACGGTCAAAATTATCCTTAGTTACCTAAGAGGACTAAGGAAATGTTTCTCGGTTATGGAGGTGATAAAGAGTTCATCGTAAAGAGTTACGTCGATGCAAGCTTTGACACTGATCTAGATGACTCTAAGTCTTAATCTAGATACATATTGAACATGGGAGCAATTAGCTAGAGTAGCTCCATGCAGAGCATTGTAGACATATAAATTTGCAAAATACATACGGATCTGAATGTGGCAGACCCATTGACTAAATTTCTTCTCACAAGCAAAACATGATCACACCTTAGTACTCTTTGGGTGTTAATCACAAAACGATATGAACTAGATTGATGCGGAGCATCCTACGGTCATCCCCATGGACACTAATTCGACTACTCAAGCTCCAAGTGGACCCATGAAAAGATCTCGAGCACGTGCTATTCAATCTAAGGTTAACTCTCTCCTTGTTGAACTTCCCTTTGACCCACTTGAGACATGGCTACTACCTGAGACGGAGATGCTTTGTGTGCTTAGGTACCAAGAAAGCAACCAAGGAGAAGTTACGATGCAAGATGAACATCAAGAGCATGGAGAGGGATTTTCCCAGCACAGAGATAGAGGTACAGCCGGTTAACTACCCGGCAACTACCGGTCCATCGGTACTACAGCGCAACTACCGGTCAACCTTCTGTAATCAAATGGTACAAGGCCGGTATCGCCCCGGTTTATACAGGTAACTGCCGAAGACCGTTACTACCGCCCCAACCACCGGTACTACCGCTAATCCCTTCCGAGAACACCTCCAGGAAGCAGCACCTGAGCTCCTAGCAGTACAACCGCCCCCAAGACCGGTACTACTGCTCTGCCTGCGCGCAGTAAAAGGGTCAATGACCCGTGTAACCCCCAACTTACCCCTTGCACTATAAGTACTCGTTCCCTAGCTCCGAATTAGGGTTAGCATTGTGATAGCTCATTTGAGATAGAGCTTTGCTCATCCATCTAGATCTACTGCACCATGAGGGACCGACACCTCTTCGGAGAAGATCCACTTGGATTCAAGACCTCCTCTCGGAGAAGACCATCTTCAAGACCTCCTCACGGAGAAGAACCGGTTACCCTATGCATCATCCCTTGTTGGATTCAGATCTTGTACCCTTTTGTGTTTCGAGGATCTAGCACATGTGTGACCTTATTCCTGTTGGTTGAGTGTTTTTCTTGTGTTTCCCTCGTGTTCCCCTCGTTTCCCTTCTCATGTTCTTCGTGTTCTTGGTAGGATTCTCTCCAAACATGAAAGATCGTCATCTAGGGTTCCACCCTACATCATCTTGGTATCACGAGCCACATTGATCACGTTTTTGGAGCCCCTACCCTTTGTTTTCTAGCTTGATTTTGTTGTTTTTGTCCTAATCCGAAAATCCCCACCAAAAATAGCCCCAAAAGTTTTTGTGATTTGTTAGTGTGATGAAGTTTTATTGGATTTGATCCATGGATTTCGTGTGTAGTAGGTAGATCTAGCTTCCCCACAAGTTCCCCACTTTCCATCCACTAAATCCATCCAATTTGGCCCCTAAAATCATCCTTTTCCGCCACAAAATCGCCTAGTTCCAGGTTTCCCGACTCCAGCGATACTTCCGCCCTCCAAAACCGGTACTACCGCTGAGCTCTAGGACCGGTACTACCGCCCCCCAAAGCAGTACTACCGCCCTTCCCAGTTTCTGCTTCGGCTGTTTAACAGCTTTACACATAACTTCCACATCCGGAGTCTGATTTTTGCGTTCTTTAGCTCGTTGAGAAGCTATTGACATCCCCCATCCACCTAGATATGTTCCAACATCAATAGACACCATCAAATTTTCCAAACCTTGGCATCTTTGCCTAGGGCTTTCACCACATCATCCACTATACCACCACCGCTTTCCGCTACCACCATTTGTTTTTGGTCTTTGAGAATTTGAGTTGTGGTTCCCGTGTCATATTGTGTTTCGGCTATATAGGTACGGTTCGACGTCAACATGACCACCGCTCATCTTCGCAAAGGACTCATCATCGCCAAGAACGGTAACCTTGACAACATTTTTGTCATTCCCTTGCCATTGCATTGATAACCACATGGACTTACTTTTGCGTTAATTACCCATCGAGACTAGCCTTTGAGTATTTCCGGCAACGTGACTTGTGCACATTAGTGATCATACTTCCCATAGCATACATACCATATCATAGTGGTGCATATCTTGGTATCATCTTTGGTGTCACAAAGTTGTCATCGCATACACAATTGTTATCTTGGTTCATGAAGTTTTGCATGAGAAAAGAGCTCAAAAGAGAAAGAGCCAAACAAGCTTTTAAGCAAAGAGGGAAAGATAAGCAAAGAGCTTATAAGCAAGAACCATAGCATCATACTACATTAAGATTGTCATATCCGATCATCTTGGATCATCCCATCGGAATACCATACATATAGCATACTTGGGATAGAAGTCGTTGCATTTTTGCCTAGTAGGTTGTGCACAAGTTCCGTATCCGCCTATTGTGCAATCGTGCTAGCGTCTCTCTAGTGTTGTGCAACAACAACATTTTCGTTGTCCACATTTTGGCTCATCCCTTGGTTGCACGACCCCACTTATCTATTTGCGTGTGTGTTTCCGTGTACCATATCTTGCTATTGGTCTACTTGTTGCATTTGCAAATTTGTGAATATTTTCCAACATTATTGAGGCCCACTAACAATTGCATCAAATTTGTGCCACCATCCTAACCAAGCTCCACCATAAGCTTTTACTTGTGTAGGTGTGAGAACCGACAAGAATTGGTACCAGTTATGCTATTTCCCTGTCCACATTTGAGTGATCATTGACCCATCTTCAACATCGGTCAAGGTACATTTGGTATAAGTTCTTCTCTTTCTCCCACTCACATATTTTGCTTGGAATGATGGATAGGCCAAGTTCTTCTACCAACCCACTCTTCATCGAGCAAGATGATGACATGTCATCCTATTTCACCAAGAGCCACCTCTTCGGTGCACAAAGAGCTTTCCACCAAGAACAACAAGCAATGAGCGACCGCATCGACAATCTCGCCACCGACTTGCGACTCTCCGAGCAACGTACAAGAGACTACTTTGACAACAAGCTCGACGCTCACAAACAAGAGAACGATGCAAGAATGGACGAGATTCGTGCTTTGTTGGTGAACCACCATTCTTCCACTTCTTCCTACTCAAGACGGAGCCGTTCAAGTCGACACACCACGACACCTTCTCCGGCTCAAGTACACCGACATCGAACACTCTACGTCGAGCCGCCCGTCAAGACCGTCAAGCATCTCGCAACCCTCTAAACGGCAATCATCCACAAGAGCAAGCCGGCAAGCAAGCACATCATCTTCGTCAACACCAAGTTCCTCTTGCACAAGCTTAAGAACAACACCGTCAACGTCAGCAAGAGGAAGAGCGAGAGCGACAACATCAAGATGAACAAGACGCCGAAGCTCAACGTCTTCAACAACAAAAACAACAACATGAAGACTAAGCTCTTGAGGCGCAACATGCCCTTAAAGAATCAAGTCGAGCCATTGCCAAACGCAACCGAGATAGGCGCTATCAACAGGAAGCACTTCGCGAAGAAATTCAAGAGTGGAATTACCAACCAAGAGTGCAACGTCAAGTTCCTCAAGCTCCTCCACAAGCTCGACAAGCTCCTCAACAACCTCAAGTTCAACAAGAGCAAGATGACTATGGAGATCCTCCACGCCAAGAGCAACATGAGGTTGATTATCCTCCACGTCAAGGGCATCATCATCACCCTCGACCCCAACACAATGAAGAGCAACGCTACAGCAAGCTAAAGTTCACCATGCCCAAGTTCAATGGAAGCAATGATCCCGAAGAGTACCTATCATGGGCATTGAAGGTCAACAAAATCTTTCTTTTGCACAACTATGAGGAAGAGAAGAAGATCACTATGGCATCACTTGAGTTCCAAGACTATGTGCTCATATGGTGGGAACAAGTCCTTGAGCGCCGAGAAGCAAGAGGTGAACCACCAAGCACCACTTGGGCTCAAATGAAAGATGTCATGCGAGCACACTTTGTGCCCACCTACTACAACCGCGATCTCTTCAAGAAGCTCCAACTCCTCAAGCAAGGAACAAAGAGTGTTGAAGAATACTACAAGGAAATGGAGATAGCCATGATAAGAGCCAATGTTACGGAAGATGATGAGCAAACTATGGCACGTTTCTTGAATGGCCTCAATCATCCCATCAAGAAGATTGCCGACTTCTAACCCTAGTCCAACCTCATTGAGCTCGTGCATCAAGCTACCAAAGTGGAACATCAAGTGAAAGATGACTTTAAGTACGCCAAGTACTCGTCCAAGAGCTACGGCTTCTCCAACACCCAAGCTTCAACGACTCCTCCAACTCCTACCTCAACAAAGCCATATACAAGCAACAATGACAAGTCGAGTTACAAGAAAGCTTCGACAACCTCAAGTCGTCCTCCTACTACAAGCAACTTCAAGCCGCGCGCTTCACCATCTAATCCAACCGATGAGACCGTCAAAACAAGATCCTTCAAGTGTTTCACTTGCGGCGGCCGAGGCCACAGATCCTTTCAGTGTACCAACAAGTGCACCATGATCCTCAATGATGACGGAACCTATGACTCCATGAGTGAAGAGGAAATGGAAGCCCTTGAGCAAGTGGCCATGCACCGGTGAGTGAACGAAGATGAAGATGATCAAGTCTTTTGTGATGAGGATTCGAGCCCCGCTCTCATTGTCTTTAAAGTCTTGACTCTTCAACATCAACAAGACAAAGACCAAAGATGCCACATCTTCCACACAAAGGCCGACATCAATGGAAGGTCTGTCAAGGTCATCATCAATGGAGGTAGTTGTCACAACTTGGCAAGTGAAGAACTATGCTCCAAGCTATAATTGGTCAAGATGAAGCACCCACACCCCTACAAGGTCCAATGTCTAAGCGATTCCGGCACGATACGAGTTGAGCATACGGTCCAAGTCTCCTTCAAAATTAGAGCATATGAAGACACTTTGAAGTGTGATGTCGTCCCGATGTCCGTTTGCCACCTCCTTCTTGGTCGACCATGGCAATTTGACCGCGGCATCATCCAAAACGGGCGTACCAACCACTATAGCTTCAATATGAAAGGGAAGGAATATGTTCTACGACCTATGTCTCCTAGTCAAGTGATCGCCGACAAGCAAGCCACCCATCATGGAGAAAAGAGTGAGAGAGTGATCCACCCAAAAGAGAGTGAGGGCCACAAGCTAAACCCGAGTGCCTCCACGATGAGCGACAAGAAAAACTTCATCCTATTTGCCACCCAAAGTGAGATGAGAGAAGTGTGTGCGAACCCATAAAGTGTTATGCACTATGTCCTTGTGTGCAAGGACGAGGCACCAAAAACTAACACCTCTCATGATCTACCTTTAGTGTTGTCTTCTCTTTTGCAGGAATTCCAAGATGTTTTCCCCGATGAGCTACCTCCGGGTCTACCTCCACTATGAGGCATGAGCATCGAATTGACCTCATCCCCGGAGCACCTCTTCCTAACAAGGCTCCCTACCGTGTCAACCCCGAGGAAACTAAGGAGATCCAACGGGAGGTGCAACAACTAATCGACAACGGTCAAGTACGTGAAAGTTTGAGCCCTTGTGCCATTCCAGTCATACTTGTTCCAAAGAAAGATGGTACTTATGAATGGTTTCTAATTGCCGTCCCATTAATGCTATCATCGTTAGATATCGTATCCTATTCCACGCTTAAATGATATGCTTGATGAGCTTAGTGGAGCCACCATTTTCTCTAAGATTGATCTTAAGAGCGGCTACTATCAAATACGCATCCAAGAAGGTGATGAATGGAAAACCGCATTTAAGACCAAATTGGGCTTATATGAATGGCTAGTTATGCCAATGGGCTTATCCGAAGCACCCGGTACTTTCATGCGAGTCATGCACTTTGTTCTTCGTCCCTATATTGGTGTATTTGTTGTGGTATATTTTGATGATATTCTTGTTTTTAGAAAATCCCTCAAAGAGCATGTCACCCATCTTAGAACCGTGTTGCAAACCCTTAGGAAAGAGCGCCTTTATGCTAATGCAGAAAAATGCCTTTTTGGTGTTGATAAGCTTGTTTTCTTGAGTTTTGTTATGTCTTCTAAGGGTGTTCATGTAGATGAATCTAAGATCAATGCTATTAAAACTTGGCCCCAACCAACCAGCTTGCAACAAGTGCATAGTTTTCTTGATTTAGCCTGTTTCTATCGTTGTTTTGTGAAGGATTTTAGCACCATTGCTTCTCCTTTACATTCCTTGAGTAAGAAAAATGTGCCATTTGTTTGGGGATCATCCCAAGATACCACATTTAATGAGCTTAAGAATTTGCTTACTCATGCTCTTGTGCTTGCTTTACCCAACTTTGGCAAACCCTTTGAGATTCATTGTGATGCTAGTGGTAATGGCATAGGAGGTGTGTTAACGCAAGAGAAGCGCCCCATAGCATACTTTAGTGAGAAACTTTCCAGAGCGCAAGTCAATTATCCCATCTATTACAAAGAGTTATATGCATTAGTGCGAGTTTTGCGTGAATGGGAACATTATCTTCGCCCTCATGAATTTATCATCCATACCGATCATGAAACTCTTAAGTACTTAAAGGGCCAAACTAAGTTGAACAAGCGTCATGCTAAGTGGAGTGAATTCATTGAGTCATTTCCTTATGTCATCAAGTACATCAAGGGTAAGGAAAATGTAGTGGTGTATGCCCTTTCCCGCATATGCACGCTTGTCACTAAACTTGAATTAAATGTCATTGGCTTTGAGCACATAAAAGACTTGTATGCGCATGATCCTACCTTTGCTATTCTTATGCTAAGTGTTTGAAGCATACATCTTGGGAACAATATTACATCAAGGATGATTATCTTATGAGAGCTAACAAACTTTGCATTCCCGAGTCTTCTCTTCGTTTGCTCCTTTTGCAAGAGGCGCATGGAGGCGGACTCATGGGACACTTTGGTCGTGACAAGACATTCGCTACGCTCTCCAAGAACTATTTTTGGCCCAAGATGTTCTGCGACGTCTCACGCTTCACCAACCGATGCTCTACATGTCGCAAAGCTAAATCTAAAGCTCAATCCCATGGTCTTTACATGCCCCTTCCTATTTCTTATCAACCTTGGGAAGACATTAGCATGGACTTTGTACTTGGTTTGCCTAGAACTCAAAAAGGAAAGGATTCCGTGTTTGTTGTTGTGGACCTATTCTCTAAAATGACTCATTTTATTCCATGCAACAAGATAGACGATGCTTCACATATCGCAAATATCTTTTGTAGGGAAATCTTGCGCCTCCATGGCGTCCTAAAGACAATTGTCTCGGACCGCGATGTCAAGTTCTTGAGTTACTTTTGGAAGACACTATGCGCCAAGCTCGGAATCAAGCTCTTGTTCTCTTTGGTATACCATCCCCAAACCGACGGCCAAATGGAGGTGACGAACCATACGCTCTCCACTCTACTATGCGTGTTGATAAAGAGGAACATCAAGGAGTGGGAGGAGTGTCTACCCATCGCTGAGTGCGCCTACAACCGAGCAAGACATTAAACTACCGGCAAGTCCCCCTTCGAGGTCGTCTACGGCTTCAACCCGTTGTTCCCATTGGACATTCTACCTCTACTACTACAAGAGCGCACCAACATGGATGCGAGTGCCCGAGTGAACTACCTCAAGAACATGCATGAAGATACAAGGCACACCATCGAGCGCCAAGTACAACGACTCGAGACCAAGCTCAACATCAACAAGCAACCCATAATATTCAACATTAGAGATCTTGTGTGGCTACACCTTCGAAAGGAACGCTTCCCCAACGAACGCAAGTCCAAACTTCTACCACGAGCCGATGGACCCTTCAAGGTGCTTGAATGCTACAACAACAACGCCTACAAGATTGACAGCCCACGTGACAAGTACTCCGTGAGCGACATCTTCAACGTCAATGATCTCTCCCCGTACCATGGTGATGAGGATTTCAATCCGAGGTCGGATCTTTCCCAAGGGAGGGGAGATGATGTGGACCATCCTACGGTCATCCCCATGGACACTACTTCGACTACTCAAGCTCCAAGTGGATCCATGACAAGAGCTCGAGCATGTGCTACTCAATCTGAGGTTAACTCTCTCCTTGTTGAACTTCCCTTTAACCCACTTGAGACATGGCTACTACCTCAAACGGAGATGCTTTGTGTGCTTAGGTACCAAGAAAGCAACCAAGGAGAAGTTACAATGCAAGATGAACATCAAGAGCATGGAGAGGGATTTTCCCAGCGCAGAGATAGAGGTACAACCGGTCAACTACCGGCCAACTACCGGTCCACCGGTACTACCGCGCAAGTACCGGTCAACCTTTTGTAATCAAATGGTACAAGGCCGGTATTGCCCCGGTTTATACCCGTAACTGCCAAAAGACCGGTACTACCGCCCCAACCACCGGTACTACCGCTAATCCCTTCCGAGAAAACCTCCGGGAAGCAGCACCTGAGCTCCTAGCGGTACAACCGCCCCCAAGACCGGTACTACCGCTCTACCTGCGTGCAGTAAAAGGGTCAATGACCTGTGTAACCCACAACTTACCCCTTGGACTATAAGTACTCGTTCCCTAGCTCTGAATTAGGGTCAGCATTGTGATAGCTCATTTGAGATAGAGCTTTTCTCATCCACCCGGATCTACTCCACCGCGAGGGACCGACACCTCTTCAGAGAAGATCCACTTGGATTCAAGACCTCCTCTCGGAGAAGACCATCTTCAAGACCTCCTCACGGAGAAGAACTGGTTACCCTATGTATCGTCCCTTGTTGGATTTGGATCTTGTACCTTTTTGTGTTTCGAGGATCTAGCACATGTGTGACCTTATTCCCGTTGGTTGAGTGTTTTCTCTTGTGTTTCCCTCGTGTTCCCCTCGTTTCCCTTCTCGTGTTCTTCGTGTTCTTGGTAGGATTCTCTCTAAATGTGAAAGATCGTCATCTAGGGTTCCACCCTACATCATGGATTATTGACTCTAGTAAACCCTTTGTGTGTTGGTCACATGGTGATGTGAACTATGGGTGTTAATCACTTAAAAGTGAACTATTGGTGTTAAATCACATGGCGATGTGAACTAGATTATTGACTCTAGTGCAAGAGGGAGACTGAAGGATATACACCCTAGAGGCAATAATAAAGTTGTTATTTTATATTTCGTTATTTCATGATAAATGTTTATTATTCATGCTAAAATTGTATTAACCAGAAACTTGATACATGTGTGGATACATAGACAAAACACTATGTCCCTAGTAAGCCTCTACTATACTAGCTCGTTAATCAAAGATGGTTAAGTTTCCTAACCATAGGCATGTGTTGTCATTTGATGAACGAGATCACATCATTAGGAGAACGATGTGACGGAAAAGACCTGTCCGTTAGCATAGCATATTGATCATTACGTTTTATTGCTATTGCTTTCTTCATGTCAAATACATGTTCCTTTGACTATGTGATTATGCAACTCCCGGATACCGGAGGAATGCCTTGTGTGCTATCAAATGTCACAACGTAACTGGGTGATTAGAAAGATGCTCTATAGGTATCTCCAAAGGTGTTTGTTGGGTTGACATAGATCGAGATTAGGATTTGTCACTCCGAGTATCGGAGAGGTATCTTTGGACCCTCTCGGTAATGCACATCATAAGAAGCCTTGCAAGGAAAGTGACTAATGAGTTAGTTGCAGGATGATGCATTACGGAACGAGTAAAGAGACTTGCCGGTAACGAGATTGAACTAGGTATGAAGATACCGACGGTCGAATCTCGGGCAAGTAACATACCGATGGACAAAGGAAATAACGTATGTTGTCATAACAGTTTGACCGATAAAGATCTTCGTAGAATATGTGGGAGCCAATATGAGCATCCAGGTTCCGCTATTGTTTATTGACCGGAGAAGTGTCTCGGTCATGTCTACATAGTTGTCGAACCCGTAGGGTCGCACGCTTAACATTCGTTGACGCTAGAGTAGCATTGGGATATTTGATGAGTGGTAACAAAATGTTGTTCGGAGTCCCAGATGAGATCCTGGACGTCACGATTAGTCTCGGAATGGACGAGAGCTAAAGATTTATACATAGGAAGTCATATTTTGGGTTCCGGAAAAGGGTGCGGATTTTTCGGTATTGTACCGGGAAGCTTCCAGAAGGTTCAGGAGGATTCCGGAGGGGTCTGGAAGTCTGCAAGTGGGTTCACCACAACCCAAGGGCTATCATGGGCTGCGGGGAGGTGCCCTGGCCTTATTGGGCTAGGCACACCAAGTCCTCAAAATCACATGTGGCTAGGGAAGGCAAAAAAGGAAGGAGTCCTAGTAGGAATAGGATTGAACTTGGAGTCCAAGTACTCTCCCCCTTAGCTGCGTCCTAGGGCTTGGAGGGGTTTTTTGCCATGCCCCTCCACCTATATATAGAGAGGAGGGGGCGCCCTGATACGTCTCCAACGTATCTATAATTTTTGATTGCTCCATGCTACTTTATCTACTGTTTTGGACTATATTGGGCTTTATTTTCCACTTTTATATTATTTTTGGGACTAACCTATTAACCGGAGGCCCAGCCCAGAATTGCTGTTTTTTGCCTATTTCAGTGTTTCGAAGAAACGGACGAAGTACAAACGGAATGAAACCTTCGGGGACGTGATTTTCTCACCGAACGTGATCCAGGAGACTTGGATCCTACTCCAAGAAGTGCTAGAGGCGGTCACGAGGGTGGAGGGCGCGCCCCCCTACCTTGTGGGCCCCCTGTTGCTCCACCGACATACTCCTTCCTCCTATATATACCTACGTATCCCCGAATGATCAGAACAGGAGCCAAAAACCTAATTCCACCGCCGCAACCTTCTGTATCCACGAGATCCCATCTTGGGGCCTGTTCCGGAGCTCTGCCGGAGGGGGCATCCACCACGGAGGGCTTCTACATCAACACCATAGCCCCTCCGATGAAGTGTGAGTAGTTTACTTCAGACCTTCGGGTTCATAGCTAGTAGCTAGATGGCTTCTTCTCTCTTTTTGGATCTCAATACAATGTTCTCCCCCTCTCTTGTGGAGATCTATTCGATGTAATCTTCTTTTTGCGGTGTGTTTGTTGAGACCGATGAATTGTGGGTTTATGATCCAGTGTTATCTATGGAAAATATTTGATTCTTCTCTGAATTCTTTTATGTATGATTGAGTTATCTTTGCAAGTCTCTTTGAATTATCCTTTTTGGTTTGGCCAACTAGATTGGTAGTTCTTGCAATGGGAGAAGTGCTTAGCTTTGGGTTCAATCTTGCGGTGTTCTTACCCAGTGATAGAAAGGGTTGCAAGACACGTATTGTATTGTTGCCATCGAGGATAACAAGATAGGTTTTTTATCATATTGCATGAATTTATCCCTCTACATCATGTCATCTTGCTTAAGGCATTACTCTGTTTTTAACTTAATACTCTAGATGCATGCTGGATAGCGGCCGATGAGTGGAGTAATAGTAGTAGATGCAGAATCATTTCGATCTACTTGTCTTGGACGTGATGCCTATATACATGATCATTGCCTAGATATACTCATAACTATGCTCAGTTCTGTCAATTGCTCAACAGTAATTTGTTCACCCACTGTAGAATACTTATGCTCTTGAGAGAAGCCACTAGTGAAACCTATGGCCCCCGGGTCTATTCTCATCATATCAATCTCTGTCACTTTATTTACTTGCTTTGTTTTCACTTTGCCTTTTACTTTTTTACTTTGCATCTATCTATCAAAAATACCAAAAATATTATTTATCATCTGTATCAGATCTCACCCTCGTAAGTGATCGTGAAGGGATTGACAACCCCTAATCGCGTTGGTTGCGAGTAGCTATCATTTTGTGTAGGTACGAGGGACTTGTGCGTGGTCTCCTACTGGATTGATACCTTGGTTCTCAAAAAACTGAGGGAAATACTTACGCTACTTTGCTGCATCATCCTCTCCTCTTCGGGGAAATCCAACGCGGTGCTCAAGAGTAGCAAGAAAGAATTTCTGGCGCTGTTGTCGGGGAGGCTCACGCAAGCAAGTCAACTATACCAAGTACCCATCGCAATCCCTATCTCTCGCATTACATTATTTGCCATTTGCCTCTCGTTTTCCTCTCCCCCACTTCACCCTTGCCGTTTTATTCGCCCCTCTTCCGTTCGATCTTGTGTCTCCATGTACCTTCTTTTTTGCTTGCATCTTCACTTGCTAAAAATTTATGGATCCTCATCCACTTGCTAATCTCTTTAAGAGATCCAATTATGTTGAACCTATTACTACTGAGTTGAGTGCACTAGATTATCTTATGAGGTTTTGCTTGAAATTCGTGAATCTGAAAATTATGATGAAGAAATTTATGAAGAGATTCACGATAACTCCTTGAATAGAAAGCATGATTGCAATGATTTTCCTATAAATTCTCTTGATGTCAATTGTGCTAAAATTATGCAAAACCCTAAGCTTGGGGATGCTAGTTTTGCTATGTCTACTATTTGTTGCAATGATCACGATTGGGGTGATTTTTCTAATGATCTTGAAAATTTATTTAATCCCCATGATGAATATGAGATTGATAATATTGTTTGCAATGATATTAAAAGTGGGTTTGGAAGAGTGTCAACTTTGGATCCCACATATTTGGAGAATGTTCAATCTTATGAAATTTTTGATGAAAGTGGGTTTGGAGAGGTCATGACTTTAGTTAATGATAATCCCACTATTTTGGAAGAGTGTCAACTTCGCATGCATGTGGATCGTGTTGAGAATATGTTATGTGATAGCTATATTGTTGAATTTTCTTATGATCCTACATGTAAATATTATGAGAGAGGAAAATATGGTCATAAAAATTTTCATGATAATAAATTACCTCTCGTTATGTTGAGATTGCTATTGTTTCTTTCCGCTTCCTTGCATATGCTAGTTTTTGCTTGTTATGATAATTTGTTTGCCTATAAGATGCCTAAGCATAGGAAGGATGTTATACTTAGATGTGTTTGTCACGTGTTTCATGATGCTCTCTTTGTGCTTTAATTCTTGTCTTTGATGTGAGCATCGTTAAAATTATCAATGCCTAGCTAGGGGCGTTAAACGATAGAGCTTGTTGGGAGGCAACCTAATTTTATTTTGTGTTTTTTTGTTTTTGCTTCTGTTTAGGAATAAATAATCCATCTAGCCTATGTTTGGATGTGGTTTTATGTTTTAATTAGTGTTTGTGCCAAGTAGAACCTATAGGATAACCTACGATGATAGTTGATTTGATTCTGCTGAAAAACAGAAACTTTGCACACACGAATATAATTTTTTAAAATCACAGGAACGTGCTTTTGCGTTGATTATTTTTTCTGCTGTTCAATAAACAAATTTTTCAGGACTTCCTATTTTGGTAGAATTTTTAGAGTTCCAGAAGTTTGCGTTAGTTACAGATTGCTACAGACTGTTCTATTTTTGACAGATTCTGTTTTACGTGTGTAGTTTGCTTATTTTAATGAATCTATGGCTAGTAAAATAGTTTATAAACCATAGAGAAGTTCGAATACAGTAGGTTTAACACCAATATAAATAAATAATGAGTTAATTACAGTACCTTGAAGTAGTCTTTTGTTTTCTTTCTCTAACGGAGCTCACGAGATTTCTGTTGAGTTTTGTGTTGTGAAGTTTTCAAGTTTTGGATGAATTCTTTTGATGGATTATGGAACAAGGAGTGGCAAAAGCCTAAGCTTGGGGATGCCCATGGCACCCCCAAGATAATCCAAGGACACCAAAAGATCAAAGCTTGGGGATGCCCCGGAAGGCATCCCCTCTTTCGTCCACTTCCATCGGTAATTTACTTGGAGCTATATTTTTATTCACCACATGATATGTGTTTTGCTTGGAGCGTCTTGTATTATTTGTTTCTTTGCTTGTTAGTTTACCACAATCATCCTTGCTGTACGCACCTTTTGAGAGAGCCATACATGATTTGGAATTTGCTAGAATACTCTATGTGCTTCACTTATATCTTTTGAGCGTGATAATTTTTGCTCTAGTGCTTCACTTATATCTTTTAGAGCATCATGGTGGATTTGTTTTAAAGAAACTATTGATCTCTCATGCTTCACTTAGATTATTTTGAGAGTCATTAATAGCATGGTAATTTTCTTAATGTTAATATACTTGGTATTCAAAATATGTGAAACTTTCTTTTGAGTGAATTGAATACTAAGATAAGTTTGATGCTTGATAATTGTTTCGAGATATGGAGGTGATAATATCAAAGTCGTGCTAGTTGGGTGATTATGAATTTGAGAAATGCTTGTGTTCAAGTTTGCAAGTCCCGTAGCATGCACGTATGGTTAAAGTTGTGTAACAAATTTGAAACATGAAGTGTACCTGGCTTGTGCATCCTTATGAGTGGCGGTCGGGGACGAGCGATGGTCTTTTTCTACCAATCTATCCCCCTAGGAGCATGTGCGTAGTACTTGATTTTTGATGACTTCTTAATTTTTGCAATAAGTATATGAGTTCTTTTGATTAATGTTGAGTCCATGGATTATACGCACTCTCACCTTTCCGCCTTTGCTAGCCTCTTCGGTACCGTGCATTGCCCTTTTTCACCTTGAGAGTTGGTGCCAACTTCGCCGGTTCATCCAAACCCCGTGATACGATACGCTCTATCACACATAAACCTCCTTATATCTTCCTCAAAACAGCCACCATACCTACCTATTATGGCATTTCCATAACCATTCCGAGATATATTGACATGCAACTTCCACCATCATCATCATGACATACATTACTATTGTCATATTGCCATTGCATGATCATGTAGTTGACATCGTATTTGTGGAAAGGCCACCATGCATTATTTTTCATACATGTCACTCTTGATTCATTGCACCATCCCGGTACACCGCCGGAGGCATTCATATAGAGTCATATCTTGTTCTAAGTTTCGAGTTGTAATCCTTATGTTGTAATCAATAGAAGTGTGATGATCATCATTATTAGAGCATTGCCCAAAAAAAGAGAGAAAGGCCAAAAGAAAAAAAAGAAAGGCCCAAAAAAAGAAAATAAATAAAAAGGGCAATGCTACTATCTCTTTTTCCACACTTGTGCTTCAAAGTAGCACCTTGTCCTTCATGTAGTGAGTCTCATATATTGTGCTTCAAAGTAGCACCTTGTTCTTCATATAGTGAGTCTCATAAGTTGTCTTTTTATACTAGTGGGAATTTTTCATTATAGAACTTGGTTTGTATATTTCTACGATGGGCTTCCTCAAATGCCCTAGGTCTTCATGAGCAACCGAGTTGGATGCACACCCACTAGTTTTCTTTTGTTGAGCATTCATAGCTCTAGTGCATCCGTTGCATGGCAATCCCTACTCCTCATGTTGACATCAATTCATGGGCATCTCCATAGCCCATTGATTAGCCTCGTCAATGTGAGACTTTCTCCTTTTTTTGTCTTCTCCACACAATCCCCATCATCATATTCTATTCCACCCATAGTGCTATATCCATGGCTCACGCTCATGTATTGCGTGAAGGTTGAAAAAGTTTGAGATTATTTAAGTATGAAACAATTGCTTGGCTTGTCATCGGGGGTATAGAAGTTGGGAACATCTTTGTGTGACGAAAATGAAGCATAGCCTAACTATATGATTTTGTAGGGATGAACTTTCTTTTGCCATGCTATTTTGAGAAGACATGATTGCTTTGATTAGTATGCTTGAAGTATTATTATTTTTGTGTCAATATGAACTTTTGTCTTGATTCTTTCGGATCTGAATATTCATATCACAATTAAGAAGTTTTACATTGAAATTATGCCAAAGTATCACTCCGCATCAAAAATTCTTTTTTATCATTTACCTACTCGAGGACGAGCAAGAATTAAGCTTGGGGATGCCTGATACGTCTCCAACGTATCTATAATTTTTGATTGCTCCATGCTACTTTATCTACTGTTTTGGACTATATTGGGCTTTATTTTCCACTTTTATATTATTTTTGGGACTAACCTATTAACCGGAGGCCCAGCCTAGAATTGCTGTTTTTTGCCTATTTCAGTGTTTCGAATAAACGGAATATCAAACGGAGTCCAAACGGAATGAAACCTTCGGGAACGTGATTTTCTCACCGAACATGATCCAGGAGACTTGGACCCTACTCCAAGATGTGCCAGAGGCGGTCACGAGGGTGGAGGGCGCCCCCCCTGGGCGCGCCCCCTACCTCATGGGCCCCCTGTTGCTCCGCCGACATACTCCTTCCTCCTATATATACCTACGTATCCCCGAACGGTCAGAACATGAGCCAAAAACCTAATTCCACCGCCGCAACCTTCTGTATCCACGAGATCCCATCTTGGGGCCTGTTCCGGAGCTCCGCCGGAGGGGGCATCCACCACGGAGGGCTTCTACATCAACACCATAGCCCCTCCGATGAAGTGTGAGTAGTTTACTTCAGACCTTCGGGTCCATAGCTAGTAGCTAGATGGCTTCTTCTCTCTTTTTGGATCTCAATACAATGTTCTCCCCCTCTCTTGTGGAGATCTATTCGATGTAATCTTCTTTTTGCGGTGTGTTTGTTGAGACCGATGAATTGTGGGTTTATGATCCAGTATTATCTATGGAAAATATTTGATTCTTCTCTGAATTCTTTTATGTATGATTGAGTTATCTTTGCAAGTCTCTTCGAATTATCCTTTTTGGTTTGGCCAACTAGATTGGTAGTTCTTGCAATGGGAGAAGTGCTTAGCTTTGGGTTCAATCTTGCGGTGTTCTTACCCAGTGACAGAAAGGGTTGCAAGACACGTATTGTATTGTTGCCATCGAGGATAACAAGATGGGGTTTTTATCATATTGCATGAATTTATCCCTCTACATCGTGTCATCTTGCTTAAGGCATTACTCTGTTTTTAACTTAATACTCTAAATGCATGCTGGATAGCGGTTGATGAGTGGAGTAATAATAGTAGATGCAGAATCGTTTCGATCTACTTGTCTTGGACGTGATGCCTATATACATGATCATTGCCTAGATATACTCATAACTATGCTCAATTCTGTCAATTGCTCAACAGTAATTTGTTCACCCACCGTAGAATACTTATGCTCTTGAGAGAAGCCACTAGTGAAACCTATGGCCCCCGGGTCTATTCTCATCAATATCAATCTCTGTCACTTTATTTACTTGCTTTGTTTTTACTTTGCCTTTTACTTTTTTACTTTGCATCTATCTATCAAAAATACCAAAAATATTATTTATCATCTCTATCAGATCTCACCCTCATAAGTGACCGTGAAGGGATTGACAACCCCTAATCGCGTTGGTTGCGAGTAGCTATCGTTTTGTGTAGGTACGAGGGACTTGTGCGTGGTCTCCTACTGGATTGATACCTTGGTTCTCAAAAAACTGAGGGAAATACTTACGCTACTTTGCTGCATCATCCTCTCCTCTTCGGGGAAATCCAACGTAGTGCTCAAGAGGTAGCACGCCCCAAGAGGACACACCAAGCCCTTGGCGCCACTCTCTCTCCCGTTACTCCGTAGTTCCACTGCCTCGTCCCGGCGACGCTTAGCGAAGCGCTGTCGGTGCTCCACCACCACCATCACCACCACGCCGTCGTGTTGGTTGTGATCCCATCTACTTCTCCTCTCCCGCTTGCTGGATCAAGGAGGAGACGTAATCGAGCCGCGCGTGTGCTAAACTCGGAGGTGACGTCCATTCGGCACTAGATTGGTTGGATCGTGATCGGATCGCGAAGAGTACGACTACATCAACCGTGTGATAAACGCTTCCGCTTTCGGTCTACAAGGGTACGTAGACACGCTCTCCCCCTCTCGTTGCTATGCATCTCCTAGATAGATCTTGCGTGAGCATAGATTTTTTTAAGAAAAATTGCATGCTACATTCTCCAACAGAATGAACATGATTGTTTTGTTGCCCAACCACTGACTGGGAAGGATATTCTATATGCATAAGAGAGCCATCCACATTAACTTAGATATCTTAACATGCAAGAATGCCACTTCACAATACAATTATGCATGGGACAAAGCCCACCTCAACATGCAAGAATGCCACTTCACCTTACAATTATGCATGGGAAAAAATCCAACTCAACATACAAATCATGCATGGGAAAAGACCTACCAAAACATTCAACCATGCATGGGAAAATGGTTTCCATTCAATTATTCTATTTATATTCAATCGATGTTCATGATATCGGTAACTTGTAGCTGCTTAGTTGGGTGAGGGGTAGGGATTAATCGGCGAATCGGCCTATTAACTGAATTTATCGGTAACCCCTTTATCGATAGGTTAATTAGGTCCATATCTATATATCTTAGCTACATATAGCAATAATGCAGCAACAATAAAGGAGATGCAATAAGAAGCAGCAACAGCATATAGCACAGTGCATGAGCAGCATATAGCATAGCACAAAGCAGATTAACATATAACACAGACTGCTTTGGGAGGGGTGGCGACCTGGAGCAGGAAGAAGGGATGCGAGCTCGGGGAGGGGAAGGCGTGCTCGTTTGCCGTGTCGGTGGTGCTGGTCTCGAGGAGGGGAGGGGGGAGGGGGCAGCGAGCTCGAGCAGGAGGAAGAAGCTTGGTGCCTGCATCCTCAAGGATGCAGGCGGCTCTGGTAGATGGCACCGGCACCTGCTCGGGGCGACAGCGGTGGCTGCTCCTAGCCTCCTCCAAAGAGGGTTACTATGGGAGGGGAGCGGAGTGTGAGAAGTGAGGGAACAGGCTGACCTAAAACACCCAATTTTGCAAATTTCTCTTAACCTTTATTCAGTTAACGCGATGGATAAGGTGTAATCGCATCCGTGACCTACGGATTCACGATTAATAGGCCCATTAACTTAAATATCGGCCGATATTTATAACAGTGTATTCAATAAATATTGTTATAACAATATATATCAAGTATAGTAAGTCATGTATTTTAAATTTTAGTTGCCATGTTATCAATCCAAATTTTCATCAACCAATTCCCGCAGCAACACACAAGGTATCCTTAGTTAATCATAGTGCTCGGGAAGGGATAGAAACGCCGAACTGTGCAAATCAACTGCTGTAGCCACTGAGAATATACCGTAAAGGATAAAATTGATGAATTACATACAATCACCACGGCAACATCCCCAATATGACAGCAGCCAATATACTACCTACATCACCGACTGCGCCCCCCCTAATCTATGATCACATCGGCTGACACTTTTGCCGCCTCTGTGAAAAACAGACTATCACATTCAGCTATATGTATGACTTCCTTCAATTTTGCTCTTATAGTCACTAACCTCTCAGTACAGCAGAGCAGAGTGGTGCAGTTCCTGCAAGCCAGCTCCCATCTTCTGACAAAAATGCATTTCACCATTAGGCTACCTAAGTGGGAAGCACATTGACAGCATCATTGTCGCAGGAGACTCACGAACCCTAGATACCAAGCTTTCACCGGGCGAGCATCAGGTAGCCTACCCCAGGATTTTAGTCAGCCTGTGTTCAGTGTTGTTGAGCCAGCAAGAGAAGAAACATTTTGGTCCATCATCGTTTGCCTTTTCATGAAGACAGCGTACAGAAGCTCGTTCCAGGTATCAGGAACTCCAGGCAAGCACCAATGGCTGCAATCCTGCCTGTGCAGAGGGACAGGCCCTGAAGGGCTGAGGTATACTGAGAGGTGACCATCTTTTCGCTGCGCTGTCATCTGTGTCACGTTCAATATAGCTAACCCAGGCAGCTTGGGTCTGATGCTGCTCCCAAGAAAATTATGCACAGGTTGAAGCATGTCAGCCCATTGCTCCAGTGATTTAACTGGTGTCGCATCAGGAAGAGTTTCCAAGTGGCAACTCCCTCCACTCCGCCAGTCACCACCTCTGAGGAAAACATGGATTACTCTAGTTAAAGATCGGTCAACTTATTCATGTATTTAAATAGTTAAATAGATTAAAAAAATATCAAAAACAAGAGAAATTAATGCAATGTTTGATAGCATAGAAGTCAGGAAGCCAACAATTATTCGCCTTTTAAGTGCCTATATAACCCATACTGTCATATAGTCCCTCTGTCCCATAATGTACGACGCTTTTTGACACTACACTAGTATCAAAAAATGTCCTATATTATGGGACGGAGGGAGTATTTGGTAAAATTGCAAAAGGCTGGTGAAAGATGGATCATATATTGAGCAATATATTTTGGCAAAGTGAAATTCATAAAGCTTCAAATAAAAAATATAATGAGTAAATTCCGACTCCAAAATTTATTGTGTCAATCCAAGCAGCCTGTGATGATTGTTTGGGGCCTTGAAACATAAGCATTTTTAACGAAAATGCTTTAGCAAGGAAACATAAAAAAGGAAGACGTAGCTTTGATAAGTCGTTCATTATACAGACCTGAAGTGCACAGGAGCATAAGTACGGAAGATGACGTGGGTCTTGCTTGTGTTAACTTCTTTGTGAAGCCAATTGAATAGTGTTCGTATTGATTTTTGGTACGCATCAATAACAGTCATCTCCATCTTGACCTCACTCCCTTCTTGGAAATAGGCACCCCTGGTACAGACAAAGTAACCCTAGTTTTAAGTCGATTACGGCAGATGCAATTGTGGTGGTTCCACAAAAAATGAACCACAGGTAAAGATATATATCAGTCAATAGTCATCACATAGATAAGGTTGGGGACCAGAAATCGCATACTATTAAGTTCTATGTATGTTTTATTAAAGAACAAAAGAGTTCATAGGCCTATTTTTTAATGTATTTAGCTGTAACCACATCTTAACATTCCATACCCTCAGTAGTTTCATGAATCATGCTATCACAATTCTGTTAAACAGCTATCAGAAAAGTATACACGTGAACAAACTACAGGAGTGTATATACTAATCAAAATGCTACTCTGCTGGTGCGTATACTAATCACCAGTAGATGTTAATTTCAAATATGAAAGGTGAATTCGTGAACGCGAAGGTGATGGTAAAAAAAAAGGACAATGTCTACAAGAAACATTTAACACTGAGACAGGAGAAGTTATTAAGTCAGTATAATGTGTATTCTTAGTTGCTTACCCTCTGATAGTTTTCTCGTAGTTCCACCAATGCCCAGTATTAAAGATCAAAATATCAGCACTGCTCCACTTACCGCGGCCCGACATCCAATCCATGGCATCCACCCTAACTGTGTACTTAACAACCTTAGGGGCTCCAGCTGGTGCATGGCCTTGAAGGACTATAAAAGGAGATCTGTAATACTCCACAGTGCAATTGTAGTCGCTAAACTTGAAAATCAAGAAACCCATGTGCTTTGTGATGGGACTCCCATTAATTTCATAGATGGACTTCTTGTTAGGAACAGCACTAGAGAGCAAACAAAGCAGAGACTCCCATTGGTTCCTTCCAATTGAATCACCAACAAATACCACCCTTCTATTTCGTAGCTTCTCGAGCATAAATTTGGCATCGAATCTAGGAAATGGGAGGAAAGAATATTTAAGTTAGAAGCTGAGATAAATTATGCTTAGAGGAGAAAAGCATATTGTTCAGGTTGTTCCGCTCACATAGACATGATTAGTAGCGGTAAGCAAAATCATGAACTTACATAATACAAAGGAATTGATGATCAGCTATTTTTTCTACGATTTCAATTTGCAAGGAGTTTCAAGTTGCTCAATGGCGCTGGCACTCAGTAAGGTCATTACTGTGATTATTCTAAGAAAATGTGGACTATATCATAATTCATAAGCACCACATGTCTGAGTTCGAAGTTCATTACAATGCACTGCTCTTCAGTTTCACCATAAAGGCTCACGATTTGTCTGTCCATTAGTGATGTGCTAGGCACAGTAAACTATTTGCTGCAGTCACAGTCATACACATTATAAGACCCAACACATGCACCCGTCTCTTACATGTTGCAAACATGCAGATTCCCTAAATTACATCATCATCGACACAAATTAAATGGCAGCAAATAGTGGCACAATGTGTTGTTATTTAGCTCTTCATGCAATGATGACGACCCATGGTAAAGCATGGCTACAGTCAGCACTAGCCCCATGTAACTAACATCATCATCCCTAATTGTTTGGTAGTAAAACTATACGACATAATGCTGCTGATGGTATTAGATAGCGATTTGTTTCACAAAATTAATTTTGGGCGAGACTTTGTATTGCCTACTGAGACATCATTTTTTAGAAAATTAAATTAAGTATTAACTTCACCGATGGATGTGTGGCCACACGAGGAAGGACCGAGTCCGGAATGATGATATACGAGATAGAGTTGGGGTAGCGTCAATTGAAGAGAAGCTTGTCCAACATCGTCTGAGATGGTTTGGGCATATTCAGCGCAGGCCTCCAGAAGCTCCAGTGCATAGCGGACGGCTAAAGCGTGCAGAGAATGTCAAGAGAGATCGGGGTAGACCGAATTTGACATGGGAGGAGTCCGTTAAGAGTCCATGTGCCAGAGCCATGAGTTGGTCGCGAGATCTTTATGGGTTTCACCTCTAGCCTACCCCAACTTGGGTTCGGTTACCCACCTAAATTGGGTTGGATTAGCCAATGGAAAAGAAATCTGCAAACATTCAACATTCTACAATTGCATGAGGATTCCCATCAAATTAACTACCCTAACATAGCAACATTCCAGCATAGGTATGTAAGATGTGTTCGAGAAAGAATAGCTCTGTGAGATAGCCTTAACTTCAATTAAAGGCTATTCACATGCATGAAAACAAGGAATTTAACTAAGAAAGCTAACCAACAACATATCCCACATTTCACAGTGCAGCTGAACATAACACTAACAATAGAAATACCAGAGGACTTGGCAAATTACAGGAAGAGACCACTTCCAATCACATGTGGTAGCAAAGATGGCAACATCATGTCAGACCCAAATGATTGAACAATATCATTATTTTCCCGAAGGCTAACTCAGCGCATAACATTATTTTCCTGAAATAACTAATTTATTTACCCAAAGACTAACTCAGCGCAACTTATTTTCTAAGTCAATCAGGGCAAAGAGTTAAAGGGTATTCACAATCGTACTGTGGAGTGCTGACTCCTAAGGTGAGACGGTCACATGCGGCACCTTGTTCGGATAATCTAATACTTCCTCCATCCCAAAATAAGTGTCGCTGATGTAGTACAAATCAGCGACACTTATTTTGGGATGGAGGGAGTATTAAGTAGGGTTAAGATTATAAAATGCACACCCATGGATCCGCATCTCACAAGTCAGAACTACTGCTGCAATTTTAATTCCCATTATATAGAAAATGCACCATGCTGATTGCTAACTCTGGGCATTGTTAATTCAATCAGAACAAAGTGTGAAAAGGTGAGTTCCCAATCGAACTGTGCAGTACCAATTCCTAACGTGAATCGGTCGTCCGCAGCACCATGTTCGAATAAGCTAATGTTTAGTAGGGTTCAGATTATAAAATGCGCACCCATCTCACAAGTCAGAACTACTGCTGCAATTTTAATCCCCATTATGTACAAAATGCAACATGTCGATCGCTAGATTGCATCACGTTTATTTAATAAAGCCCATCCTAACCTCTTCTTTTTGACTAGTTCGCCCAAGAAAGTGCTGGAAAATCCCAACTGGAAACTATAAACTGCAAAGCCAACCTATCCACGTGACCAAGGACCCGTGATGGATTGGAACTTGGGAATACAAATGCGATTTGTGCATCCATCTCACCATAGAGCGCCACGTTGAAATTCATGACAGATAATGAATTTAACGTTCTAGTGACTATGAGATTTCTCTTACGCAAGAAGCTTGGCAAAACTACAGGTTCAAGTCGATTCTTAAGTAAACAAAAACGGAGGGGAGGGGTACTAGTAGCAACGGCACAAGCAAGCAGTGAAGTCCAACCAACCTGGGTAGATCGCAGCGCGACGGCTGCCACCGCCATTTGACATAGGAAGCGTCCGGCCGGCCGTTTTCCGAGCACCGGAACCCGACGTCTAAGAAGGGGCAGTCCTTGGACTCGTAGAGCGGGTAGGTGTCGTCCCACACCCAACTCCCGTTGAACAGGTCGCACTCCTCCCCTACCACCATCGCCGCCGCCGCCGCTGTCTTCTTAACGGCGCCGCGCCCCCTCTCCGCCGACGGCGACGGCGACGCCTCGGCCGCGATGGAGACCCCGCCGCTCCAGAGCCTCCTGGGCGCCGCGAGCGCGTAGTCGACGGCGGCGGAGCAGCGGAGCGAGGCGGCGCAGACGAGCAGCAGAAGCGCTGCGGTGGCCGTGGCCACCACGGCGAGCCCCACCATCCCGGCCTTCTCCAGCGGCCTCCTCATCACCCGCCGCGCCAGCCGCTTGGTGGGCGACCCCACCATCGCCCCTCCCCTCCCTCCCGAAGCAAGGAGAGAAGAGACCAACAGCACAGGCAAGAGATCTCGTCCTCCTCCCCCTCCTCCTTGCCGGCCGAGCGCGAGCAGCAGGCTAGCTAATCACGACTCACGAGCCCCCGCGGCTTTAACCTTCAATTAAAGGAGTGGGAAGTTGGAGGAAGTGGGGGAGGAAGAGGAGGGGAGTTGCAGAGAGGCCGAAGTTTATGAGACGAGACGGGGATGTGGACGAGCGGGGGAAGGAAGCAGCAAGCGAATCGTCTGCGTTTTGATTTGGGGGAAAGCGATGCGTGTGGGGAGTATTTGGCATGTACTACGACGGCTAGTTCCAAGTACCCCGTTCGTTCGCCATGATGAGCCATTACGGCATTACGGGTTAGTGTGGCCGTGTGGGTGAGGTGCGGCGTCGGGGCAAGGTAGAAGTGGAGGCGGGGGAGAACGTTCGATGGGATCCGGACGTGCCGGCTAGGATAGGTAGGAGTAATGAGTTGGTAACCCACAATCAAATTTTGTGCCAGTACTAGTATGATTGAAAGTACCAGTACTCCAATTGTCATCAAGTTACAGCATGCAACTTCTAATCCTTGTAATTTGCTCACCATATCTTTTATTTTTATTGTTTTTAGATTCATTTGCTCGCCGTATCTGGTTTATACTTCAGAGGGCATGTGTGGCTTTTTCGCTCCTTAATTTGATTAACGAAGCATGAGTTATATGCCACCAACAACATATTTTTTTGAAGCACCGCTTTTCGGTTTTTATTCATTCAACGGAAGCCCATCTAAGTACACATGGCACCTCAGAAAGCTATGTGCTACAGAGTTTACTTGCCGCGAAGCATAACGAAGCTCGAATCCCTGGAAGAATTGAAGATCCTCCTAAATCTCCATAAGAATATGGTGGCCCGCTGATCTATTCTCCAGCCGTGCCTCCCACAAGCTTGTTGCATTTAAACAATCCGTCTGAATGACTATAGACTGATACCCCTTCTCTCTAGCCAGCAGCACAACATCACGACAGACAAGGGTTTCTAAGCAAAGGGGATCAAAGACACCCGCATACCCTATACATCATGTCGCCAAAAAAGAACCTGCATGATCACGAGCCACCATTCCAGTTCCTCCTTTCCTCCTCTCGTCATCGACCGCACCGTCCACATTTATCTTGATCCATCCTTCCGCTGGTCCAGCCCATTGTGGACTAACAGAGCTCACCTCTCCTTGACCACATGCGGTATTTCCAGTGCCCGCACAATCTCAGCAATGGTGACCATAGACTGTCGTGGTTCGTATTGCATTTCCCCGTGCGTGTATTTGTTTCTGTTGTGCCATATTGTCCGATGGTAGTGCAAATAGCGGTCATGTCCTTCTTGAACATTTTTCCATCCAACATGTCCGTAGACCAAGTCATGGAATGAAGCCTTGGTCGCTTGACATTGAAAAATACATCAGCTTCATTCCAGAACAGCCGCGCATGATTGCATTCAAGCATTGTATGGTGCAGTGTTTCATCATTGTGTCCACACATTGGATAGATTGGCAGTACTTTGACGTGTCGTCGCTTCAGTTCACTGTAACATGGCAGCATGTTTTTGACCATGCGCCACCAGAAAATCGTAATTTTCGGTAGGACTTGTAGCTTCCACAGTACCCTCAATGTTTGCTCATTCCCTCATGAGCTCTCAATGGTTAGAGTTTGAGCAGATTTTCTATCCATCGTTTCACGGTAAATTGATCTAATTGTAAACATGCCTGATCTTTCCCATGCCCATGCCCAAATATCCTCTCCTGAGTTCCTTGGGCGTGGCATTGCTAGAATGGCGTCAACATCTGGGGCATAAAATACCTGCCGAATTAGATGGATATTCCATTCACCCGTGTCTGGCACAACCAGATCACTTACAAGACGGATCGGGTTTTCAATAAGTTTCCCCATCGGTCTCATAGTCCTTGTACCCATAATCCAGTTATCATGCCAGACTTCCGTCTTCATTCCATCTCCAACTCGGCGAATCAAACAAGTCTTGCGAAGCTCTCTACCGGTAATGATAGCTCTCCAAGTCTTCGACGCCCCCGACGGGCAGCTAGCCGTGAGGAAATCCCCTTTTGGGTAGTATCTGCCTTTCAATACTCTTGCACAAAGACTCTTAGGCTTCTCAAGCAATCTCCGGGCTTGTTTACCAACATTGCATCATTAAAGACTTCCATGTCTCTAAAACCAAGGCCACCCTTTAATTTAGGGATAGCCATTTTATCCCAACTTTGCCAATGCATTCCTTTCTTATCCAACGATCCAGCCACCAATATTTTGACGTAGTCGTAGTAAGCTTCTTGCACAAACCTTTTGTGAGTTTAAAACAACTCATAGAATTGGCCGGTAGTGCTTGGACCACTGATTTCAAAAGGACCTCCTTTGCTGCACATGACATTAACCGTTCACACCATCCTTGCACTTTACCCCTTGACTGCTCATTGATATGTTCAAAATGTTGCTCGGTAATCCTTCCAGCCGCCGTGGGTAAGCCAAGATATTTCTCTGCCAATGCTTCTCTCTGAATATTCAAAGAGCTCTTAACACCTCGACGGACAGAAGCACCACAATTAGGACTAAAAAACACCGAACTTTTTTTCTTTGTTGGCACTCTGCCCCGATCCCAAACAATAATCCTCCAATATTGAATTAAGTCTGGAAGCACTCCTATGATCTGACTTCATAAAAATGATACAATCATCAACAAATAACAAGTGCAAAATCCATGGAGCTTTGGTGCTAACACGGATCCCACGATCTATCCATCCTCCATCATAATTCTTGAGCATACAAGATAGCCCTTCTCCACACAGTAAGAAACAGGTACAAGGAAATAGGGTCCCCTTGTCTGATACCACAGGATGGACTAAAAGGTGGCAACAACTCGCCATTTACCTTGACCCGAAAGCTTACCATGGAGACACATCGCATAACCAACGAAATCCATGCTTCCTTAAAGCCTAATTGCTGCAAAATACCTTGCAAATAGCTCCACTCTACACAATCATATGCCTTCATCATATCGATCTTCACCGCACAAAAGCCTTGTTTTCCTTTCTTCTTCCTCATGGAATGGATGCTCTCATACGTTGTCAAAACATTATCTGTAATAAGCCTGTCTGGAACAAAAGCACTCTGCTCCTCTGCATTAGTTCATCTAAAATCCCACACAATCTGTTAGCCAACACTTTGGAACAGATTTTATAAATTACATTGCATACAGAAATAGGACGAAACTGGGTGATATTCTGTGGGTCTTTCACCTTAGGAATGAGAACAATCACTGTCTTGTTAATAACTTCCGGCATATGGCCCCCGTTCAAGAAACTGAGGGCAGCCATTGTAACACCAACTTTAATTAATTCCCAGTGCCGCTAATAGAAACCGGTTGTCAGTGTCAAAACCGGCGGATCTCGGGTAGGGGGTCCCGAACTGTGCGTCTAAGGCTGATGGTAACAGGAGGCAGGGGACACAATGTTTTACCCAGGTTCGGGCCCTCTCGATGGAGGTAATACCCTACTTTCTGCTTGATTGATCTTGATGATATGAGTATTACAAGAGTTGATCTACCACGAGATCGTAGAGGCTAAACCCTAGGAGCTAGTATGATGATTATGATTGTTCTTCTACGGACTAAACCCTCCATTTTATATAGACACCGGAGGGGGCTAGGGTTACACAGAGTCAGTTACAAAGAAGGAGATCTAACATCCGGATCGCCAAGCTTGTCTTCCACGCAAAGGAGAGTCCCATCCGGACACGGGACGAAGTCTTGAGTCTCGTATCTTCACGGTCCAACAGTGCGACCAAAGTATATAGTCTGGCAGTCCGGATACCCCCTTATCCAGGACTCCCTCAGTAGCCCCTGAACCAGGCTTCAATGACGATGAGTCCGGCGCGCAGATTGTCTTCGGCATTGCAAGGCGGGTTCCATCTCCGAATACTCCAAAGTAGATTGAGGATCGTGTCTGGCTCTGTAAGATAACTTCCGCATTCCACCATAGAGAGAACAATATTCCACAAATATAATCTGCCGACAACTTTAGATAACGTGACATCACACCATGGTCAAGTCATTATTCGAACCATTTTCCCACAACCAGCTACCGCACATATTGCGAGGCAGTTTCCTCGGCACGTCTTGTCGAAGCAGAGATCATGTCGCCTTATCACGGGATCCTCATCAATACGGGTATGGGTAACCCAATCGTGGCACTTGGAAAATAAGCGATTTCCTCAAGCAAGCGGGGAGGCGCACCGTTTTCGCCACCTCTATAAAGGGATAAGGATCTCCCATTTTTACCCACGCCTTCTTCCTCCTTTGCTCATCCATTCTCGCACCCTTGAGCTCCAGCGCCCTAGTTCTCGCCTTCTCCGCACATCCAAACATGTCCGGAGTGGGAGGCAAGTGGGTGGCCTCCACCGTCAAGGAGGAGCACATCACGAAGCTCCGGGCGGCCGGATACTTGGCCGTAGATATCGCGCACCGGCTCCCAGATGCAAGGCAGATTATTCCGACTCCAGGACCCCCATAAGAGGGTCGTGTTCCTCGCCCGTTTCGTCCGCGGACTGGGATTCCCTCTCCACCCATTTGTTTGTGGGCTCATGTTGTATTGCGGGCTGGATTTTCATGATCTGGCCCCTAACTTCATCCTCAACATCTCGGCGTTCATCGTCGTGTGCGAGGCCTTTCTCCGCATCAAGCCCCACTTTGGCCTGTGGCTAAAGATCTTCAACGTAAAGCCAAAGATAATGGTCGGCCAGCAGGCGGAGTGCGGTGGCGCCATGGTGGGCAAGATGCCCAACGTCACCTGGCTCGAAGGCTCCTTCGCGGAGACCGTGAAGGGGTGGCAATCGGGGTGGTTCTACATCATCGAGCCGCGCGATGCCAACTGGGTGGCGGCCCCCGAATTCCGATCCGGCATCCCTGTGCGGCTCACTTCCTGGAAGAGGAAAGGCCTGGCTTGGGGCGCATCCGCGGAGTTGACCGGACTCCAGAACTGCGTCAAAAACATGATAACCAAGAATATCAAGCTGGTCAATGTGGTCCATGTCATGCTATTTCGCCAGATTCTCCCGTGCCAGAGACGGGCATTCAGCCTGTGGGAGTTCGACGCGGCCCAACACCAGACACTGCAAGAGCTCTTTGACACGACGCACAAAGACGCCTGGAAGGTGTTGTTCAAGGCCAGCGAAGTTCCTCCCCCCACCTTCGAGGATCGCGGACTCATCGCCAGGCGCCAGGCCAATGCGGTAAGCATTCTACATTTCGCAAGATGTGCCTTTCCTCAGTATATTCGTGGGAGAAACTTAGGCAACTGTGCTGATTTTGACAGGAATATGTGGCGACGGCGGAGCGGATCGACTGTCCGACTCCGTTGCCTAAGGACCCAGCAGATGAACTCCTGACGGAGATGCTGGCTCCGGCACCCTATGAGGTGCCGGAGAAGAAGGCCAAGAAAAAGGCCACGGGGACCAGAAGAAGTTCCTGGCGCAACATGGTGCCAGACTCATCGTCCGAAGACACCGAGGCGCACTCCTCCAACGACAACGAGGAGGAGGAGGAGGAAAACCCTCTCCCCGAAAATGAGGGGGGGAGAAGAGGAAGGCCACCCTTTCCGGGGAGGCCGAAGGGTCCAAGAAGGGATGGACCCTTCCTCCAGACCACTCCACAACTGCCGCCTATAGCGAGGAGGAGTGGCTACCCAGGGGCAAGCCCCTGGCGAGATCGTAAGTATCCGCACTCTGTAATACTTTTAGTGCGACTTAGCTTCATAGTTTGTTATAACGCCGAACACGCGTATGCAGTCCGGCCAGGTCCCATCTCGAGGTATCCTCTTCGGATGGGTCTTTGAGTGATTCAGCAATGAATTCGCTCCCGACGGCCACCTCCCCTCGGCCTGCGGATGACACAGAGGTGCGGTCCCAAAGGGTACCAGAGCAGGGGGAGGCGGCTCTGGAGACGCCCCAAGGTGAAATTCTAGATGCTGGGCACATGGGAAGTAAGATCCCCATGGATTATGCTGAAGAGAGCCGCAACAAGTTGGGCTCCCAGCTGGACACTACACCGGAACCTCCAAAGGTTCCGGATTCGGGTGCATAGCCCCTCGCTAGGGATAGCGAGCCGGCCGCGCCGATGACCTCTGTTGCGCCAGAGGCATCGGATAGTTTGCTGGAAGTGCTTTGTGGCGCTTCCATGAGTGAAGAGCACCATACTCTTATGAGTGCGGTGATTCAGAAGGTTCGGTCCGCCAAAAGCGGATTGACCGAAGCCTGCACCAGCCTCCTGACAGGCTTTGAGGTAAGTAATCAAAAGTGTGAGAAATTATCACCCCATAGATAGTAGCCCCTGATACTCTGTTTGGTGTTCGGAAAGAAAACCCAAACGGAGGGTCAACTTTAAACCGCAGGAATCTAATAGTATGTGTCTATGTGAATAAGCAGGCGGTGTTGCTTGCCGCTGCTGCTCGTACAGCAGAGCTCGCCGGACTCGAACGGGACCTGAAGTAGGCCGAAGAGGAGCTCGGCCTCACGAAGAGGCAGCTCGAAGAGAGCAAAGGTAAGTGATACCCTGTTCATGTGTCATATAGAGGGGAAAAATGGTGATGCTAACAAAAAGCATCATGATTTTTAATTGGGGCCACGACCGAAGTGGCGGCTCTGAAGAAAGCGCTATCCAAGGCTGAAGACAAGGCGGCCACGGAGCGTATTGAGCATGAAAAGCAAGATGCTAGGGTGGGCAAGGTACAACAAGAGCTCCAGGAGTTTGGCAAGAAGTTCGAGTCCTTGGAGCGTGACTTCAAGACGAAAGAGTCTGAGCTTGCGAAGGCCCTTCAGAGCGCGAAAGACGCCAGGGCCGAAGCCCAAAAGGCCAAGTAGGAAATCCAGGCGGCCAAGAAGATAGCGGCGGGTAAGGCATTCATTATGCAAAGCAAGCATGTGGAGGAGACATTTCTTTTACTTACCCGAATTCGGAGCTCTCCAGGGGCATTCGCAGATCTGCCACACAGCATATCGGATGCCACGGAGTTCTACCGTGCCGAAGAGGGGAGCTCGACGGAGAAGTTGTTCTGATCCTAGTATGCTAGAGCCGAACACCCAATGCCTCTAAGTGACCAACTGAAGCAGTTGGTTGAGCTCCACAGGGCGGCCGAAGTGGCCATGAAGGACTTCATAGTCCGGATGTGGCCTGGTGAGCCCTTGCCCGATAGCTACTTCGGCCTTATAAAGCGGATGGTAAATGCTTGTCCGCGGCTCGAAGTTATCAAGCAATCCGTTTGTATTGAGGGTGCCCGCCGGGCCTTTGCCCGTGCGAAGATGCATTGGGCCAAGCTGGATGCAGAGAAGCTGGTGAAGGATGGACCGACGGAGGGCAAGGCGCATCGCTACCCCGAGAAATATTATGATGGCATTATGAAAGGCGCTCGCCTCGTGGCCGATGAATGTACCAAGGACGTGATCTTTGAGTGAATGTACTCATGTTGTCTTTGTAATATGAAAACTAGTTCGTTTGCACTATATGGCGCTTTGTTGATTTAAAATATTACCTTCTGTGCGGCTGTTTATAAATTTCTGAAAGTAGGCCAGTCGTCGGCTTCTGCCCCCACGTAACTAGTACTGGGGTGTTCATGGAAAACCTAAACACTCTTTATCCAATTTTTTGGTCCTTGAAGGAGGTGTTCGGCACATCGAACAAGGCAATTGGACTATGCGGCTTTATAACTCTCACTTAGCCATAGAAGTCTACAATTTTAAATTTCGGCGAAGCCCCTAGAATTCGGAAAACCGATTTGGGGCGCTATACACGCCTAAATCGGACAAGGCCGATTCCTCGCCTGAAGCGGAGAAAATCTTTAGGGATTTAAGACCTCTCGAACAGCGACTAGCTCTCGCCGCATCATGACAGTCAGTTTTCGGCTTTCTCTATTGAGGTGCTCGTCCGGAAGAACCGGGACACAATTGCAGTAGTTCTCCCTGCGCTACCTTAGCCGATATAGCGGAACGTAAGGCACCAAAACAAGGGAGCCGGGCAAACCCAACTATTGACCCAAGACATGATTCGGAGCTGATGCATATAATGCTATAAGTTCAGGGTGCCACACTGTCGAAAGTGTTCGGACTTATCTTGCCGTATTATGGGGCACCATAAGAAGCCCCTGGCAAACTGAACGTACCAAAGTGTACGGATGCGATATTAAATAAACATTTTTAGGGAAAATGTGAAGATAGGAATAATAAGCTGACGCTATATATTATTTCCCATTGTTAACTAATACGTCCAAGTGTATGTGTACAATTAATGCGTTTAAGCAGAAGCAAATAGGACTATTTGACATGTCCTATTCAAGGGCGGGCCGCATGTGGGTATGTAAAACAGGTATAACAATCATTGACATATACCACCTAGGTATTCCCTATGTGCGCAAGGCCTTTTGCCTCCTTGGTTTTCCCCCCTGTGATAAGCCCGATGATCTGGTTCTCTGAAGGGGATGCCCGGAAGTAGGGTCCTAAAAGAGAAAAAAGGTTATTTAAAGTATGCGGGTCTTGTCGCGGTTGAACTGCACTGTGGACCGCATCACCGTTGCGCCTCTGTCTATGCCCATGGTATTTTAAGTGTGTAATTGTGTATGCACGGCACAAATGCTGCCTGGATGGGGCTAGGGCGGAGGCCGGACTGCTAGTCATGCTCTTGGCGTGCCTGGCGATCCTGTTGCAGAGTACTCTGGACTCGCTTGACGGAGCTCGGGGTTGTTGTCGCCGAATTGGCGGTCTGCCGGAGAAGGCTGCTTTGTACTTCTGCCGCGAGGGCCGCAGTGTGCTCTTCTGTACGGAGAGAGCGGTCTGTGTTTTCATTGACTGTTATAACCCCGCGAGGTCCTGGCATCTTGAGCTTGAGGTATGCATAGTGTGGTACCGCATTGAATCGAGCGAATGCGGTTCGTCTGAGCAGTGCATGATAGCAACTACGGAAAGGGACGATATCAAAGATTAACTCCTCACTTCGGAAGTTATCCGGGGATCCGAAGACCACTTCCAGTGTTATGGAGCCCGTACAACAGGCCTCTACTCCTGGAATTACACTTTGAAGGTGGTTTTGGTGGGCTTGATCCTTGAAGGATCAATGCCCATTTTGCGCACTGTGTCCTGGTAAAGCAGGTTCAGGCTACTCCCACCATCCATAAGGACTCGCGTAAGGTGGAATCCGTCGATGATTGGGTCAAGGACCAATGCGGCTGAACCGTCGTGACGGATGCTGGTAGGGTGATCCCTACGATCAAAAGTGATCGGACAGGCTAACCATGGGTTGAACTTTGGGGCGACTGGCTCCATCGCATAGACGTCCCTTAGTGCTCGCTTTCGTTCCCGTTTGGGAATATGGGTGGCATAGATCATGTTTACCATTTTCACTTGAGGAGGAAATTTCTTCTGTCCTCCAGTGTTCGCTCGCCGGGGCTCCTCGTCATCGTCGTTGTGCAGCCCCTTGTCCTTGTTTTTGGCATTTATCTTGCCGGCTTATTTGAACACCCAACAATCTCTGTTAGTGTGGTTGGCTGGCTTATCAGGGGTGCCATGAATTTGGCACGAGCGATCAAGTATGCGGTCCAGACTGGACGATCCCTGATTGTTTCTTTTGAACAACTTTTTCCGCTGACCGGATTTTGAGCCATTGAATCCAGCATTGACTGCCATGTCTTCAGTGTTGTCACCATTGTTCTGACACTTGTGTCTGTTGCGCCGTGGCTTGCCATTACTATCGCGGATATCTGAAGTGTCGGAGGTTCTAGGCGTGGTGCTACTATGAGCCAACCAGCTGTCCTCGCCCGCACAGAAGCGGGTCATGAGTGTCGTGAGGGTCGCCATGGACTTTGGTTTTTCTTGGCCGAGGTGGCGGGCGAGCCACTCATCGCGGATATTATGTTTAAAGGCCGCCAAGGCTTCGGCGTCCGGATAGTCGACAATTTGGTTCTTTTTAGTTAGGAACCGAGTCCAGAATTTCCTGGCTGACTCTCCGGGCTGTCGGGTAATGTGACTCAAGTCATCAGCATCCGGTGGTCGCACGTAGGTGCCTTGGAAGTTGTCGAGGAACGCGTCCTCCAGGTTTTCCCAACTGCCGGTGGAATTTGGCGGCAGGCTATTCAGCCAGTGTCGGGCCGGTCCTTTGAGTTTAAGGGGAAGATACTTGATGGCATGTAGATCGTCACCGCGGGCCATGTGAATGTGGAGAAGGAAATCTTCGATCCATACTGCAGGGTCTGTTGTGCCATCGTATGATTCGATGTTTATGGGTTTAAACCCTTCTAGGAATTCGTGATCCATCACTTCGTCAGTGAAGCAGAGGGGGTGTGCGGCGCCTCTATGCCGGGCTATGTTGCTACGCAGTTCGAATAAGTCTAGTCAGCTATGTTCGGCCCGGACGGACTTGTTGATAGTGTATCCGGCATGGTGATCATCGTCACGTGTTGGGGCGCGCCCCCGCGATCCGTAGATCGATCTTGGCTGTCCTGCCTTGTTTTCCAGTATTTCTCGTAGGTCCTGCCTATTGCCCGGGGCCGTAGTGTATTGGAGTGGGGGTGCGGGCTGGTGTTCAGGCTGATACGCCGTTTTATCCCAGCCACGAGGTGGCCGGTCAACCTCGTCCTATGCTGGTAGTGTTGGCCTTAGGGCCTCATCCTCGAGTTGAGGTAGCAACTTGTGTTTTGGGTAACCTTTGGGGTGGCGCTCGAGTCCGTATTCCTCGTCTGCCAGGACCTCGGTCCATCTGTCTGTGAGCAGATCTTGATCAGCTTGGAGCTGCTGCTGCTTCTTTTTCAGCCTTCTTGCAGTGGCCATAAGCCAGCGCTTGAAGCGCTCCTGCTCTACGGGATCCTCAGGCACGCCGAATTCATCGTCGCCGAGGCTCACCTCGTCTTCGGAGTGGGGCATGTAGTTGTCCTCCTCCAAGTATCCGTCTGTCGCCTGTTCGTCTGGGCTAACCTGCCCGTCTTCCTGTTCGGCCTGCTTGAAGGCAGGCTGATCGGGATTGTATTCATCTTCGGCACCATCCAGATTGTTTTCATCTCCTGTGCCGGTATTGCTGTGGTGGGGCTTGGAGCGGCGCTGATGACACCCATGCTTTGATTTCTTCCTTGAGGGGTTATCCTCCATTGCCTCATCGCCATTGGTTTCTTTGGGAGTGTCCACCATATATATATCATACGAGGAGGCGGCTGTCCAGCGCCCCGTGGGCGGTGGTTCCCGTTCTTCTCCTGCATCATCGTCCACATCGTCGATGTCTTCAGAGTCGAAGTCAAGCACGTCGGTCAAATTGTCGACAGTGGCAATGAAGTGGGTGGTGGGTGGGCAACGAATTTCCTCGTCGCCTGCTTCCCACTCGAGCCGGACATAGTTCGGCCAAGAGTCTCCTGACAAAGAGAGAGACTTTAATGAATTCAACACGTCTCCAAAAGGCAAGTGGTGGAAGATATCCGCAGCGGTGAACTCCATTACCGGAGCCCAACCAGATTCGGCGGGCTCGGGGGCGCGCGGTCTGGAACTTACAGCCGGATACAAGTCCGGGGGTCCAGTGACACAGACTTCCTTGGGGATGGAGTCCGTGTTCGGCTCTACCGCCGACGAGTATGCGGCCTCCGGGGCGGGGTCCATCCACCTATCCTCGGACGACGCGATCTGCCCCGGATTTAGGTCCGGAGCTCTTGTAGGTGCGATATCCCGAGTACTGTCTGACAGCAGGTCTAAGCCATGCTTGTCGTGATTGTTCGGCGTTCCTGGCGTAGGCCCGAATCCGTCGAAGATCAAGTCTCAGCGGATATCGGCCGTATAGTTCAAGTTGCCGAACCTGACCTGATGGCCAGGGGCGTAGCTGTCGATCCGCTCCAGATGGCCGAGCGAATTGGCCCACGGTGCGAAGCCGCCGAACACGAAGATCTGTCCGGGAAGAAAATTCTCACCCTGGACCGCGTTGTTGATGATTGAAGGAGCCATCAAGCCTTGCAGCGACGACACAGAGGAACTCTCAATGAAAGCACCAATGTCGGTGTCAAAACCGGCGGATCTCGGGTAGGGGGTCCCAAACTGTGTGTCTAAGGCTGATGGTAACAGGAGGCAGGGGACACGATGTTTTACCCAGGTTCGGGCCCTCTCGATGGAGGTAATACCTTACTTCCTGCTTGATTGATCTTGATGATATGAGTATTACAAGAGTTGATCTACCACGAGATCGTAGAGGCTAAACCCTAGGAGCTAGCGTATGATGATTATGATTGTTCTTCTACGGACTAAACTCTTCGGTTTATATAGACATCGGAGGGGGCTAGGGTTACACAGAGTCGGTTACAAAGAAGGAGATCTAGCATCCGAATCGCCAAGCTTGTCTTCCACGCAAAGGAGAGTCCCATCCGGACACGGGATGAAGTCTTGAGTCTTGTATCTTCACGGTCCAACAGTCCGGCCAAAGTATATAGTCCGGCAGTCCGGATACCCCCTTATCCAGGACTCCCTCACCGGTCTCCTGTGCACTGTACAACTTGGTATAAAACCCCTGTACCTCGGTCTGCACTTGTTCCTTTTCTGAACATAACGAGCCATATGCTTCTTTTAGGCAATGGATCTGATTAGAGCTCTTCCGTGCTCCTGCCCGACATGAAAGAAACATGTATTCCGGTCACCTGCCTTGAGCCAGTTTGCACAACTTCTAGCTCTCGCCATGATTTCTTCTTTGTGCAGTAACTCCAACAACTGTCTGGACAAATCCTTCTCTCGTCATGATGGTCCGCAGAACAGCGAGTTAGCTCTTTCCTTCTCATATTCCTTGCGAACTTTCTTGATTCTCCTTTTAATATCACCAAATTTCTTTACCTTCCAATCTGTCAAGTCAGATTGCATATGCATTAAGGCTTCATTGAGCCCCAGCAGCCCCTGTACACCCGAACCAGCAGCCCACTTCTTAGTTACAGTTTCCATATATGAATCCTTCCTTTGCCATGCCTCTTCGTACATAAAATACCGAGGTTTGGGTCAAACATCCCCTCCTAATGTGTGGACTTTTAAAATCAGGAGGCAGTGGCCTAACTTGGGTGACCAAACATGTCGCACAAATGTGCATATAGCTTCATTGTAACACCCCCAGTGTCATGCTACAGTGACCTTACACTAATGGTGCCATGTCATCATGTTTAACTAAGCCAAATTGTCACTTGATAAAAATTAAAGCCAATTTCAAATTTAAAATAAAGTCAAATAAATAATTTCTTTAAGCAGTGAAACTAAAATGTTCACGATATTCTATAAATTCCCCTGATCATTGTCATGTTGTAACCAACATTTTATGAACTTATTAAAGGCCCTAAAACAATTAAAACAAGGGCTAAAAGAATATTTTAATTGCTTTTTAAATTATAAAATTTCTAATCTAATTTATTGAAGTGCCAAACTTTTGTGGAAGTGGATTAATTTACAACACTACTTAAGGAGCAAATTTGATATTTTATAAAACTAAAATACTTTTGTCTCAGAAAGAAAATAGAACTAAAAAAGCTCATTGTGCACCGGGCCTAAGTGCACAGTGCATCGGCCCAGCCCACCTCTCTCTCTCCTTCAACCCCCTACCTCTCTCTCCTATGCGTGTCACCGTGCGCACACCCGAGCCCCAGATGCTGCACACGTTGTCCATCTGACGTGGTTTTGGCATAGATAAGTTTGCCGCGAGTCCCCTCAACGCCCTGGAAACCCTAGCGCGCCCCAATCCCCTCGCTCGCCTCTCTTCCCCTCTATTATCCGCTCGCGTCGGATGCGACCGTTGCCACATTGCCTCGCCGTCGTGGCCACCAGCCACCATTCGCTGCTCCACCGTGTCCGGGACATGCGTGGACGTCGTCTTCGTCACCTAAGCCATCGGATCGATGCCGAGGAGCATAACAACGGCCGTCCGCTTTGATGTCTACTACACAACCTTCTTCTTGTAGACGTTGTTGGGCCTGCAAGTGCACAAGTTTGTAGGACAGTAGCAAATTTCCCTCAAGTGGATGACGTAAGGTTTATCAATCCGTAGGAGGCGTAGGATGAAGATGGTCTCTCTCAAACAACCCTGCAACCAAATAACAAAGAGTCTCTTGTGTCACCAACACACCCAATACAATGGTAAATTGTATAGGTGCACTAGTTCGGCGAAGAGATGGTGATACAGGTGCAAAATAGATAGTAGATATAGGTTTTTGTAATCTGAAATAATAAAAACAGCAAGGTAACTAATGGTAAAAGTGAGCAACGGTATTGCAATAGTAGGAAACAAGGCCTAGGGTTCATACTTTCACTAGTGCAAGTTCTCTCAACAATAGTAACATAGATAGATCATATAACAAGCCCTCAACATGCAACAAAGAGTCACTCCAAAGCCACTAATAGCGGAGAACAAACGTAGAGATTATGGTAGGGTACGAAACCACCTCAAAGTTATTCTTTCGGATCAATCTATAAAAGAGTTCGTACTAGAATAACACCTTAAGACACAAATCAACCAAAACCCTAATGTCACCTAGATACTCCATTGTCACCTCAAGTATCCGTGGGCATGATTATACGATATGCATCACACAATCTCAGATTCATCCAACCAACATAAAAGTACTTCAAAGAGTGCCCCAAAGTTTCTATCGGAGAGTCAAGAACGTGTGCCAACCCCTATGCATAGGTTCCCAATGTCACGAAACCCGCAAGTTGATCACCAAAACATACATCAAGTGGCACATGATATCCCATTGTCACCACAGATAATCACGGCAAGACATACATCAAGTGTTCTCATAAAAGACTCAATCCGATAAGATAACTTCAAAAGGGGAAACTCAATTCATCACAAGAGAGTAGAGGGGGAGAAACATCATAAGATCCAACTACAATAGCAAAGCTCGGGATACATCAAGATCGTGCCATAGATGGAACACGAGAGAGGACATGAGAGAGAGAGATCAAACACATAGCTACTGGTACATACCCTCAGCCCCGAGGGTGAACTACTCCCTCCTCCTCATGGATAGCACCGGGATGATGAAGATGGCCACCGGTGATGGGATCCCCCTCCGGCAGGGTGCCGGAACGGGCTCCCAAGAGGTTTTTGGTGGCTACAGAGGCTTGCGGCGGCGGAACTCCCGATCTATCTTCTGTTCTGGAAGTTTTAGGGTACAAGAGTATATATGGGTGCAGGGGGTACGTCGGAGGAGGTACGGGGGCCCCACGAGGCAGGGGGCGCGCCCGGGGGGTGGGGGTGGGCGCGCCCCCACCCCCGTGGGCAGCCCGTATCTCCCCTGACGTGCACTCCAAGTTCCCTGGGTTGCTTTCCTTCCAAAAATAACTTCTCCAGTTGATTTCGTTCTGTTTTGACTCCGTCTGATATTCCTTTTCCTCGAAACACTGAAATAGGCATAAAACAGCAAATCTGGGCTGGGCCTCCGGTTAATAGGTTAGTCCCAAAAATAATATAAAAGTGGATAATAAAGCCCAATATAGCCTAAAACAGTAGATAAAGTAGCATGGAGCAATAAAAAATTATAGATACGTTGGAGACGTATCATGTTGCGTCCATTTCCTCTACATCCACCGGAGCTCCGTCACTCGATCTGCCGCCGCCACGGCCTCCCCGGCTCCTCTGACCCCGCTTGTAGCTTGTTGTGAGCCCTGCTTCCTTTCTCCATCTGCCTTCCCCTCGATTTGTAGCCTCTAGCTTGCCTCGCGCCAGGTATGACCTCCTGTCGTCGCCGTTGAGCTCGACCCCGTCACCGTCGTCCATTTCAGAGACCGCCGAGCTCACGTGCATGCTCATGCACTTCCCCTGATGCCGCATGCGTGCTACTTCGCTCGATCCCGTGCTAGAATTTCGAACCCAAGGAACCCGAGCTCCGTCCATCGCCCATCATCATTGCCGCGACATTCTAGACCACCCCAGCCACTGCCGCTGGTGCACATGGATGTGCGTGAGCCTCCGCATCTCGTAGGTGCTCAAGGCGCTCAAATTGGTCGCTGGACGGCAGATCAGAAGCCTCGCCGCCGCTTCTGTGGACGCCGGACCACCGTCACCGGCGCGCCACTGTTCAAACACCACCTTGGGCACTGCCACGTCGGTCCCCCGCGTTAGGCCGGCTAATTAGCCACTAATGGCCCACTGGCATATAGGGCCTGCCGTAGTATTAAATTAAATAAATCAATTAAGTTAGTTAAACCCCCTTGATTAACTTAGTTAACTAAAATAACCCCTAGGTTAAACTAACAGTCACTATCAACTGGGTCCCATTGGACCCAGTTAACCAGTCAAACCTCCTGACTGGGCAACGCCCAGTCTATGACAGATGGGTCCTAGTTGACCCAGTAGACCAGTCACCAGGTCAACTGTTGACCTGCTGACTCAGCCCCTGATCCCACCTATCATCCTCTGTACCACATCTCTGGGTACACTTCTGTGTACCCATAGCAATTAAGTTTAAAATATTTCGAATTAATTTAATTCTAGAAATTTAATAATACTTTAAAAAATCATATAAAATAATCCGTAACTCGGATGAAAATAATTTATATATGAAAGTTGCTTAGAAAAATATAACGAATCCAAATATGATATCCACTCATCTCACTACTCCAGGATGCTGCTAACACGACACTACGATCAAAGACCCTTTGATGAAACTGTGTGCGATGCATTAATCGCAAACAGTGCTGTAATAACCCATCAAAAAAGATGCAAAAATGTTTGTGATGGAGAATACATCAAACACGGTTCAGATTTTAGTTGCGTGTGCGATGGGGGGTATACGGTTCAGTTCAATGAACTGTTTGCGATGAGGCAGAAGAACGGAAACGGGCAGCCAGATGCAGGCATGTGCGATCTATGACATACAGTTCAGTCAGATTAGCTGTTTTTGATGAGGCAGAACAACAGAAATGGGTAGCTAGATGAAGGTGTGTGCGACATATAGCATATAGTTCACTCAGATGAACTGTTTGTGATTAGGCAACACAATAGAAACGGCCAGCCAGATCATGGTGTGTGCGATATACGACAAACAGGTTCCTAATCAGAAATGTGTGCGAAGAACCATAATAACATAGACAATATTTGCTAATAAGTCATGTGTGTTGTGGTCGAATGTTTGCTGGTATACGATTGTTAGTGATTGATGAATTCATCACCGACGGGTTTTCTAGTATGGTGTGTGTGTGTTGTCATTGCATACAAAACAACAATATATGTAATTATAAGGACTTGATTCCATAACCAAATTGAACATCCAATTACATAGGTGGCTAGTAGACACACGACCTTTGCACACACCAAAGTATGTTAAAAATGCATAGAGAACTCAAACAATGCATAAGAAAGCAAAACAAACACTGGAAAATTTCATATTTTTTAGGACGACACTCCTATAGTTGCATGTTGCCTTTGAAAATAAATCAAGGCGGGAAGAAATAGAGTATGTCCTTTCGCACATATATAGGTGACAAGTTCCCCCTCGGAACCATGAGGCTTCTAGAGATAAGCTCCGGTTTGTAAGAAGTTTATACCAAAACTTGTTCCAAATTGGACTATTTTTTTACCACAGCATGTTGGCGCCATGTCATAACACAATGCGATGTTTCATGATTTTGAGGAGAGTTTTGGATTTGCAGTAATTTTAAAACCAGGTTTCTCGATGTTTATTGTCGAGCTGGCACCGCCCTAGATAGGCATTTTTCTCATGGGTCCCAAATGTCAGAATCCAAATCTGCCACTACCATACAACTTCTACTATTAATAATTACATCCCATTTGGTGTGCTAGCTGAAAATAAGTTTGGTGGGTGTAGACGGGCACTAAGAACTTGCGGGTTCTATAATGAACAAAGATCAAAGCCCACTATGAAAGAAAATATGGGTCAAACCCTAGTTGAAAAGGGCAACAATGTCTAATTCCAGCTTGCAAAAGGTACAAAAGCACGTTTACACATAACCTGTATTGAACAGGGCGATAACATCTAACTCAACTAGAGTTTTTGGCAGTCACAATCAAATGGATCATTCCGATCCATAAAATCAAGATCCTGATACAAAAGATCTACTGGTCCATGATGATGACAAGTTGTTGTAAATGTAAGCCGAGCATGATCAAAAGCCCTTAGGTCCACCTGAAACTTCTTTTATGCTGTTCAACATACAATTCCGTGAGAAACTTCTTGTTGAAAAACTTAATCCTCAGGGACAATAGTGCCCTCGCATTCCTCACGAATAATGTGACAAAGCCAATGTTTAGATGGTTGGATGCATATCCTTCCACCATTATTGTCTTCAAACGAATGTCATGAGATCTGAGAAAATCCTTGTGCTTCCTCTGCCATCGATTGGTTAGACCTTTTTCTCGAAGTCCTAGTACCTAAATAGACATGAAGATTGAAAACAGTTAATGTCTAAAATAGAGTATGTCGAAGGAGTGATAGCTGAACGGTTAATTCTAGTGCATTATATATGGGCTTTCAATGTGTGTGAAATCATCACCTTTATATACAAATTCTCCACACATGGAAAGCATCATAGCAAGCCAACAGTGGTGTTCAGATCAAGACACCCTATATAAATATATAAGGTCTTGACAGAATCCAGCACCCCTGATACACCATCTATGGACAAGCTCTTCACTCAGCATAGAACATGATATTATTAGCACCAAAAGTGTACTCCAAGATGATATTTAACTTATGCGCACAAATGAAAAATGCATATTACTAAAGTGTACATGGATAACATACAGTACTTGAACAAGTGTGGAGCCAACCACCAACTTGTAACATTCAAATGGATGAGGAAGTACACCAAAGGTCTCCAGTTTAGGCGCAGAGACCACAGTTATTTGTGAAGGTTTATAACAACAATCAAGGAGCAACCTTTGAAGGGAAGAGGCATCTTCGATGATGAGCTCCTATCCTTCAAAATGAATTCCAATGTTTACAAGGTGAGGTGACTTTATTTTGAGACAAGGGATATGGGTCCCTAGTCCAAAACAAGCACCAAATGCTCCAGTGCAGGGTAGCTAGAGTGGATGATGCTGTGAAGTGAGGCCACCGACAGATCAACCAACACAAGCGCAAGTTTTTTCAGCAGTGGGAGTCGAAGCATTTGTACCAGATTGTCTGCTAGATGGCACCGGGTCAAGGTGGCAGTGTGGAGAGAGGAGGAAAACCATGAGATGTGCATGTGGTGAGGGCACAGATGCAGCTCTTGGTGGTAACCTATCGCTGTAGTGATGGTACAACTCAAGCTGCTGGAGTTTATTGAATTAACGGGATGTCAGCCAGGCAGCCATCGTGCAGGGTATGTCCAGCTGGTAGCATGCCGAGATGCAGATGCGTTGAACGGAGCCCTGGTGGGAGGAGACAATGGCTCTAGGGAGTTCAGAATCATCACCGACAGATAGCTGACGATAGTCGAGATTAAGAGGCGCGGCGCGCCCCAGAGTGCGCCACCAAGATACAAGGACTTGTGTGCGGTAGCCATCCTTGGTGGGGAGAAGGGAGATGATCTTCCCAAGGATGCCGTCCGGGAGATCGCTGATGCGGTCCGCCAGAGATTCTACTAGTTCCTCGGGTCCGGGGGGCGTGGCCGCTTCTGGCCACGTAGTCGGGTCCAAGATCTATATCCGTCGGTGGTGCTGGCCGGAGCCTCATTTGTGTACATATCAATCTGAAAGAAAAAATGGCATAAACATACATGTAGGACATTCAAAATCAATTCTCAAGATCTGGAAGAAAAAGGCACAAACATATATGTAGGTCATTCAAAATTAATTCTCAAGATCTGGTGACGAATTATTAGCACACAAGCTAACCCTAGTCAGATTATTAGCAGAAATCATTTGTACAGAACAAACAATTAATCACTAACTATATACGGATAACATTCAAACAATCAATACACTACGTGCATCTAACAGATCTTAATTACTCTGATTTCATGGAGTGAGAGAACATAACCATAGGATTTGTATTCCAAAAAAAATTATAAAGGGGGGGGGGAGTAACCAGAGAAAACACATGATATGTTTTCCGCACAAATGGGTATATAGATGACTAACCGGTTTTCCGCCGGAGTCGCAGTCGTTGCCGGAGTTGCTATTGACCTCCGGCTCCGGCCGCGGGAGGGGGGGGGGCACGACGGTGCCGATGAAGTCAAGGTCGTGCTGCTTCCCGCGCTAGACCTCGTCGGCGGCGACGGCAACCTCTGTGCCCAGCTTCACGCATTGTGTGGGTGCTTCACCAACCTCGGCGTCGCCACTCCCTCTGATGGTGCGCTTCGGCGGCATCCTCATACACTCCAGAGTCTAGACGTTGGTGACCACTGTGGACCAGGGGTGCGGCCGCCTATTATGGCCGACGGCTTGGGCGTGCAATTAATACAGACCAATGGGAGTGAGACAGGCTGCAGTCAAAAGTTGTCTCGCCTCCCAGTGAGCGTGCGCGGTGGACTTCTGCCATTCCTACCATCATTTCACACAGCTACTCGCACGCCTCCCATAAATACGCACACCTGCAGGCACGCCTCCCAGTATGCCTGCGTGGCGGACTGCTTGCATGCGTCCCGTCAACTCACGCCTGCTCGCACGACACATGGGGAGTGTGGCAGCACATATATTTTTTTGGTTTATTGATGATTCATTCTGCCGCTTTACTGCTTAACTGAAGCATGACATGGTCTAATGCGCACAGTCCGAATAAATAATCCGTATGAGAAATTGGTTGCCAGTTTTTCATAATCTCCCGTTTGTAAGAAGATTATATCAAAACGGATCACATTAACGAAAAAATACAATATCATAGTCTACTGGTGTCCATATATGACACCACTATAAGTTTCATGAATTTCAACTAAGTTTTGGATTTACTGAATTTAAAAATATATATTCTCAATATTTCGAAATCTCTTGCACAGGGAAACATGCACCCAGGGACACATATGATTTTGCAACCCATTTTGGTGCACATGTAGCTCAAATTTGATTTTTGCACATTAAATCCCTAGGAAATCAATCCATGTATAAAAATGGACGAATGATGTCTGTTTTTTTCAATTTTAACATGACACTCTGCCTTTGGTCACATGTTCACTGTAGAAAAAGTTTGACATGCCTCAGAGTGGTTGTGGTGGTGTAGGATGTGTGTGTCTGTGTGTGGGGGTGGGGGTGGGGGGAGGGGTCCGACAGTACACTATGAGTCGTGAACCTTCGTGTGGGATTATTGATCATTTTGTGAGTCATATATGCCACATCAAAGTCGTGAATTGGTTATTTAAAGCATTACACAACCCTTTCGTACATAATGTTCGGGCCACATGCATGCATTGGTGGTCCTCTCGGACACTCTCCCTCGTGCGGTTATCAGTGACGTGCCCATTCGTTAGCCTGCAAAGGTTTTCAGTTTCCACCGACAATGAGATGCATTTGACCAAAAGGTGGATTCATCTTGACATGTGTGTGGTGTGGATCATGGTGGGATTCCATATCAAAGTTCCAGCATGTGCGTACACACTCCCATTGGCTTGAAGTGAGGGGGCTACATGCATCATGGTGTACTGCGTTTCCGGTTTGCAAAGCATGTGCCACGTCAAAGTTGTGCATTGAGTATTCAAACATCACATAACACACAAGCGCATGCACGCGGTGGTTTTGTCCTATGACTTCACTCGCATGTGCCTCTCTCTATGGGCCAACAAGGTCGTCGTCGACCAGTTGAACGTACAACGAGAGAGAGGTTAATTTGACCAACAAGGATGGTTCTTTTTTGGTTTGTGTTACGTATATGCACGGTATAGGAGTATGTACATGTCAAAGAGGGGGCAACATGAATACTCTATATATATGTGTGTCATAACCTCACTCCATGTGGGGACTTTCCGGTTCCCGAGGCAGGTGCCACATCAAAGTTGTACATTATATTGGTATTCAAACATCACGCAATACCATGCAGGCGGTGGTTGCCCTATATATAGGAACTCACTCTCCTGTGGCGCTTCCATCCGTGGGCATGCGAGGTTGTCCTCCATCACTTTGACCCAATGAGAAAGAGGTTAATTTGATCATCAAGGAATGATTCTTTTTTGGTTTGTGCTATACACTAGAAGTACATATATACCACGCGTCGAATGGGGGCGTACATATAGCACATACCACGCGTCATGAACCTCGCGCTCTCTATGGGGACTTTTTGGTTTCCTATATATGTGGTGCCACATCAAAGTTGTGCATTGCGTATTCAAACATCACACACACAACTCTTTGGGCCACATGCAGACGGTGGTACGTAGTCATATATAGGATGATCACTCACGTGCGACATACGCTTCGCTTCTATGTTGGCCCCGCGAGTTCGTTGTCCATCACTTTGACCCAGCGAGAGAGAGGTATGTCTGACGAACAAGGAGGATTAATTCTTTTAGGGCTGTGTTACTAGGTGTATATATAGTATGTGTCGGGGGGGGGGGACCAGCTTGGTCCATCACTTTCACCGAAAGCGCGAGAGAGGTTAACTAATTTGACTTAGGAGGGGATTAATTTTTTGTTTTGTCTTGATATAGATCATGATGTGAGATTACATATATATATATATATATATATATATATATATATATACACATCTGGGCTATTCTGTTACGCGTAACAGAATACTATTCTATTACCCTTGTTGAACTGACGGTTTCAGGTGGCTGTACTGATGTTTTCGAAGCGGTTGAACTGATGCTTTCACTTGTGTTTAACAGATTGTCTTCTTTAGTTCGAAAACTTTTTGTAATTTTTTTGTCAGAACGGGGCGTGTAATATATCGTTGGAAAGCTCTTGACAACCATATTTCAAGTATATTGAACGTTTTTTCAAAATCATTATGGTTTAAGAGCAGTTTTGAAAAAACCGTTTTTTTCAAAACCGAAAACGTGAATCGTATTTTGGACTCAATTTTCAAACGGTTTGTCGGAATTGAGCAAAGAAGATGGCGTTGGAAATCTGGTGAAAATCCGCATCTTCCATATATGTATTGTTTTTTCTAATTTTATATGATTTAAAAGTAATTTGAAAAACGGTGAAATTCTGGGCGAAACATATTTTCACGATTTTTTGCAAATGGTTTGTCGGATTGACGCAAATGATACGGCATTGGAAAGCTATGGAAAATGCGCAACTTTTTTGTATAGAAATGTTTTTCTAATTCCTTACGATTTAAAAACAAATTCAAATACGGTCAAATTTGATTTTGAACGCGATTTTTTTAAAAAGTTTGTCGAAATATGGCAAATAATATACCGTTGGATAGCTATCGAAAATGCGAAACTTAGTCATGTTGAACGTTTTCTCTACTTCGCAACCGTTTAAGAGTAATTTTGAATACGGCATGACGGATCCTGCTGTTTTTTCGTCTGAAAAACAGAGTAGTCGTACTGATATATGCGTATGTTTGTACTGAGCTATTTTTTGTAGAGTAATTTTGAATGGTTCCGAAAAAGGGTACTTGTACTGATGCTTGCGTGGGTTTGTACTGAGCGTGTTTTCACCAACTAGACTTTGCTATGTTTTTTGGGTAATTTTTTTCTCGTGAGTTTTCAACGGTTTACTGTATCGTAGCCCCTGTACTTGTATGGTTTGTATCATCGAACTGAATGATATTTTATGTAAAAATAAAATGTGTTTGTTTTGTTTCTTTTTTTCAACTCAACATTTTGTCGACAATGTTGTTCTGAACTTCTGTCATTTTACGACTTGTACTGAGGTACTTACTAAGCAGGATTTTCATGTGGTTTCTTTTTTTGCTTGAACTTTACAATTTGAATTTCTGCCATTTCTTTTATTCTGAACGAACCACCATTTTTAACTCGTACTGAGGTACTTACTACGCCCGAACTAGGGTGGCTGTCGCGTGTCTCAGCGTGTTCTCGGGAGGAGCAAGGATGAGTTGCGAGAGGGCTTGCCGGCGTTGAGCGGGAGGCGAGCTGGACAGCGATGGGGGTCAGAGAGGAGTTGGGGACGAGGCGGCAGCTTGATCTAGTAGACACGGGGGTGGGGCGGTAGCCGGAGCTGTGGGAGATAGGAGCAGGGCGGCGGCCAGAGCCTGGGGAGACGCGAGCGCGACGGCGGCCGGAGTCGGGGGAGACGGGAGCGGGGCGACGACCGGAGCCAGGGGAGCCGGGCGGCGGCACACTGGGGAGGAGCCGGGCGGCGGCGCACTTGGGAGGGAGCAGGATGGCGGCGCGCTGGGAAGGATCCGGGCGGCAGCGCGCTAGGGAGGAGCCGGGCGGCGGCGCACTTGGGAAGGAGCAGGGCGGCGGCGCGCTGGGGAGGATCCGGGCGGCGGCGTGCTGGGGAGGAGCCGGGCGGCGGCGCGTGGGCTGTGGTGGGAGGGGGTGGACGCAGGCGGAGGAAGGAGGTCGGGGATGGGGGCGCAGAGTAGATCGGGCCCTATAGGGGGTGGGGGTAACAGAATAATATTCTGTTATGGGTAACAGAATAGTCCAGCCCTAATATATATATATATATAATAGCGCTTATGTACACATGAATCCATCCCGCTGGATCGAAGGGGGGGGGGCGAGCACACGACACATCATGAACGACCTCTTGCTCTATGTGGGGACCTCTGCGATTTTCAATGCATGCACCACATCAATGTTGTGCATTGGGTCGAGTATTCAACACATATGCGTGCATCACACACCTCCATAAATATGTTAGGGACGCACGCATGCAGTAATGGTTGTCTTTGGATAAACTCTCACTCGCTTGGTTATGGGCAGCAAGCCTATATATATTCGTGGGCCCGCGTGGACGTCCATCATTTCGACCAACGACGAGAAACGTTACCAGGGTGGATTATTCTTCTTTGCTTCAAGTTACCGTATAGTAGGTCGACCCATTCCAAAGCCTAATTAAGTCTGAGTGCATGCTACGCATCGTGAACCCTCGCTCGGTGTGGGGATTTTACGGTTCCAAAGCATGGTGCCACTTCAAATTTGTGCATTGGGTATTCAAACACCACACACACCACTTCCACACACATACTTGGGCCACACGCATAGAGTGAGTTTGTCTTCATCCAATACTCCCTCGCGAGGTTATCGGTGACAAGCTAGCCCATTTTGCGGGACCGTGTGGACATCCATCACTTTGACCAACAACGAGCGGGGAGAGGCTGTATGACCAAGTTGGATTCTGCTTGGTCCGTGTTACTATACGTCTTGGCGAGATGCCCTCCCCCGACGTGTGTGTGGGGGGGGGGGGGGGGGCTACTTTGCGCTACCTGCAACCTCCGTGGGGTCGGGGAAGTCCAGTTAATTTGCGAGGCACACGTGCCACATCAAAGTTGTGAATGGTAGTTAAATATCACACACCACACCCTTTTCATACATATAGTAGGGCCACCCGCATGTGGTTCATGTGTGGTCTCACCCATCTTGCGCCACAAGCAAACGTTTGTGGGTCGGCACACAGTCCACCTTTGTCGGGAAGCGAAAGGGGATGTTTGACCATATATATGATGGACTCCTATAGGCTTTGTGTTACGATAGGGTGAGATTTTAGACCTAGATATTTGGGGGCATGCATTCATAGCTAGGATTCCCTTACCGCCGACACGAAGTGGGGTTCGTAGGGGTGGCTGACTAGCAATACTGTGCTTTTGTGTGACAGGTGCCACATCAAAGTTGTGCATTGGGTATTCGAACATCAAACCACCCTTTTCATACATATATTTGGTCCACATGCAAGTGTGTTCGTGTTCTGACCCTCTCCCGCGTTATTATTTTTGCCAAATTAATAAACTTCACACGAGTAAGATGTAGAAACCATCTGCAATTGGGTACACAACAGACACAGTTCGGTCAGACTAATCGTGTGCCACCCCTATGCCCTGCAGTCCCTCACATCACCATGGTAGATTGGGCTCCACGAGGATTGCCTCCCGGTCTCGAAAATATCTACTGCCTCGTAATCTCGAAAATATCTACCGCTTGGAAGGTTTTAATGTTTGATAGCACACGATTAATATGTGTGGACCGTATGCGATGTCTGTTACTCTCGCTCTGCTTCAGTCCCTTGATTCAAATTTTCAGTAGCCCCGGCATTTTACTCCCGCCTCTGCATCCCTCGCAATCTCAAAAATATCTGCTCGCCCTTGATTCAAAATTTAGATGCCCCGGCATTTTACTCCTGCCTCTACATCCTTCGCAATTTCAAAAAATATCTGCTCGCCCTTGATCCAAATTTTCAGTAGCCCTGCCTTGTTACTCCCGCCTAGTAAAAATTTTAGTTGCCGAGGTATTTCCTCAAACACCACCTTGCCCCCCCTCCACACACACCACACACTCCCCAAAACCTCTGCTCACATAGACACACACCACCCCTCCCTCGCTCAAAACCTTTCATAGGTCGCCGCCGCCTCCATCCTCAACCTCTGCTTGTGTGTCAGGGAGCTTGAGGAGCCAATGGCCATAAAGAGGTTTACCGTGGCCTCTTTGCCTGACGCTGATGAGGTGGCCGCCGAGGTGTCCCTGTCGTCACCGGTTGCCCAATCCGCCCACCGCCACTCCCTACGCCAGTTCGAGGACTTCCTCGTCCTCCCTCGGGCCCGGACGCCGACGAGGTCCTACCTCAGGGTCCGGCAGCGACGGTGGGGGATGTGGGTCACCGAGATTACGGATCAGGAGACCCACACCCGCCGGTGACTTGGTAGCTTCCACATGGCCGAGCTTGCAGCCATGGAGTACAACCGCTGGCAGGTCCTCTACCACGACGTGACGACTAGGCTCAATTTCCCCTTCGGCATTGATACGTCTCCAACGTACCTATAATTTTTGATTGCTCCATGCTACTTTATCTACTGTTTTGTGCAATATTTGGCTTTATTATCCACTTATATATTATTTTTGGGACTAACCTATTAACCGGAGGTCCAGCCCAGATTTGCTGTTTTATGCCTATTTCAGTGTTTCGAGGAAAAGGAATATCAGACGGAGTCAAAACGGAACGAAATCAACTGGAGAAGTTATTTTTGGAAGGAAAGCAACCCAGGGAACTTGGAGTGCACGTCAGGGGAGATACGGGCTGCCCACGAGGGTGGGGGGCGCGCCCCCCCCGGGCGTGCCCCCCTGCCTCGTGGGGCCCCCGTAGCTCCTCCGACGTACCCCCTGCAGCCATATATACTCTTGTACCCTAAAACTTCCAGAACAGAAGATAGATCGGGAGTTCCGCCGCCGCAAGCCTCTGTAGCCACTAAAAACCTCTCAGGAGCCCGTTCCGGCACCCTGCCGGAGGGGGATCCCATCACCGATGGCCATCTTCATCATCCCGGCGCTATCCATGTCGAGGAGGGAGTAGTTCACCCTCGGGGCTGAGGGTATGTACCAATAGCTATGTGTTTGATCTCTCTCTCTCTCTCTCTCGTGTTCTCTCTCGTGTTCCATCTATGGCACGATCTTGATGTATCCCAAGCTTTGCTATTGTAGTTGGATCTTATGATGTTTCTCCCCCTCTACTCTCTTGTGATGAATTGAGTTTCCCCTTTGAAGTTATCTTATCGGATTGAGTCTTTTATGAGAACACTTGATGTATGTCTTGCCGTGATTATCTGTGGTGACAATGGGATATCATGTGCCACTTGATGTATGTTTTGGTGATCAACTTGCGGGTTTCGTGACATTGGGAACCTATGAAGGAAATATGCCCTAGAGGCAATAATAAAGTTATTATTTATTTCCTTATTTCATGATAAATGTTTATTATTCATGCTAGAATTGTATTAACCGGAAACATAATACATGTGTGAATACATAGATAAACAGAGTGTCACTAGTATGCCTCTACTTGACTAGCTCGTTAATCAAAGATGGTTATGTTTCCTAACCGTAGACATGAGTTGTCATTTGATTAACGAGATCACATCATTAGGAGAATGATGTGATTGACATGACCCATTCCGTTAGCCTAGCACTGGATCGTTTAGTATGTTGCTATTGCTTTCTTCATGACTTATACATGTTCCTGTAACTATGAGATTATGCAACTCCCGTTTACCGGAGGAACACTTTGGGTGCTACCAAACGTCACAACGTAACTGGGTGATTATAAAGGAGCACTACAGGTGTCTCCAAAGGTACATGTTGGGTTGGCGTATTTCGAGATTAGGTTTTGTCACTCCGATTGTCGGAGAGGTATCTCTGGGCCCTCTCGGTAATGCACATCACTTAAGCCTTGCAAGCATTGTAACTAATGAGTTAGTTGCGGGATGATGTATTACGGAACGAGTAAAGAGACTTGCCGGTAACGAGATTGAACTAGGTATTGGGATACCAACGATCGAATCTCGGGCAAGTAACATACCGATGACAAAGGGAACAAAGTATGTTGTTATGCGGTTTGACTGATAAAGATCTTCGTAGAATATGTAGGAGCCAATATGGGCATCCAGGTTCCGCTATTGGTTATTGACCAAGAATAGTTCTAGGTCATGTCTACATAGTTCTCGAACCCGTAGGGTCCGCACGCTTAAGGTTTCGATGACAGTTATATTATGAGTTTATGAGTTTTGATGTACCGAAGGAGTTCAGAGTCCCGGATGAGATCAGGGACATGACGAGGAGTCTCGAAATGGTCGAGACATAAAGATCGATATATTGGACGACTATATTCGGAGTTCAGAAAGGTTCCGAGTGATTCGGGTATTTTTCGGAGTACCGGAGAGTTACGAGAATTCGCCGGGGAGAAGCATTGGGCCTTATTGGGCCATACGGGAAAGAGAGAGGGGCTGCCTAGGGCAGGCCGCGCGCCCCCCATGGCCTAGTCCGAATTGGACTAGGGGGAGGGGCCGCACCCCCTCCTTCCTTCCCTTCTCTCTTCCCCTTCCTAGTCTCCTACTCCTACTACTTGGAAGGACTCCTAGTTGGACTAGGAAAGGGGGAATCCTACTCCCGGTGGGAGTAGGACTCCCCTAGGGCGCGCCATAGAGAGGGCCGGCCCTCCCCTCCTCCACTCCTTTATATACGGGGGCAGGGGGCACCCCATAGACACACAAGTTGATCTTCGTGATCGTTCCTTAGCCGTGTGCGGTGCCCCCCTCCATTATATTCCACCTCGGTCATATCGTTGCGGTGCTTAGGCGAAGCCCTGCGTCGGTAGAACATCATCATCGTCACCATGCCGTCGTGCTGACGGAACTCATCTCCGACACCCTGCTGGATCGGAGTCCGGGGATCGTCATCGAGCTGAACGTGTGCAGAACTCGGAGGTGCCGTACGTTCGGTGCTTGGATCGGTCGGATCGTGAAGACGTACGACTACATCAACCGCGTTGTCATAACGCTTCCGCTTACGGTCTATGAGGGTACATAGACAATACTCTCCCCTCTCGTTGCTATGCATCACCATGATCTTGCGTGTGCGTAGGAAATTTTTGAAATTACTACGTTCCCCAACAGTGGCATCCGAGCCTAGGTTTTATGCGTTGATGTTATATGCACGAGTAGAACACAAGTGAGTTATGGGCGATACAAGTCATACTGCTTACCAGCATGTCATACTTTGGTTCGGCGGTATTGTTGGATGAAGTGGCCCGGACCGACATTACGCGTACGCTTACGCGAGACTGGTTCTACCGACGTGCTTTGCACACAGGTGGCTGGCGGGTGTCAGTTTCTCCAACTTTAGTTGAACCGAGTGTGGCTACGCCCGGTCCTTGCGAAGGTTAAAACAACACTAACTTGATGAACTATCATTGTGGTTTTAATGCGTAGGTAAGAACGGTTCTTGCTCAGCCTGTAGCAGCCACATAAAATTTGCAACAACAAAGTAGAGGACGTCTAACTTGTTTTTGCAGGGCATGTTATGATGTGATATGGTCAAGACGTGATAAGATATAAGTTGTTGTATGAGATGATCATGTTTTGTTGAAGTTATCGGCAACTGGCAGAAGCCCTATGGATGTCTCCTTGTTGCATAAGATGCAAGTGCCAAATAATTGCTTTACTTTATCGCTATACGATAGCAATAGTTGCAAGAGCAATAGTTGGTGAGACAACCATGTGATGACACATTGATATAGATCAAGATGATGAAGATCATGGTGTCGTGCCGGTGACGATAGAGATCATGACAGTACTTTGGAGATGGAGATCAAAGGCGCAAGATGATCATGGCCATATCATGTCACATATTTTGATTGCATATGATGTTTATCTATTATACATCTTATTCTTGCTTTGATTGACGGTAGCATTTTAAGATGATCTCTCACTAATTATCAAGAAGTGTTCTCCCTGAGTATGCACCGTTGCCAAAGTTCGTCGTGCCCAGACACCACGTGATGATCGGGTGTGATAAGCTCTACGTCCATCTACAACGGGTGCAAGCCAGTTTTGCACACGCGGAATACTCAGGTTAAACTTGACGAGCCTAGCATATGCAGATATGGCCTCGGAACACGGAGACCGAAAGGTCGAGCGTGAATCATATAGTAGATATGATCAACATAGTGATGTTCACCATTGAAAACTACTCCATCTCACGTGATGATCGGTTATGGTTTAGTTGATTTGGATCACGTGATCACTTAGATGACTAGAGAGATGTCTGTCTAAGTGGGAGTTCTTAAGTAATATGATTAATTGAACTTAAATTTATCATGAACTTAGTCCTGGTAGTATTTTGCAAATTATGTTGTAAGATCAATAGCTTGCGTTGTTGCTTTCATATGTTTATTTTGATATGTTCCTAGAGAAAATTGTGTTGAAAAATGTTAGTAGCAATGATGCGGATTGGATCCGCGATCTGAGGTTTATCCTCATTGCTGCACAGAAGAATTATGTCCTTAATGCACCGCTAGGTGACAGACCTATTGCAGGAGCAGATGCAGACGTTATGAACGTTTGGCTAGCTCAATATGATGACTACTTGATAGTTTGTGCACCATGCTTTATGGCTTAGAATCGGGACTTCAAAGATGTTTTGAACATCATGGACCATATGAGATGTTCCAGGAATTGAAGTTAATATTTCAAGCAAATACCCGAGTTGAGAGATATGAAGTCTCCAACAAGTTCTATAGCTAAAAGATGGAGGAGAATCGCTCAACTAGTGAGCATGTGCTCAGATTGTCTGGATACTTCAATCGCTTGAATCAAGTGGGAGTTAATCTTCCAGATAAGATAGTGATTGACAGAATTCTCTAGTCACCATCACTAAGTTACTAGAACTTCGAGATGAACTATAGTATGCAAGGGATGACGAAAACGATTCCCGAGCTCTTCGTGATGTTGAAATCAACGAAGGTAGAAATCAAGAAAGAGCATCAAGTGTTGATGATTGACAAGACCACTAGTTTCAAGAAAAGGGCAAAGGGAAAGAAAGGGAAACTTCAAGTAGAATGGCAAACAAGTTGTCACTCCCGTGAAGAAGACCAAAGCTGGACCAAAGCCTGAAACTGAGTGCTTACACTGCAAAGGAAATGGTCACTGGAAGCGGAAATGCCCTGAATATTTGGTGGATAAGAAGGATGGCAAAGTGAACAAGGGTATATTTGATATACAGGTTATTGATGTGTGCTTTACTAGTGTTTATAGTAGCCCCTGAGTATTTGATACTTGTTCGGTTGCTAAGATTAGTAACTCGAAACAGGAGTTACAGAATAAACAAAGACTAGTTGAAGGGGAAGTGACGATGAGTGTTGGAAGTAGTTCCAAGATTGATATGATCATCATCGCACACTCCCTATACTTTCGGAATTAGTGTTAAACCTAAATAAATGTTATTTGGCGTTTGCGTTGAGCATGAATATGATTTGATCATGTTTATTGCAATACGGTTATTCATTTAAAATCAGAGAATAATTGTTGTTCTATTTAAATGAATAAAACCTTCAATGGTCATACACCCAATGAAAATAGTTTGTTGGCTCTCGATCGTAGTGATGCACATATTCATAATATTGATGCCAAAAGATGCAAAGTTAATAATGATAGTGCAACTTATTTGTGGCACTGCCGTTTGGGTCATATCGGTGTAAAGCGCATGAAGAAACTCCATAAAGATGGATTTTCGGAATCACTTGGTTATGAATCATTTGATGCTTGCGAACCGTGCCTTTTGTGCAAGATGACTAAAACTCCGTTCTCCAGAACAATGGAACAAGCTACTGACTTATTGGAAATAATACATACCGATGTATGCGATCCAATGAGTGTTGATGCTCGTGGCAAGTATCGTTATTTTCTGACCTTCACAAGATGATTTGAGCAGATATGGGTATATCTACTTGATGAAACATAAGTCTGAAATAGTTGAAAGGTTCAAAGAATTTCAGAGTGAAGTGGAAAAATCATCGTAACAAGAAAATAAAGTTTCTGCGATCTGATCGCGGAGACGAATATTTGAGTTACGAGTTTGGTCTTCAATTAAAACAATGTGGAATAGTTTCACAGCTCACGCCACCTGGAACACCACAACGTTATGGTGTGTCCAAACATCGTAACCGCACTTTATTGGATATAGTGCGATCTATGATGTCTCTTACTGATTTACCACTATTGTTTTTGGGTTATGCATTAGAGACAGCTGCATTCACGTTAAAAGGGCACCATCTAAATCCGTTGAGACGACACCATATGAACTGTGGTTTAGCAAGAAACCCAAGTTGTCGTTTCTTAAAGTTTGGGGCTGCGATGCTTATGTGAAAAAGTTTCATCCTGATAAGCTCGAACCCAAATCGGAGAAGTGCGTCTTCATAGAATACCCAAAAGGAAATTGTTGGGTACACCTTCTATCACAGATCCGAAGGCAAGATATTCGTTGCTAAAAATGGATCCTTTCTAGAGAAGGAGTTTCTCTCAAAAGAAGTGAGTGGAAGAAAAGTAGAACTTGATGAGGTAACTGTACCTTCTCCCGAATTGGAAAATTGTTCATCACTGAAATCAGTTCCAGTGATTTCTACACCAATTAGTGAGGAAGCTAATGATGATGATCATGAAACTTCAGATCAAGTTACTACAGAGCCTCGTAGGTCTTCCAGAGTACGGTCTGCACCAGAGTGGTACGGTAATCCTATTCTGGAAGTCATGTTACTAGACCATGATGAACCTACGAACTATGAGGAAGCGATGATGAGCCCAGATTCCGCAAAATGGCTGGAGGCCATGAAATCTGAGATAGGATCCATGTATGAGAACAAAGTGTGGACTTTGGTGGACTTGCCCAATGATGGGCAAGCCACAGAAAATAAATGGATCTTCAAGAGGAAGACGGACATTGATAGTAGTGTTACTATCTACAAAGCTCGACTTGTCGCAAAAAGGTTTTTGACAAGTTCAAGGTGTTGACTACAATGAGATTTTCTCAACTGTAGTGATGCTTATGTCTGTCCGAATCATGTTGCCACATTTTATGAAATCTGGCAAATGGATGTCAAAACTGCATTCCTTAATGGTTTTCTTAAAGAAGAGTTGTATATGATGCAACCAGAAGGTTTTGTCAATCCTAAAGGTACTAACAAAATGTGCAAGCTCCAGCGATCCATCTATGGACTGGTGCAAGCATCTCAGAGTTGGAATATACGCTTTGATAAGTTGATCAAAGCATATAGTTTTGTACAGACTTACGGTGAAGCCTATATTTACAAGAAAGTGAGTGGGAGCACTACAGCATTTCTGATAAGTATATGTGAATGACATATTGTTGATCAGAAATAATGTAGAATTATTCTGCAAAGCATAAAGGAGTGTTTGAAAGGAGTTCTTTAAAATAAAGACCTCAGTAAAGCTACTTACATATTGAGCATCAAGGTCTATTGAGATAGATCAAGACGCTTGATAAGATTTTCAATGAGTACATACCTTGACAAGATTTTGAAGTAGTTCAAAATGGAACAGTCAAAGAAGGAGTTCTTGCCTGTGTTGCAAGGTGTGAAGTTGAGTAAGACTCAAGACCCGACCATAGCAGAAAATAGAAAGAGAATGAAAAGTCATTCCCTATGCCTCAGTCATAGGTTCTATAAAGTATGCTATGCTATGAACCAAACCTATTGTATACTCTGCCCTGGTTTGGCAAGGGAGTACAATAGTGATCTAGGAGTAGATCACTGGACATTGGTCAAAATTATCCTTAGTGGAATAAGGATATGTTTCTCGATTATGGAGGTGACAAAAAGGTTCATCGTAAAGGGTTACGTCGATACAAGTTTTGGCACTGATCCAGATGACTTTAAGTCTTAATCTAGATACATATTGAAAGTGGGAGCAATTAGCTAGAGTAGCTCCGTGCAGAGCATTGTAGACATAGAATATTTGCAAAATACATACGGCTCTGAATGTGACAGACCCGCTGACTAAACTTCTCTCACAAGCAAAACATGATCATACCTTAGTACTCTTTGGGTGTTAATCACATAGCGATGTGAACTAGATTATTGACTCTAGTAAACCCTTTGGGTGTTGATCACATGACGATGTGAACTACTGGTGTTAATCACATGGTGATGTGAACTATTGGTGTTAAATCACATGGTGATGTGAACTAGATTATTGACTCTAGAGCAAGTGGGAGACTGAAGGAAATATGCCCTAGAGGCAATAATAAAGTTATTATTTATTTCCTTATTTCATGATAAATGTTTATTATTCATGCTAGAATTGTATTAACCGGAAACATAATACATGTGTGAATACATAGACAAACAAAGTGTCACTAGTATGCCTTTACTTGACTAGCTCGTTAATTAAAGATGGTTATGTTTCCTAACCATAGACATGAGTTGTCATTTGATTAACGAGATCACATCATTAGGAGAATGATGTGATTGACATGACCCATTCCGTTAGCCTAGCACTGGATCCTTTAGTATGTTGCTATTGCTTTCTTCATGACTTATACATGTTCCTGTAACTATGAGATTATGCAACTCCCGTTTACCGGAGGAACACTTTGGGTGCTACCAAACGTCACAACGTAACTGGGTGATTATAAAGGAGCACTACACGTGTCTCCAAAGGTACATGTTGGGTTGGCGTATTTCGAGATTAGGTTTTGTCACTCCGATTATCGGAGAGGTATCTCTGGGCCCTCTCGGTAATGCACATCACTTAAGCCTTGCAAGCATTGTAACTAATGAGTTAGTTGCGGGATGATGTATTACGGAACAAGTAAAGAGACTTGCCGGTAACGAGATTGAACTAGGTATTGGGATACCGACGATCGAATCTCGGGCAAGTAACATACCGATGACAAAGGGAACAAAGTATGTTGTTATGCGGTTTGACCGATAAAGATCTTCGTAGAATATGTAGGAGCCAATATGGGCATCCAGGTTCCGCTATTGGTTATTGACCAAGAATAGTTCTAGGTCATGTCTACATAGTTCTCGAACCCGTAGGGTCCGCACGCTTAAGGTTTCGATGACAGTTATATTATGAGTTTATGAGTTTTGATGTACCGAAGGAGTTCGGAGTCCCGGATGAGATCGGGGACATGACGAGGAGTCTCGAAATGGTCGAGACATAAAGATCGATATATTGGACGACTATATTCGGAGTTCGGAAAGGTTCCGAGTGATTCGGGTATTTTTCGGAGTACCGGAGAGTTACGAGAATTCGCCGGGGAGAAGCATTGGGCCTTATTGGGCCATACGGGAAAGAGAGAGGGGCTGCCTAGGGCAGGCCGCGCGCCCCCCATGGCCTAGTCCGAATTGGACTAGGGGGATGGGCCGCACCCCCTCCTTCCTTCCCTTCTCTCTTCCCCTTCCTTGTCTCCTACTCCTACTACTTGGAAGGACTCCTAGTTGGACTAGGAAAGGGGGAATCCTACTCCCGGTGGGAGTAGGACTCCCCTAGGGCGCGCCATAGAGAGGGCCGGCCCTCCCCTCCTCCACTCCTCATGCATCACCATGATCTTGCGTGTGCGTAGGAATTTTTTGAAATTACTACATTCCCCAACAACCTATGCATAGGGGTTGGCACACATTCTTGACTCTCCGATAGGAACTTTGGGGCACTCTTTGAAGTACTTTGTGTTGGTTGGATGAATCTGAGATTGTGTGATGCATATCGTATAATCATGCCCACGGATACTTGGGGTGACAATGGAGTATCTAGGTGACATTAGGGTTTTGGTTGATTTGTATCTTAAGGTGTTATTCTAGTACAAACTCTTTTATAGATTTATCCAAAAGAATAACTTTGAGGTGGTTTCGTACCCTACCATAATCTCTACATTTGTTCTCCGCTATTAGTGGCTTTGGAGTGACTCTTTGTTGCATGTTGAGGGCTTGTTATATGATCTATCTATGTTATTATTGTTGAGAGAACTTGCACTAGTGAAAGTATGAACCCTAGGCCTTGTTTCCTACCATTGCAATACCATATACGCCCACTTTTACCACTTGTTACCTTGCTGTTTTTATATTTTCATTTTACAAAAACCTATATCTACTATCTATTTTGCACTTGTATCACCATCTCTTCGCCAAACTAGTGCACCTATACAATTTACCATTGTATTGAGTGTGTTGGGGACACAAGAGACTTTTTGTTATTTGGTTGCAGGGTTGTTTGGGAGAGACCATCTTTATCCTACGCCTCCCACGGATTGATAAACCTTAGGTCATCCACTTGAGGTAAATTTTCTACTGTCCTACAAACATGTGCACTTGCAGGCCCAACAACGTCTACAAGAAGAAGGTTGTGTAGTAGACATCAAGCTCTTTTCTGGCGCCGTTGCCGGGGAGGTTAGCGCTTGAAGGTATATCTTTAGATCTTGGAATCGAATCTTTTTGTTTCTTGTTTTAGCAATAGTTTATTTTATAAAAGAAAATTACAAAAAAATGGAGTTAAGTTTGTCTCAAACGCTTCGTCTTTTTAATATCTTTCGTGAAGATGATGGGTAGGAAAATTGTGCTCAAGTGCTAGAAGAAGAATTACATAGAATGCTTGGCATGAAATATGTGAATGATGAGCATGATTGCAATGTTGTTAGTATGAATTCCTTGAGTATCCATGATGCTAATGATATGCAAAGCCACAAGCTTGGGGAAGCTATGTTTGATGAAGATGATATTTTTTGTCCCCCAATCTTTGATGAGCAAATTTACTATGATGAAAGCATGCCTCCTATCTATGATGATTATTGTGATGACACGTATGCTTTAAAGAATAATGATAACCATGAAACTTGTCATCTTGATCTTAACTTTCAATCATATGATAGTTATTTTGTTGAGTTTGCTCCCACTACTATTCATGAGAAGAATTTTGCTTATGAAGAGAGTAGTAAATTTTCTATGCTAGTAGATCATGAAAAAAAATGCTTTAGGTGCTGGTTATATTGTTGAATTTATTCATGATGCTACTGAAAATTATTATGAGGGAGGAACATATGCTTGTAGGAATTGCAATAATATCAAGTTTCCTCTCTATGTGCTTAAAATTTTGAAGCTATGCTTGTTTTACCTTCCTATGCTAGTTGATTATTGTTCCCATAAGTTGTTTGCTCACAAAATCCCTATGCATAGGAAGTGGGTTAGACTTAAATGTGCTAGTCATATGCTTCATGACGCTCCCGTTATGTTTCAATTCTTATCTTTTATGTGAGCATCATTGCCATCATCATGCCTAGCTAGAAAGGCATTAAAGAAAAGTGCTTGTTGGGAGACAACCCAATATTTATCCTTACTGTTTTTGTGTGTCAACATGATTATGCTACTGTAGTAATCATGTTTTATAGCTTTTGTTTCAATAAAGTGCTAAGTAAGACCTTTAGGATAGCTTACGGTGATAGTTGTGTTGATCCTGCTGAAAATCAGAAACTTTTGCACCCAGTAAATTAGTTTTGTTAATTCACAAAAACGTGCTTATGATCTGATTCTTTTTGCTCTGGATTGGTACATGACTTTCTTAGGACTTCCTAATTTGGTAGGAGTTTTGGAGTTCCGGAAGTATAGGTTTGATACAGATTACTATAGACTGTTCTGTTTTTGACAGATTCTGTTTTCTATGTGTTGTTTGCTTATTTTGATGAATCTATGAGTAGTATCGTAGTGTATGAATCATAGATAAGTTGGAGTACAGTAGATATTACACCAATATGAATTTAGAATGAGTTCATTACAGTACCTAAGTGGTTGTTTTATTTTCTTATACTAACGGAGCTTACGAGTTTTCTGTTGAGTTTTGTGTTGTGGAGTTTTCAAGTTTTGGGTAAAGATTCGATGGACTATGGAATAAGGAGTGGTAAGAGCCTAAGCTTGGGGATTCCCAAGGCACCCCAAGGCAATATTCAAGGACAACCAAGAGCCTAAGCTTGGGGATGCCCCGGAAGGCATCCCCTCTTTCGTCTTCGTTCATCGGTAACTTTACTTGGAGCTATATTTTTATTCACCACATGATATGTGTTTTGCTTGGAGTGTCATTTTCTCTTGTTATTATTTGCTTTCTGTTACTTAGATTAATGTTTTGCATCTTTAGTTTCAATAAAGAAGTCAAGGATAGCCTTTGCCATGCTTATTTTGCTAGTATACATGTTGCTGTTTGAAAAACAGAAAGTTTACCGCTGTTGCAAAAATTCCCTAGAAAAGTCAGAGAGTGGTATAATGTGGAATATTTTTTCATATTGAGATCTGATAAATTTATTACAGTGGGAATTTTAGTTCATAATTTTTGGAGTCAGGGAAGTATTGATACTCTTGCATTCTTTACAGACTGTACTGTTTTGGCAGATTGCTGTTATGGTTGCATTGTTTGCATATGTTTGCTTGATTAATTATTCTATTTGAGGATAGGAGTATTAAATATGAAGAGGCATTTAGTATGCAATGTTGAATAATAATTTTTATGATTTTTTACAGTAGAAAATGATAAGGTTTTGCATTGGTTTATACTAACCTATCTCATGAGTTCTTGTTGAGTTTGTTGTGAATGAAGCTTTTGAGAAAAAGAAGAAACCATGATATGAGAGGAATTAAGGAGACACAAAAGTTAAAGCTTGGGGATGCCCAAGGCACCCCAAGATAATATTTCAAGAAGTCTCAAGCATCTAAGCTTGGGGATGCCCCAGTAGGCATCCCACCTTTTTTCTTCAACAACTATCGGTTAGTATCGGTTGAGCCTAAGTTTTTGCTTCTTCACATGAGTTGTGCTATCCTTGCAATATAGTATTCTTTAGCTTTGCTTGCTGTTTGAATAAAGTGCCAAGATCTGAAATTATTAATTGAGAGAGTCTTCACATAGTTGCATAATTATTCGACTACTCATTGATCTTCACTTATATCTTTCGGAGTAGTTTGTTTTTTGCTCTAGTACTTCACTTAGATATTTTAGAGCATGGTGGTGGATTTGTTTTGAAGAAACTATTGATCTCTCATGCTTCACTTAGATCATTTTGAGAGTCGTTAATAGCACGGTAATTTGCTTAATGTTAATATACTTGGTATTCAAGATATGTGAAACTTTCTTTTGAGTGAGTTGAATACTAAGATAAGTTTGATGCTTGATAATTGTTTTGAGATATGGAGGTGATAATATCAAAGTTGTGCTAGTTGAGTAATTGTGAATATGAGAAATGCTTGTGTTGAAGTTTGCAAGTCCCGTAGCATGCACGTATGGTTAAAGTTGTGTGACAAATTTGAAACATGAAGTGTACCTGGCTTGTGCATCCTTATGAGTGGCGGTCGGGGACGAGCGATGGTCTTTTCCTACCAATCTATCCCCCTAGGAGCATGCGCGTAGTACTTGGTTTTTGATGACTTCTAAATTTTTGCAATAAGTATATGAGTTCTTTTGACTAATGTTGAGTCCATGGATTATACGCACTCTCACCTTTCCGCCTTTGCTAGCCTCTTCGGTACCGTGCATTGCCCTTTCTCACCTTGAGAGTTGGTGCAAACTTCGCCGGTGCATCCAAACCCCGTGATACGATACGCTCTATCACACATAAACCTCCCTATATCTTCCTCAAAATAGCCACCATACCTACCTATTATGGCATTTCCATAGCCATTCCGAGATATATTGCCATGCAACTTCCATCATCATCATCATGACATAAATTACTATTGTCATATTGCCATTCCATGATCATGTAGTTGACATCGTATTTGTGGCAAAGCCACCATGCATTATTTTTCATACATGTCACTCTTGATTCATTGCACCATCCCGGTACACTGCCGGAGGCATTCATATAGAGTCATATCTTGTTCTAAGTTTCGAGTTGTAATCCTTATGTTGTAATCAACAGAAGTGTGATGATCATCATTATTAGAGCATTGCCCACCCCAAAAAAAGGGAGAAAGGCCCCCCAAAAAAAGAAAGCCCCCCCCCCAAAAAGAGAAAAGGCCAAAAGAAAAAAAGAAAGGCCCCAAAAAATTGAAAAGGGCAATGCTACTATCTCTTTTTCCACACTTGTGCTTCAAAGTAGCACCTTGTTCTTCATATAGTGAGTCTCATATATTGTGCTTCAAAGTAGCGCCTTGTTCTTCATGTAGTGAGTCTCATAAGTTGTATTTTTATACTAGTGGGAATTTTTCATTATAGAACTTTCCTTGTATGTTCCTATGATGGGCTTCCTCAATTGCCCTAGGTCTTCGTGAGCAAGCAAGTTGGATGCACACCCACTAGTTTTCTTTTGTCGAGCATTCATAGCTCTAGTGCATCCGTTGCATGGCAATCCCTACTCCTCATGTTGACATCAATTAATGGGCATCTCCATAGCCCGTTGATTATCCTCGTCAATGTGAGACTTTCTCCTTTTTTGTCTTCTCCACACAATCCCCATCATCATATTCTATTCCACCCATAGTGCTATATCCATGGCTCACGCTCATGTATTGCGTGAAGGTTGAAAAAGTTTGAGATTATTTAAGTATGAAACAATTGCTTGGCTTGTCATCGGGGGTATAGAAGTTGGGAACATCTTTGTGTGACGAAAATGAAGCATAGCCTAACTATATGATTTTGTAGGGATGAACCTTCTTTTGCCATGCTATTTTGAGAAGACATGATTACTTTTATTAGTATGCTTGAAGTATTATTATTTTTGTGTCAATATGAACTTTTGTCTTGAATCTTTCGGATCTGAATATTCATATCACAATTAAGAATACTTACATTGAAATTATGCCAAAGTATCACTCCGCATAAAAAATTATTTTTTATCATTTACCTACTCGAGGACGAGCAGGAATTAAGCTTGGGGATGCTTGATACGTCTCCAATGTACCTATAATTTTTTATTGCTCCATGCTACTTTATCTTCTGTTTTGGGAAATATTGGGCTTTATTATCCACTTTTATATTATTTTTGGGACTAACCTATTAACCGGAGGCCCAGCCCAGATTTGCTGTTTTATGCCTATTTCAGTGTTTCGAGCAAAAGGAATATCAGACGGAGTCAAAACGGAACGAAATCAACTGGAGAAGTTACTTTTGGAAGGAAAGCAACCCAGGGAACTTGGAGTGCACGTCAGGGGAGATACGGGCTGCCCATGAGGGTGGGGGCGCGCCCACCCCCCGGGCGCGCCCCCTGCCTCGTGGGCCCCCCGTAGCTCCTCCGACATACCCCCTGCACCCATATATACTCTTGTACCCTAAAACTTCCAGAACAGAAGATAGATCGGGAGTTCCGCCGCCGCAAGCCTCTGTAGCCACCAAAATCCTCTCGGGAGCCCATTCCGGCACCCTGCCGGAGGGGGATCCCATCACCGATGGCCGTCTTCATCATCCCGGCGCTATCCATGACGAGGAGGGAGTAGTTCACCCTCGAGGCTGAGGGTATGTACCAGTAGCTATGTGTTTGATCTCTCTCTCTCGTGTTCTCTCTCGTGTTCCATCTATGGCACGATCTTGATGTATCCCGAGCTTTGCTATTATAGTTGGATCTTATGATGTTTCTCCCCCTCTACTCTCTTGTGATGAATTGAGTTTCCCCTTTGAAGTTATCTTATCGGATTGAGTCTTTTATGAGAACACTTGATGTATGTCTTGCCGTGATTATCTGTGGTGACAATGGGATATCATGTGCCACTTGATGTATGTTTTGGTGATCAACTTGCGGGTTTCGTGACATTGGGAACCTATGCATAGGGGTTGGCACACGTTCTTGACTCTCCGATAGAAACTTTGGGGCACTCTTTGAAGTACTTTGTGTTGGTTGGATGAATTTGAGATTGTGTGATGCATATCGTATAATCATGCCCACGGATACTTGGGGTGACAATGGAGTATCTAGGTGACATTAGGGTTTTGGTTGATTTGTATCTTAAGGTGTTATTCTAGTACGAACTCTTTTATAGATTTATCCAAAAGAATAACTTTGAGGTGGTTTCGTACCCTACCATAATCTCTACATTTGTTCTCCGCTATTAGTGGCTTTGGAGTGACTCTTTGTTGCATGTTGAGGGCTTGTTATATGATCTATCTATGTTATTATTGTTGAGAGAACTTGCACTAGTGAAAGTATGAACCCTAGGCCTTGTTTCCTACCATTGCAATACCATATACGCCCACTTTTACCACTTGTTACCTTGCTGTTTTTATATTTTCATTTTACAAAAACCTATATCTACTATCTATTTTGCACTTGTATCACCATCTCTTCGCCGAACTAGTGCACCTATACAATTTACCATTGTATTGGATGTGTTGGGGACACAAGAGACTTTTTGTTATTTGGTTGCAGGGTTGTTTGAGAGAGACCATCTTCATCCTACGCCTCCCACAGATTGATAAACCTTAGGTCATCCACTTGAGGGAAATTTGCTACTGTCCTACAAACCTGTGCACTTGCAGGCCCAACAACGTCTATAAGAAGAAGGTTGTGTAGTAGACATCAGGCACACGTCCGGTCGACCTCGTTCCTCCGGAGCTAGGGGTGGTGAGCACCCATATCACATAAGTCATGGTAACAATGATCTCCTATTTTAACAGAAACAACAGGCATGCCAACAACAGGTGTATGTTTATTTTTAGTATCGGGTCTAGCAATTCGAGCAGCTTCATCACAGAAGTAAATAACATGCCCATCAATATTATCGACCAAGATATCTTTAACCATAACAATACTAGGTTCAACTTTAATTTGCTCAGGAGGTGTAAGTGTTCTAGCATTACTCTTACGAACCACAGTTGAAACTTTAGCATAATCCTTTATTCTAACAGGGAAAGGTGGTTTCTCAATATTAGCAGTAGGAACAATAGGATCAACATTATAAGCAATAGTCTTTTCTTCAACTTTAATAGGTTCTACTACTTTCACTTTAATGGGAGGTTGATATTTAAACCACTTATCCTTAGGGAGATCAACATAAGTAGCAAATGATTCACAAAAAGAAGCTACTATCTCAGAGTCAAGTCCATACTTAGTGCTAAATTCACGAAAAGCATTAGTATCCATAAAAGATTTAACACAATCAAACTTAGGGGTTATACCTGACTCCTTACCTTCGTCGAGTTCCCAATCTTCAGCGTTGCGTTTAATTCTTTCCAATAAATCCCATCTGAATTCAATAGTCTTCATCATAAAAGAACCAGTACAAGAAGTATCGAGCATGGAGCGATCATTAAGAGAAAGCCGAGCATAAAATTTTTAAATATAATTTCTCTTGAGAGCTCATGATTGGGGCATGAATATAACATTGACTTAAGCCTCCCCCAAGCTTGAGCGATACTTTCTCCTTCACGAGGCCATAAATTATATATCTACGATCACGATGACCAGATCCATAGGATAGATCTTCTGATGAAATTCCAATTTCAATCGGTTGTAGTTCCATGATCCAATATCATCACATAGCCTAAACCATGTCAATGCATTTCCCTTCAAAGATAAAGGTAAGACCTTCTTCTTGACAACATCCTCGGGCATACCTGCAAGCTTAAAAAATCCACAAACTTCATCCACATAGATTTGGTGCATATCGGGATATAATGTTCCATCTCCTGTATAGGGATTAGCTAGCAGTTTGTCTATTATACTCGAAGGAATTTCAAAGTAAATATTTTTAGTAAGTTCGGTAGATTGAGGAGAAACTCTTTGCTCTTCTGGTCAGGGTGAATATACCCCGAACAAGCCCCTCAAAGGATTATTTTCCATAGTAACAAGTGACAGTAAATTTCAGCACACTACACAAATGTTTCCTTACCAAATTCCACCTACCAAAGGCGCTTCACTCTCCGACAACGGTGCCAGAAAATAGTCTTGATGACCCACAAGTATAGGGGATCTATCTTAGTACTTTTGATAAGTAAGAGTGTCGAACCCAACAAGGAGCAGAAGGAAATAACAAGCGGTTTTCAGTAAGGTATTCTCTGCAAGCACTGAAATTATCGGTGACAGATAGTTTTGTGATAAGGCAATTCCAAGTAAAAAAGTAGCAAGGTGCAGCAAGGTGGCCCAATACTTTTTGTAGCAAAGGAAAAGCCTGGATAAACTCTTATATAAAGCAAAGCGCTCCCGAGGACACATGGGAATTTCTGTCAAGCTAGTTTTCATCATGCTCATATGATTCACGTTTGTTACTTTGATAATTTGATATGTGGGTGGACCGGTGCTTGGGTATTGCCCTTCCTTGGACAAGCATCCCACTTATGATTAACCCCTCTCGCAAGCATCCGCAACTACGAAAGAAGAATTAAGGTAAACCTAACCATAGCATGAAACATATGGATCCAAATCAGCCCCCTACGAAGCAACGCATAAACTAGGGTTTAAGCTTCTATCACTCTAGCAACCCATCATCTACTTATTACTTCCCAATGCCTTCCCCTAGGCCCAAACAATGGTGAGGTGTCATCTAGTCGACGTTCACATAACACCACTAGAGGAGAGAAAACATACATCTCATCAAAATATCAAATGAATACCAAATTCACATGATTACTTATAACAAGACTTCTCCCATGTCCTCAAGAACAAACGTAACTACTCACATATCATATTCATGTTCATAATCATAGGGGTATTAATATGCGTTAAGGATCTGAACATATGATCTTCCACCGAATAAACCAACTAGCATCAACTACAAGGAGTAATCAACACTACTAGCAACCTACAAGTACCAATCCGAGGTTTTGAGACAATGATCAGATACAAGAGATGAAGTAGGGTTTGAGAGGAGATGGTGCTGGTGAAGATGTTGATGGAGATTGACCCCTCTCGATGAGTGGATCGATGGTGATGACGATGGTGATGATTTCCCCCTCCCGGAGGGATGTTTCCCCGGCAGAACAGCTTCGCTGGAGCCCTAGATTGGTCCTGCCCAGGTTCCGCCTCGAGACATCGGCGTTTCATCCCGAAAGCTTCCTTCTAATTTTTTCCAGGGCAAAAGACACTATATAGCAGAAGATGGGCATCGGGGGCCTGCCAGGTGGCCCGCGAGGCAGGGGCGCGCCCTCCACCCTCGTGGCTGGTGGGTGGCCCCCCTCGGGTGCTTTCCTCGCCCAATATTTTTAATATATTCCAAAACTGACTTTCGTGGAGTTTTAGGACTTTTGGTGTTGTGCACAATGTAGGGTAATGCAGCAGAAAACAAAAAAATTCCGACCTACACACCAGCCCAGGACCACTATGGAGACTGCATACATGGTTTGATCTTTTTCGTTACCGACTCATAGCGCAGTGGAAGTAGAGTCGATGACGAACGGCGATGCAGATCCCCGCAGCTAGGATTTACAACCTCCCAACCGCGAGGATGTATACCATCATCCGCCCCACGGACAGCCCTCCGGGAGGCGGTCGGACAGTCCCTCGAACGGTGTCGCCGACAGCCCTTCGGGAGGACCCTCAAAACTCGGACGGTCACTTGGACAGCCCTTCGGGAGGATTCAAAGAACTCGGACCGTCACTTGGACAGCCCTTCGGGGGGCACTCTCAAAATAGCCCCTCGGGTAAAAGGATCAAAACTACGACCTCTCTACGGGGTTGCACACATACGGTGTCATCTATCCGGCAGGGCTTCGCCGTCCAGAACTAGTTCCCACCGGAACCCAGACAGCCTTTCGGCTCTACGAAATTCTTTTTGTGGGAGGGAGAGAAGAAGCCAGATCATGCATGGCACTTGTATGTGAGAAGGGATGATGGTTTGGGCAGCCCCTCACCTCCTATTTATAGGAAAACCAAGGGGTAGTGTGCCTCCACAAATACCCAAAGTGCCCATGCTTTATGTCATACATAAGGGCAAAATGGGGAGGCAAGTGGAGCACCAAATGGTGGAAGGAAGCCTCATGGGGCCCCCCAATAGCACCAACAAAATTGGCAGCCTCTTGGGTGGCCCCACCACCTTCCTATCCATCCATGTCATCCCAAAAGATCTTGGGACAAAGCCCAAAATAATGGCTTTCCATAAAATTTCCCAAAAAGCACTTTCACTATTCATGACGACATTTTTCTGTGTCTGTTCGAACTGAAAATATTCATGTGGGCTTACAATGTTTCCAGTACCCACCATAATGATTTTCAACGCATTCTGGAACAATTCCAGTTTAGTAATTTTCATCTGCAAAAAGCATCTCAAGTGGTTCCGGCAGCTCCGGAGCATATCCGATTATTATCCCGGAAAATTCCAGAAAGCTTCCAGAATGATTCTGGCACCCTCCAAGAATTATCAGGCATGTGCTGAAACCAATTTGACTTAATGGTATCCCCTGAAACAACTTTTCAATTTCACCGAAACTCATCCGATGACCTCTCTCTGCGGAACCTTTTCCGGTGTCCGAAACTTTTCCGGTGTCCGAAACTTTTTCGGTGATTTTCTCTCAGACTCCTTGTCTAGTATTCAACAGATAGATGACCCTTAAGCGTGTGACCCTACAGGTTCGGTGAAGTATAGACATGACCAGAACCCTTTCCGATCAATGATCAACATCGGAGCCGTGGACACCCATATTGACCCTGCTACGTCTCGAGCTTGCGTTGGTTTTCCCCGAAGAGGAGAGGATGATGCAGCACAGTAGCGTAAGTATTTCCCTCAGTTTTTGAGAACCAAGGTATCAATCTAGTAGGAGGTCACATGCAAGTCCCTCGTACCTGCACAACACGATAGCAACTCGCAACCAACGCTTAGGGGTTGTCAATCCTTTCACGGTCACTTACGAGAGTGAGATCTGATAGAGATAATATTTTTGGTATTTTTGATAGATAGATGCAAAGTAAAAAGTAAAGGCAAAGTAAAAACAAAGCAAATAAATAAAGTGATATAGATTTATATGATGAGAATAGACCCGGGGGCCATAGGTTTCACTAGTGGCTTCTCTCAATAGCATAAGTATTCTATGGTGGGTGAACAAATTACTATTGAGCAATTGACAGAATTGAGCATAGTTATGAGTATATCTAGGCAATGATCATGTATATAGGCATCACGTCCGTGACAAGTAGATCGAAACGATTCTGCATCTACTAGTATTACTCCACTCATCGACCGCTATCCAGCATGCATCTAGAGTATTAAGTTAAAAACAGAGTAACGCCTTAAGCAAGATGACATGATGTAGAGGAATAAATTCATGCAATATGATAAATACCCCATCTTGTTATCCTCGATGGCAACAATACAATACGTGCCTTGCAACTCTTTCTGTCACTGAGTAAGGACACCGCAAGATTGAACCCAAAGCCATGCACTTCTCCCATTGCAAGAACTACCAATCTAGTTGGCCAAACCAAACGGATAATTCGAAGAGACTTGCAAAGATAACTCAATCATACATAAAAGAATTCAGAGAAGAATCAAATATTTTCCATAGATAAGTTGGATCATAAACCCACAATTCATCGGTCTCAACAAACACACCGCAAAAAGAAGATTACATCGAATAGATCTCCACGAGAGAGGGGGAGAACATTGTATTGAGATCCAAAAAGAGAGAAGAAGCCATCTAGCTACTAGCTATGGACCCGAAGGTCTGAAGTAAACTACTCACACTTCATCGGAGGGGCTATGGTGATGATGTAGAAGCCCTCCGTGGTGGATGCCCCCTCCGGCGGAGCTCCGAAACAGGCCCCAAAATGGGATCTCGTGGATACAGAAGGTTGTGGCAGTGGAATTAGGTTTTTTGGCTCCTGTTCTGATCATACGGGGATACGTAGGTATATATAGGAGGAAGGAGTACGTCGGTGGAGCTCCGAGAGGCCCACGAGGTAGGGGGCGCTCCCAGGGGGGCGCGTCCTCCACCCTCGTGACCTCCTTGGAAGCTTCTTGGAGTAGGGTCCAAGTCTCCTGGATCACGTTCGGTGAGAAAATCACGTTCCCAAAGGTTTCATTCCGTTTGGACTCCGTTTGATATTCCGTTTCTTCGAAATACTGAAATAGGCAAAAAACAGCAATTCTGGACTGGGCCTCCGGTTAATAGGTTAGTCCCAAAAATAATATAAAAGTGGAAAATAAAGCCCAATATAGTCCAAAATAGTAGATAAAGTAGCATGGAGCAATCAAAAATTATAGATACGTTGGACACGTATCAAGCATCCCCAAGCTTAATTCCTGCTCGTCCTCGAGTAGGTAAATGATAAAAAAGAATTTTTGATGCGGAGTGATACTTTGGCATAATTTCAATGTAAATCTTCTTAATCATGGTATGAATATTCAGATCCAAAAGATTCAAGACAAAAGTTCATATTGGCACAAAAATAATAATACTTCAAGCATACTAATCAAAGTAATCATGTCTTCTCAAAATAACATGGCAAAAGAAAGTTTATCCCTACAAAAATCATATAGTTAGGCTATGCTTCATTTTCGTCACACAAAGATGTTCCCAACTTCTATACCCCCGATGACAAGCCAAGCAATTGTTTCATACTTAAATAATCTCAAACTTTTTCAACCTTCGCGCAATACATGAGCGTGAGCCATGGATATAGCACTATGGTGGAATAGAATATGATGATGGGGATTGTGTGGAGAAGACAAAAAAGGAGAAAGTCTCACATCAACTAGGCGTATCAATGGGCTATGGAGATGCCCATCAATAGATATCGATGTGAGCAAGTAGGGATTGCCATGCAACGGATCCACTAGAGCTATGAATGCTCAACAAAAGAAAACTAGTGGGTGTGCATCCAACTTGCTTGCTCATGAAGACCTAGGGCATTTGAGGAAGCCCATCGTAGGAATATACAAGCCAAGTTCTATAATGAAAAATTCCCACTAGTATAAACAAGACAACTTATGAGACTCACTATATGAAAAACATGGTGCTACTTTGAAGCACAATATATGAGAGTCACTACATGAAGAACAAGGTGCTACTTTGAAGCACAAGTGTGGAAAAAGAGATAGTAGCATTGCCTTTTTTTATTTTTTTATTTTTTTGGGCCTTCTTTTTTTATTATTATTATTTTGGCCTTTCTCTTTTTTTGGGCAATGCTCTAATAATGATGATCATCACACTTCTATTGATTACAGCATAAGGATTACAACTCGAAACTAGGACAAGATATGACTCTATATGAATGCCTCTGGCGGTGTATCGGGATGGTGCAATGAATCAACAGTGACATGTATGGAAAATAATGCATGGTGGCTTTGCCACAAATACGATGTCAACTACAAGATCATGCGATGGCAATATGACAAAAGTAATGCATGTCACGATGATGATGGTGGAAGTTGCATGGCAATATATCTCGGAAGGCTATGGAAATGCCATGATAGGTAGGTATGGTGGCTGTTTTGAGGAAGATAAAAGGAGGTTTATGTGTGATAGAGCGTATCGTATCCCGGGGTTTGGATGCACCGGCGAAGTTTGCGCCAACTCTCAAGGTGAGAAAGGGCAATACACGGTACCGAAGAGGCTAGCAATGGCGGAAAGGTGAGAGTGCGTATAATCCATGGACTCAACATTAGTCAAAAGAACTCATATACTTGTTGCAAAAATTTAGAAGTCATCAAAAATCAAGTACTACGCGCATGCTCCTAGGGGGATAGATTGGTAGGAAAAGACCATCGCTCGTCCCCGACCGCCACTCATAAGGATGCACAAGCCAGGTACACTTCATGTTTCAAATTTGTCACACAACTTTAACCATACGTGCATGCTACGGGATTTGCTAACTTCAACACAAGTATTTCTCAAATTCATAATCACCCAACTAGCACGACTTTGATATTATCACCTCCATATCTCAAAACAATTATCAAGCATCAAACTTATCTTAGTATTCAACGCACTCAAAAGAAAGTTTCACATATCTTGAACACCAAGTATATTAACATTAAGCAAATTACCATGCTATTAAAGACTCTCAAAATAATCTAAGTGAAGAATGAGAGATCAAGTTTCTTTAAAACAAATCTACCACCGTGCTCTAAAAGATCTAAGTGAAGCACTAGAGCAAAAAAATTATCATGCTCAAAAGATATAAGTGAAGCACTATGAGCAAAACTATCAAGCTCAAAAGATATAAGTGAAGCACATAGAGTATTCTAACAAATTCTAAATCATGTATGGCTCTCTCAAAAGGTGTGTACAGCAAGGATGATTGTGGTAGACTAACGAGCAAAGACACAAATAATACAAGACGCTCCGAGCAAAACACATATCATGTTGGTGAATAAAAATATAGCTCCAAGTAAATTACCGATGGAAGTGGACGAAAGAGGGGATGCCTTCCGGGGAATCCCCAAGATTTGACTTTTTGGTGTACTTGGATTATCTTGGGGGTTCCATGGGCATCCCCAAGCTTAGGCTCTTGCCACTCCTTGTTCCATAATCCATCAAAAGAATTCACCCAAAACTTGAAAACTTCACAACACAAAACTCAACAGAAATCTCGTGAGCTCCGTTAGAGAAAGAAAACAAAAGACTACTTCAAGGTACTATAATGAACTCATTATTTATTTATATTGGTGTTAAACCTACTGTATTCCAACTTATCTATGGTTTATAAACTAATTTACTAGCCATAGATTCATCAAAATAAGCAAAGAACACACGAAAAACAGAATCTGTCAAAAACAGAACAGTCTGTAGTAATCTGTAACTAACGCAAACTTATGGAACTCTAATAATTCTACCAAAATAGTAAGTCCTGTAAAATTTGTTTATTGATCAGCAGCAAAAAGAATCAACGCAAAATCACGTTCCTGTGATTTATCATAACTAAAGTCGTGCGCGCAAAGTTTCTGTTTTTCAGCAGAATCAAATCAACTATCATCGTAGGTTATCCTATAGGTCTTACTTGGCACAAACACTAATTAAAACATAAAACCACATCCAAACAGAAGGTAGATGGATTATTTATTCCTAAACAGAACCAAAAACAAAAAACACAAAATAAAATTGGGTTGCCTCCCAACAAGCGCTATCGTTTAACGCCCCTAGCTAGGCATTGAGATTTCAATGATGCTCACATGAAAGACAAGAATTGAAGCACAAAGAGAGCATCATAAAACATGTGACAAACACACTTAAGTCTAACATACTTCCTATGCATAGGCATCTTGTAAGCAAACAAAATATCAAGGCAAGCAAAAACTAGCATATGCAAGGAAGAACAAAGAGATGATAGCAATCTCAACATGAAGAGAGGTAATTTAGTAACATGAAAATTTCTACAGCCATATTTTCCTCTCTCATAATAGTTACATGTAGGATCATAAGCAAATTCAACAAAATAGCAATCACATAACATATTCTCAACACGATCCACATGCATGTAAAGTTGACACTCTTCCAAAATAGTGGGATTAACATTAACTAAAGTCATGACCTCTCCAAACCCACTTTTATCAAAAACTTCATAAGATTGAACATTATCCAAATATGTGGGATCTAAAGTTGACACTCTTCCAAACCCACCTTCAATACTATTATCAATCTCATATTCATCATGGGGATTAAATAAATTTTCAAGATCATAAGAAAAATCACCCCAATCATGATCATTGCAACAAGTAGAGGACATAGCAAAACTAGCATACCCAAGCTTAGGGTTTTGCATCTTATTAGCACAATTGACAACAAAAGATTTTATAATAAAATCATTCCAATCATGCTTTTTATTCAAAGATCTATCGTGAGTCACTTCACGGATTTCAGGCAAAACCTTATAAAGATAATCTAGTACATCCAAATTACTAGGAATTGGTTCATCATAATTGGATCCCTTAAAAAGATTGGCAAGCGGATCAAGATCCATGGACTTTTAGCGAGCGAAGATGCAAGCAAAAAGAAGGTACAAGCAAACATAAGATCGAACGGAAGAAGGGCGAATAAAACGGCAAGGGTGAAGTGGGGGAGAGGAAAACGAGAGGCAAATGGCAAATAATGTAATGCGAGAGATAGGGATTGTGATGGGTACTTGGTATGTTGACTTTTGCGTAAGCCTCCCCGGCAACGGCGCCAGAAATTCTTCTTGCTACGTCTCGAGCTTGCGTTGGTTTTCCCCGAAGAGGAGAGGATGATGCAGCACAGTAGCGTAAGTATTTCCCTCAGTTTTTGAGAACCAAGGTATCAATCCAGTAGGAGGTCACGCGCAAGTCCCTCGTACCTGCACAACACGATAGCAACTCGCAACCAACGCTTAGGGGTTGTCAATCCCTTCACGGTCACTTACGAGAGTGAGATCTGATAGAGATAATATTTTTGGTATTTTTGATAGATAGATGCAAAGTAAAAAGTAAAGGCAAAGTAAAAACAAAGCAAGTAAATAAAGTGATATAGATTGATATGATGAGAATAGACCCGGGGGCCATAGGTTTCACTAGTGGCTTCTCTCAAGAGCATAAGTATTCTACGGTGGGTGAACAAATTACTGTTGAGCAATTGACAGAATTGAGCATAGTTATGAGTATATCTAGGCAATGATCATGTATATAGGCATCACGTCCGTGACAAGTAGATCGAAACGATTCTGCATCTACTACTATTACTCCACTCATCGACCGCTATCCAGCATGCATCTAGAGTATTAAGTTAAAAACAGAGTAACGCCTTAAGCAAGATGACATGATGTAGAGGGATAAATTCATGCAATATGATAAATACCCCATCTTGTTATCCTCGATGGCAACAATACAATACGTGCCTTGCAACTCTTTCTGTCACTGAGTAAGGACACCGCAAGATTGAACCCAAAGCCATGCACTTCTCCCATTGCAAGAACTACCAATCTAGTTGGCCAAACCAAACGGATAATTCGAAGAGACTTGCAAAGATAACTCAATCATACATAAAAGAATTCAGAGAAGAATCAAATATTTTCCATAGATAAGTTGGATCATAAACCCACAATTCATCGGTCTCAACAAACACACCGCAAAAAGAAGATTACATCGAATAGATCTCCACGAGAGAGGGGGAGAACATTGTATTGAGATCCAAAAAGAGAGAAGAAGCCATCTAGCTACTAGCTATGGACCCGAAGGTCTGAAGTAAACTACTCACACTTCATCGGAGGGGCTATGGTGATGATGTAGAAGCCCTCCGTGGTGGATGCCCCCTCCGGCGGAGCTCCGGAACGGGCCCCAAGATGGGATCTCGTGGATACAGAAGGTTGCGGCGGTGGAATTAGGTTTTTTGGCTCCTGTTCTGATCATACGGGGATACGTAGGTATATATAGGAGGAAGGAGTACGTTAGTGGAGCTCCGAGGGGCCCACGAGGTAGGGGGGCACGCCCGGGGGGGGGGGGGCTCCCTCCACCCTCGCGACCTCCTCGGAAGCTTCTTGGAGTAGGGTCCAAGTCTCCTGGATCACGTTCGGTGAGAAAATCATGTTCCCGAAGGTTTCATTCCGTTTGGACTCCGTTTGATATTCCGTTTCTTCGAAATACTGAAATAGGCAAAAAACAACAATTCTGGGCTGGGCCTCCGGTTAATAGGTTAGTCCCAAAAATAATATAAAAGTGGAAAATAAAGCCCAATATAGTCCAAAACAGTAGATAAAGTAGCATGGAGCAATCAAAAATTATAGATACGTTGGAGACGTATCAGACCCCTATACCCACACGAATGAATATTCGAGTGAACCTCCTGTTGCTGTGTGCTATTCCTGTTGCTTCGCGATATGTTACAAATACCCGAGGTGAGACATGTTGGCATTCCCGTGGATCAACAACTTGTCCACTATGCCAGTTACCTCGTTACCGGTATTGTTCTCTTTTCTTGTTACCGTGTTCCAGCATCCCGGTGATCAAATCACAAAGTGTCTGGCCAGACGATGATGGATACTGTAACACCGAGAGGGCCCAGAGATATCTCTCCATCGTCGGAGGAGCAAATCCCAATCTTGAGCTATTAAGTTACTTGACATACTTTCCCATGAACCCGTAAGCCGTCGTAATAGCCACCCATTTACGGATGACATTTAACAAACCCCAAAGTTCATGAAGCAAGCATGAAGAAACTCGATACTCTCATGGTCTAAGGAATCATGCAAACGTTAACCATCTCTGTGTTATTTACCATTAACTTCTGACTAATAAATCTCATAGCATAACATCAATTTGGGTCGATTCAACACAAATGTTCCTCTAACATTGTGCCCTCAAAATTGCTGGCATAGACATGCCCATGGTAAGGAAAACAGAACCATCATGCAACACTTGAGATAGTCTTAGAGGCCAGACTAGGAATACATTTTATCGTTTATTATTCCACACGTGCATATGAGTCTTCCTCAGAGCCTCGTTTCATTTGCAGACTCGAGAACCATAGCAGTTATAGCATGGAACATAAACCTAATTATGAACAGGGAGATAATCAATAACATTTATTATTGCCTCTAGGGAATATCTCCTACACACAATAGGTCTCTAATATTTGCTCCTTTTCCAACCCAGAATTCCAGTTGCCGACATTCTCCCTCTTCGTGTAAACCTTATAAAATAAGAGAGAAAAGGCATAAGTATTGTGACATAATGTGTAGTAACAGTCCATAATGCAATAAATATTGATATAAAAGCATGATGCAAAATGGGCGTATCAACTCCCCAAATCTTAGACCTCGCTTGTCCTCAAGCAGAAGCCGAAATCGAAAAATATGTCCACATGTTTAGAGATAGAGGTGTCGATAAAATAAAATATGGACACGAGGGCATCATGATCATCTTTAGAAAAACAACATATATTTTTTCATATGATTTCTTATGCTAAAGTAACAATCTATTCACAATGTAAAGTATGAATCAGAAACTTCATTGAAACTAGCAAACTATAATCTTAATCATTGAAGCAATTGCAATTTATCATAACATCGGAAAGAGTCAAGGTAAGAGTTTTCAGCAAGTCCACATACTCAACTATCATTTAGTCTTTCACAATTGCTAACACTCACGCGATACTTATGGGTATGAAGTTTCAATCGGACATAGAGAAAGATAGGGGCTTATAGTTTCACCTCCCAACCTCTTACCTCAAGGGTAATGTCAACAATAATACTTTATGAAAACCTACATCCAAGCGGATATATATATCAGGATCTTACCAACACATAGTGCTTACTAAAGGATAAAGTGTAAAAAGGAAAGGTGAAGATCACCATGACTCTTGTATGAAGGTAGAAGATAAAAATAAAAGATAGACCCTTCGCAGAGGGAAGCAAAAGGTTGTCATGCGCTTTTATGGTTGGATGCACACAATCTTAATGCAAAAGAACGTCACTTTATATTGCCACTTGTGATAAGGACCTGTATTGTGCAGTCCGTTGCTTTTATTTCTTCCATATCACAAGCTCGTATAAAGCTTATTTTCTTCACACTAATAGATCATACATATTTAGAGAGCAATTTTTATTGCTTGCACCGATGACAACTTACCTGAAGGATCTTACTCAACCTATAGGTAGGTACGGTGGACTCTCATGGCAAAACTGGGTTTAGGGATGTTCGGAAGCACAAGTAGTATCTCTACTTGGTGCAAAGAATTTGGCTAGCATGAGGGGGAAAAGCAAGCTCAACATATTGGATGATCCATGACAATATACTTTATTCGGATAAGAAAACATAACCCATTACATTGTCTTCCTTGTCCAACATCAACTTTTTAGCATGTCATATTTTAATGAGTGCTCACAATCATAAAAGATGTCCAAGATAGTATATTTATATGTGAAAACCTCTCTTTCTTTATTACTTCCTATTAATTGCAACGATGACCAAAACTATGTTTGTCAACTCTCAACAACTTTTATTGGTCAAACTCTTTATATGTGATGGCATTACTCTCCATAAGATCAATATGATCTTTTTATTTCTTTTTATTCTTTCTTTTATTCCCTCAATATCATAGCAAGATAGCAAAAGCCCTCAACTCATCTTTATTATATATAGCTCACGGACTCGATTACATAAATAGGGATCGAAACTAAACTCAAAGCTAGATCATACTAAACTTTATTCTACTAGATCAAGATATAACCAAAATGATCGAACTAAGAAAAATGGTAAAGATAGGAGTGTGATGGTGGTACGATACCGGGGCACCTCCCCCAAGCTTGGCAGTTGCCAAGGGGAGTGCCCATACCCATGTATTGATGCCTCTTTCTTCGGAGGTGGTGATGATGGAGTTGTTGATGATGTAGGCTTGTCGTCCATCTTCCAAGGCATAGGCTCACCATCATAGAAGGATGATCGAGTCTCCGGGATCCTCAAATCTGCAGCCAAACTCATCCTCTTGAATCTATATTCATACTCACAGTTTTGGTTCTGCAGGTCATAGATCTGGGCTTGGAGGTGCTCGATTTTCTCGTGAAGCTTGAAGATGGTCTCCCCAATATTCTTGGCATCCAGCTTATGGTTGTTGGTGAACTCCGTGATCATCATGTGGTTGGAGTTGAGTCCGCGTTCCACCATCCCTTGGCACTTGAAAACTTGTTGCTCCATTGCTTCGAGTCTTGTCTCCACGCTTCCGGTCCTCCTCGGTCCCTCAACATAACGGATGTGCAGCACCCCCTCACGCATCTCAATGGTTTGAGGGTGTTGAAGCACCTCCGCGAGGTAAGGGTTGATGACCTTCTCGGAACACTTGTCCTTGGGGGCGCTTGGAGACGTCATGGTGATCTAGATCTGTCAAAAAATAGCTCGAAACAAAAGCAGAGGATTTTGCCGTGGTACAGTGGTCAAAACCTTCGGGAGATTATATAGTGAATTTTTATCGACCAAAAGAAGTATCGTGCAAGAAAATAGAGTCCGGAGAGCACACAGGGTGTCCACGAGGCAGGGGGCGCGCCCAGGGGGTAGGGCGCACCCTCCAGCCTCATGGATGCCTCGTGTCTCCTTCGGACTGCTTCTTATTTTCCTAATTTTTTAAATATTCCAAAACGGAGAAAAGTTGCTATTTGAGCAGTTTTGGAGTCGGTTTACTTACCGTACCACATACCTATTCCTTTTTGGAGTCTGAAACATTTTGGAAAGTGTCCCTTATGTGCTCCTCCGGGGTTTCAACATTTATGGGATTACCTGAGATATAATGTTTGATTCTTTGACCATTCACTACCTTCGGATTTGTGCCTTCGGCGTTGTTGATTTTAATGGCACTGGAACAATAGACCTCCTCGATAACGTAAGGACCTTCCCATTTAGAGAGAAGTTTTCCTGCAAAAAAAATCTTAAACGAGAGTTGTATAGCAAAACATAATCACCTACATTAAACTCACGCTTTTGTATCCTTTTGTCATGCTATCTTTTAACTTTTTCTTTAAACAATTGGCATTCTCATAGGCATGTGTTCTCCATTCATCAAGTGAGGTAATGTCAAATAGCCTCTTCTCACCGGCAAGTTTGAAATCATAATTGAGCTCTTTAATGGCCCAATATGCCTTATGTTCTAGTTCGAGAGGTAAGTGACATGCTTTTCCATAAACCATTTTATACAGAGACATACCCATAGGATTTTTATATGCAGTTCTATAGGCCCATAATGCATCTTCAAGTTTCATGGACCAATTCTTTCTAGATATACTAACAGTCTTTTGCAAGATCAATTTAATCTCTCTAGTGCGCAATTCTACTTGACCACTAGACTGTGGATGGTATGGAGATGCAATTCTATGATTAACATCATACTTAGCAAGCATTTTACGAAAAGCACCATGAATAAAATGTGAACCACCATCAGTCATTAAATATCTAGGGACTCCGAACCTTGGAAAATAACTTCTTTAAGCATCTTAATAGAGGTGTTATGATCAGCACTACTAGTTGGAATAGCTTCTACCCACTTAGTAACGTAATCAACAGCATAAGATATGTGTATACCCATTAGAGGAAGGAAAAGGTCCCATATAATCAAAGACCCAAACATCAAATGGTTCAATAACAAGTGAATAGTTCATAGGCATTTCTTGACGTCTACTAATATTACCAATACTTTGACATTCATCACAAGACAAGACAAACTTACGGGCATCCTTGAAAAGAGTAGGCCAATAAAAACCGGATTGCAATACCTTATGTGCAGTTCTATCTCTAGCATGGTGTCCTCCATAAGCCTCAGAGTGACACTTGCATAGGATCTGTTCCTGTTCATGCTCAGTTTCACAATCACCAATCAAGACAAACCGGGCACTACGGTGAGACGTGAAAACACCCGATCCCATTCCAACCTCGATATATATGTGGAATCGTCTTGTGCCATATGTACTAAAATTGTTCGGGAGACATGGTCAAAGCCCGTCTAATAACACCATCTACTCCTTCTTTATAAAGGTGTGGGTCATCCCAAAAGTAATGTCTTAAATCATAGAAAACCTTTTTCTTTTGCTGGTATGTGAAACTAGGTGGTATGAATTTAGCAACATTGTAATTAGCATAATTAGCATACAATGGAGTAGTACGAGAAGCATTTATGACAGCTAATTGTTCATCAGGAAAGCTATCATCAATAGGTAGTGGGTCATCAAGAACATTTTCTAACCTAGACAAGTTGTCTGCAACGGGGTTCTCAGCGCCCTTTCTATCAATAATATGCAAATCAAATTCTTGTAGAAAGAGAACCCATCTAATAAGTCCAGGTTTAGCATCTTTCTTTTCCATAATGTATTTAATAGCAGCATGATCAGTGTGAAGAGTTACTTTGGAATCAACAATATAAGGTTTGAACTTATCACAAGCAAACACAACTGCTAGAAATTCTTTTTCTGTAGTAGCATAATTTCTCTGGGCACTGTCTAGAGTTTTACTAGCATATTGGATAACATTTAATTTCTTATCAACTCTTTGTTCTAGAACAACACCTACAACATAATCACTAGCATCACACATAATTTCAAAGGGTAAATTCCAATCTGGTGGCTGAACGATAGGTGTAGAAATCAAAGATTTCTTAAGTATTTCAAATGCTTCTATGCAATCATCATCAAAGACAAAAGGAACATCTTGTTGTTAGAGATTAGTCATAGGATTATAAATTTTAGAGAAGTCTTTAATAAACCTCCTATAAAAACTAGCATGACCAAGAAAACTTCTTATACCTTTGATGTCCTTAGGACACAACATCTTTTCAATAGCATCTACTTTAGCTTTATCAACTTCGATACCTCTTTCTGAAATTTTATGCCCCAAGACAATACCTTCATTAACCATAAATTGGCACTTTTCTCAATTCAAGACAAGATTAGTTTCTTCACATCTCTGCAAAACTCGATCAAGGTTGCTTAAGCAATCATCAAAAGAAATTCCGTAAACGGAGAAATCATCCATGAAAACCTCAACAATATTTTCACAAAAGTTAGAGAATATAGCAATCATACATCTTTGAAAGGTAGCAGGTGCATTACATAAACCAAAAGGCATACGTCTATAAGCAAAGGTACCGAAAGGGCAAGTAAAAGTGGTCTTTTCCTGATCCTCTTTTGACACAGGTATTTGAGAGAAACCAGAATAACCATCTAGAAAGAAAAAATGTGTATGTTTGGATAATATTTCTAACATTTGATCAATAAAAGGTAGAGGGTAATGATCTTTCCTAGTAGCTTTATTTAATTTGCGAAAACCAGTTACCATTCTATAACCTGTAACAATTCTTTGTGGGATCAATTCATCCTTATCATTAGGAACAACAGTAATACCTCCTTTCTTAGGGACACAATGGACAAGACTTACCCACTGACTATGAGCAACATGATAAATTATACCTGCCTCCAGAAGCTTTAGTATTTCATTTCTTACCACTTCTTTCATCTTAGGATTTAACCGTCATTGATGATCAACAACTGGTTTAGCATCTTTCTCCAGTTTTATTTTGTGCTGGCATAGAGTGGGACTAATGCCCTTAAGATCACCAAGACTATATCCAATAGCAGCGTGGTGCTTCTTCAGAGTTTTCAGTAATTTATCTTCTTCATGCTCTGAAAGGTTAGCACTAATAATAACAGGATATATCTTCTTTTCATCAAGATAAGCATATTTCAAAGTATCAGGTAGTTGTTTAAGGTCAAACACAGGATCACCCTTGGGTGGAGGAGGATCCCTAAGGATTTCAACAGGCAAGTTGTGTTTCAAAATAGGTCCCTGTTTAAAGAATACTTCATCTATTTCCCTTCTTTCATTCATAAACATATCATTTTTATGGTCTAGCAAATATTGTTCTAAAGGATCGTTAGGAGGCACGACAATAAAAGCAAGACCAATAATTTCATCTTTACTAGGCAATTCTTTATCATGGGGTTGTCTATGAAATTTAGCAAAATTAAAATCATGAGACATATCCCCTAACCCAACAGTAACAATGTCTTTTTCGCAGTATATCCTAGCATTAACAGTATTCAAGAAGGGTCTACCAAATATAATGGGACAAAAGTCATCTTGTGGGGAACCAAGAATAAGAAAATCAGTTGGATATTTAATTTTTCCACACAAGACTTCAACATCTCTAACAATCCCAATTGGTGAAATAGTGTCTCTATTGGCAAGCTTAATTGTAACATCAATATCTTCTATCTCAGCAGGTGCAATATCAAGCATAATTTCTTTGTATAAGGAATGAGGTATTGCACTCACACTAGCACCCATATCACATAAGCCATGATAACAATGATCTCCTATTTTAACAGAAACAACAGGCATGCCAACAACAGGTCTATGTTTATTTTAATATCGGGTCTAGCAATTCTAGCAGCTTCATCACAGAAGTAAATAACATGCCCATCAATATTATCGACCAAGAGATCTTAAACCATAGCAATACTAGATTCAACTTTAATTTGCTCAGGAGGTGTAAGTGTTCTAGCATTACTCTTATGAACCACAGTTGAGGCTTTAGCATGATCCTTTAGTCTAACAAGGAAAGGTGGTTTCTCAATATAAGCAGTAGGAACAATAGGATCAACATTATAAGTACTAGTCTTTTCTTCAACTTTAATACATATAATTACGATCACGATGAACCAGATGCATAGGATAAAACTTCTGATGAAATTCCAATTTCAATCGGTTGTAGTTCCATGATCCAATATCATGGCATACCCTAAACAATGTCAATGCCTTTCCCTTCAAAAATAAAGGGAAGACCTTCTTCTTGACAACATCCTCGGGCATACCTGCAAGCTTAAACAATCCACAAACTTCATCCACATAGATTAGGTGCATATCGGGATGTAATGTTCCATCTCCTGTATATACCCATTTTTTACTATGCATTAGTATTACTCCTCAAACAATTGCATGATTAGGATTGGGAAAATGTGGTTTTGGTTGTAGTGCTTGAGGTAGGAACCTAATACCTTTTGATCACCCCGGGAATATATGTTAGGCTTATTATTGCTTAGCCATGCTCGTAGATGGGGATTGGATCGTGATTCACACATGGAAGTTGAGAGTTATTTAATCATGGATAACATTAAGGTGGCAACTTTAATATACATCTGGGTGGAATGGTTGAGGCACCTGGGGAACCCAGTGCTGCCTGTTTTTGGAAATCCCGGAGTACCCGTGTGATTATCCTACGGAATGCCACCCAGGCTCAAAGGGATCATAAGATTATTCATGCTAGAAACTTCCGTGTGCAGCCACAAGCCATTATGGGCTCTGGCATAGTTAAGTAAGTTGCGTGAGCTCTTGAAGAGGTGGACTAGCAGATGTAGGGGAAAGTAGGTGTACTGGTCTGTCTGGAGTAGAGAGTTAATGCTTCAAAAAGGCTATGTCTTAATCATCCGATCAGGGATGCGGTCGAGTCTTGTGGGGAAAAGTGTGCAAACCTCTGCAGAGTGTATAAACTAATCATGGTTAGACGTGTCCCCGGTTAAGGACATCTTGAGTATCTAGTACTTGAATCTATGGATGTGATCTCATCACGTTACTTTAAATTAATTTGAATTGGGTTAATGATGATATTTTAATTGGGATTTGAGTTGGGGTTACCTTCACAAATAATGGGTAACTTGGGAGTAGTCAAATAAATTTATTCCTTTGTTGTAGGGGAAAACTTGCTTTATGCAAAACCATGAAACTTAGAGCCTCCACCAGCCAAATATTGCATGTAGATGTAGTTCTTGCATTTCATTGCTTTACAGTGTAACTCCGCCAGCATATTCAATGTTCTGACCTACATGGCTGCAACGTCTCATGTTGCAGACTACTCAGACGATGAATAAGGTGCGACGGGTCATTGTTTTGCACTCAGCTATGCTGTTGGAGTTGATGGACTCATTTACCTTCGAAGCTTCCGTTGTTATCTAGTATAGGTGGCCTTCAGCCATGATATTTTGTGTAAACATACTCTTTATGAGGACTCGATGTAATAAGTGTGTGATTGAAACTCTGTTATAATTCCTCGAGTACTGTGCGTGTCAACATTACCGATCCAGGGATGACACTGATGCACAGAGACTTGACCGTTTGAGGTCTGGTCGCTACAATTTATTTGCACTGGTCACCAACTTTGGCAACCAATGTATTTAATATGTTGCTTTGTTCCCCATATTTGCACTGGTGGCGAACTTTTATGCCCAGTGGATGTAATATGTGTAATAGCTGTCATAGCCTAGCGTAAGTTGCTTGCTTATTTATTTACTTATTTTCTTGTTTATTTGTTTGCTTGTAGTCAGTGCAGTTCTTTTTCCATGGTTTGCTAGTGGCCGCAATAACCTATTTTTTAAAACTAGGCCACAATAACCATGGTCTACATACGGACCATTGCCACCATGGTCCTACTATCTGCTGTAGTGACCATGGGCCTCCTACGGGCCGTAAAATCAATGGGCCTTCTATGGGCCATATGTTCGATTGGCCAAACATGGGACGTAAACGGGCTAGAGTGGGAATCTTCCACTCATGGGCCGACCATAACGGGTCGTTAATAGGCCGATGAGCATAACGGGCTTGATTCTATCAACAGGCATAACGGGTCGTTAATGGGCCATATTTGATGATGATATGGCAACGTCCCAAATGATTAACGGGCCCCAAACGGGCCGACTTTAATAAACACATCATATAGTTATATCATGTCATCCTTTTTACATAGTCGTCATATTTTGAATTATGTCTTTCTATCCTGTTTAGTTAGCCATCATATATGTGAAATTGTGTCATGCTATCATGTTTAGTTAGCCATCATATATGTGAAATTGTGTCATGCTATCATGTTTGGTTAGACAATATAAATGTGAATTATTTCATGCCCTCTTTTATTCCCCACTATCCATTGCACCTGTCTATCATACAATGTATGTACATTCAATTACTTTTCTTGTTTATCAGCCATTTGAATTGGATAGGGTGATGGCAGTATCTAAGTGAGTAACAACACGGTCTTTAGAAAAGATAGTGCTACTAGTCGATGCAGATAGAACCAAGATTGTACTTGCCCAAGAACCAGCCCCACCACACATAACCCAGACTCTCGCAGATTGCACCCCTACCCAGTTGGACAGAGAGCTAGCTACACCCCTTCTAACCCCAACCCCAGCAGATAGTAACCCAGTTCCAGTTGACACAAGACTGTCTCCACCATAGAGCACCCAAACACGAGCAGTTAGTAAGGCAACTATAGTGCCCAAAGCACGAGGACCCCAACTCAATGCTTAAAGTAGAAGAAGAATTGTTGTCACGTCAGGTTCTATAGTTATGGTTCATACTCCTTTGCTCTTGCATCACTATATTTACTCATACCAACTGTCGGTGTCAAAACCGGTGGATCTCGGGTAGGGGGTCCCGAACTGTGCGTCTAGGCGGATGGTAACAGGAGACAAGGGACACGATGTTTTTACCCAGGTTCGGGCCCTCTCGATGGAGGTAAAACCCTACTCCTGCTTGATTGATATTCATGATATGGGTAGTACAAGAGTGGATCTACCACGAGATCAAGGAGGCTAAACCCTAGAAGCTAGCCTATGGTATGATTGTTGTAATGGTTGTTCGTCCTATGGACTAAAACCCTCCGGTTTATATAGACACCGGAGAGGGCTAGGGTTACACAGAGTCGGTTACAACGGTAGGAGATCTACATATCCGTATTGCCAAGCTTGCCTTCCACGCCAAGGAAAGTCCCATCCGGACACGGGACGAAGTCTTCAATCTTGTATCTTCATAGTCTTGGAGTCCGGCCGATGATGATAGTCCGGCTATCCGGACACCCCCTAGTACAGGACTCCCTCAGTAGCCCCTGAACCAGGCTTCAATGACGACGAGTCCGGCGTGCATATTGTCTTCGGCATTGCAAGGCGGGTTCCTCTTCCGAATAATCCATAGAAGATTGCGAACACCAGGATAGTGTCCGACTCTGCAAAATAAATTCCACATTCCACCGTAGAGAGAATAATATGCACACAAGTTCAATCTGCTGACGTATTTTGTGGCGTGACGTCACACCACTACCAAGCCTTTACTTGAATCGTTTTTGTTATACCACCTCAGCGCGTTTAGCGAAGCGGTTTCCTTGGCACGTCTTATCGAAGCAGAGATCGTGTTCCCCTTATTCCGGGATTCCCATCAATATGGACGTGGGTAACCCAACCACGCCTGTTGCCACGCCTCCTCCATCGAAGGTGGGTTCCAAACGGTCACGGAGACGGCTCTTGGTATTCTCCTTCTTTATAATGAGACCAAGGCTCGTTTCTTTTCTTCAATCCTCAATCGAATCTGCCCCTCGCCCCGAGTTCCAACACCCAGAGCTCCAGATTCGAGCGCCTCGGACCTTCAACAATGTCTGGCTCCGACCTACAGGGCCGGTGGATGCCCTCCTCCGTCATGGAAGAGGATGTGCTAAAGCTGAGAGAAGCCAGGTACCTGACCTACGAGATTTCGCATAGGTTGCCTGCCAAAGGGCAAGTCATTCCTACTCCCGAGCCCGACGAGAGCGTCGTGCTCGTGTCCCACCTCCGTCGGGGTTTAGGCTTCCCGATGGATCCTTTTGTGAGAGGGATCATGTTTTACTATGGGCTGGAATTCCATGACTTGGCTCCGGAGTCCATCCTCCATATCTCATCGTTTATTGTCATCTGTGAGGCCTTCCTCTGCATCCAGCCCCACTTCGGCTTGTGGCTAAAGACCTTCAATGTCAAGCCGAAGGTGGTGAAGGGCGTCCAAGCGGAGTGCGGAGGCGCCATGGTGGGCAAAACACCCAACGTCACTTGGCTTGAGGGTGCCTTCGTGGAATCCATCAAAGGGTGGCAATCAGGGTGGTTCTACATCACCGAGCCGCGTGACCCTAAATGGGCAGCGGCCCCCAAGTTCAGATCTGGTATCCCCATGCAGCTCACCTCCTGGAAAGAGAAGGGCTTGCTATGGGGTAGTTCGGAGGAGCTGACCGGACTCCAGTCTTGTCTCCAGACCCTGGTGAAGAAGAAGCTTAAGCTTGTCAACGTGATCCAGGTCATGCTCGTCCGCCGGATTCTCCCCTGCCAGCAGCGGGCCTTCAATTTGTGGGAGTTTGATCCGACACAGCACCGGACCTTGAGCGGGCTCTTCGACACGACGTATGAAGCTGCCTGGAGGGTGTTGTTCAAGGGCGGAGAAGCCCCCGCATCCGCAACCGAAGATCGCGGATTCAGCACACAGCGCCCGGCCGGCGAGGTAAGCTATGTTATCCTTTATGGGACACTCATTTCTTTCATAGTTTGACTCTATGTGGGATCTAAACTCCCAATGCCTTTAACAGGACTGGTAGAAGACATCCGGACAGGTTAACTGTCCGGCTCCCCTTCCAAAAGACCCAGCAGACACCCGTTTGACGGGGCTGCTGGTCCCGACACTTTACGTGGTGCCGGAGAAGAAGGCCACGGGAACCCGAAGGAGTTCCCGGCGCCAGGTGGTATCGGACTCCTCGTCCGATGACTCCGAGGCGGACTCCTCCCCCGAGGAGGAGGAAAAAGAGGCCTCTCCCCCAGCGGGGGGAGAGAAGAAGAGGAAGGCCTCCCCAACGAGGCCGGCCGAAGGGTCCAAGAAAGGATGGACCCTTCCTACGGACTGCTCTGCCAACACCGACGACGGTGACAAGGAGTGGCCCTCAAGGGCCAAGCCCCTGGCAAGATCGTAAGTATCTGGATTCCTGAATGATTTATAATTTTTCTTTTTGCCACCCGGTGTCTTTCTAATGCCGCATACAACCTGTAGTCCGGCCAAGGATGATCTTCCCGCTTCGTCGAGCGGGTCCTTGGCTACGTCGGATATGGATTCCCTTCCGACCGCCTCCACCCCTCATGACGCTGACGACGTCGAGGTGGGATCCCAGGAGGGGACCCACCGAGAGGGGGAGGCTCCAGAGGTGCCACAGGGCAACCTCCCAGACTTCGCACCGAACTCCGCACCGGAACCTGCAGTGGTTCCAGAGTCCGGCAGGCGGCCCCTTCATAAGAAGGGCAAGACTGTGACACCGGCGGCCTCCGTCCAACCGGAGGCGCCGGATAACTTGTTGGAGGCGCTCAACGGCACTTCCATCAAAGAAGAACACTGCACTGTCATGAGTGCGGTGATTCAGAAGGTTCAGCTCGCCAAGAGCGGGCTGACCGAAGCCTACAGCAGCCTTCTAACAGGCTTTGAGGTAAGAAATTTAAGATATGTAATATAATACCGCATAGACAGTAGCCCCTGATGCTCGGTTCGGTGTTCGGAAAGAAAAGCCGGACCGAGGATCTAAAAAGATATACGCAGGAGTTCTAAAAAATATGTCAATATGGGATTGCAGGCTGCGCTGCTGACCTCTGCCGCACTGACTGCGGAGGTCGATGCTTTGAAGCAGAACCTCGAGCGCTTCGAGAGCGAGCTCAACCATGCCAAGAAGCGGCTTGAGGACAAGGAAGGTGAGTAACACCATATTAAATTTGTACCTTACAGTAAAGGATTTTGGTTGCAAGAGAAATAACAAGGATAACGTGGGTACTACAGGGGCCACGAACGAGGTGGTGACCCTGAAGGAGGCCGTGTCCGCGGCCGAACCTAATGCGGCCGCGGAACGAGCCGAGCGAGAGAAGCAGGAGGTGCGGGTGGCGGAGGTGCAGCAAGAGCTCCAGGCTCTCGTGGAAAAACATGAGAGTTTGGAGCGCGACTCGAAGACTCGAGAGTCCGAGCTTGCATCGGCTCTTGAGAGTGCCAAAGCCGCTAAGGCCGAAGCCCACAAGGCCCTCCAGGAGATCGAGGCGGTGAAGAAAATAGCGGCGGGTAAGGCATACTTCATGCAAAGCAAGCATGTGAATGTGAATTACTTGTTACTTACCCGAATTCGGAGCTCTCCAGGAGCGTTCGCAGATCTGCCCCGCAGCGTGTCTGATGCTGCCGCATTCTATCGGGCCGAGGAGGGGAGCTCGACGGAGAAGGTCTTCTGGTCTCAGTATGCTGAGGCCGGACATCCGGTGCCCCTTAGCGACCAGCTAAAGCAGCTGGTCGAGCTCCACAAGATTGCCGAACAGGCCATGAAGGGCCTCATAGTTCGGCTATGGCCCAAGGAGGCCATGCCTGGGAGCTACTTCGGTCTGGTGCAACGGCTGGTGGATGCATGTCCCTGGGTGGAAGTCGTCAAGCAGTCCGCCTGCATTGAAGGTGCCCGTCGGGCCCTTGCCCGTGCGAAAGTTCACTGGGGCAGGATGGACGCTGAGAAGCTTCTGACGGACGCGCCACTGGCGGGCAAGGAGTATCGCACGCCCGAAATGTATTATAAGAGTGTCCTGAAGGGTGCCCGCATGATTGCGGATGAGTGCTCCAAGGATGTAATATTTGAGTAGAATCGCATTATGTTATCCTGTGCACTGAAAACTGTGTTCATATGCGCTAAGCGACGCTTATTAATTTAAAATATTACCTTCTGTGCGACCGTTTATCAAATCTGAGAGATGGCAAGTCGTTGGCTTCAGCCCCCATGCCACGAGTGCTCGGGTGTTCGGGGTAAACTTGAGCGCTCTTGTTCCCATTGTTGGATCCATCTAGGGAGGCGCTCAACACAACGAATGAGGCAACCGGACTTATAATGCTTGAACACTCTCACTTAGCCATAGAATTCTATAATTTTAAATTTCGGTGAAGCCCCTAGTGTTCAGAAGACCGAGTTCGGGGCGCTATCCACGCCTGGGCTGGACATAGCCGGTTCCTTGCTCTAAGCGGCATAAGTCTTTAGGGACTCGAAAAGACCTCTCGAATAGCGACCAGCTCTCGCCTTATCATGACGGTCAGTTTTAGCTTTCTCCACTGAGGCGCTCGCCCAGCTCAACCGGGGCGCAATCGCAGTGGTTCTCCCAGTGCTACCTTAGCCGATAAAACGGAACGTAAGGTACCAAAACATGGGAGCCGGGCAAACCCAACTATTGACCCAAGACATGATTCGGAGCCGATGCATATAATGCTATAAGTTCGGGGTGCCGCACTTGTAAAAGTGTTCGGACTTGTCACACCATAATGCGGGGAACTTAAGCCCCTGGTGTATTCGGCCGTACCAAAGTGTACGGATGCAAGATGTCATAAATGAACATATATGTAAGAAAGAAATGCAATTATAAGCGAAAAGCGATGCATTATTTATTCAAGGAATTCTACGATGAATGCAGAACGATACAAATAGTGCGGTAAGCAATGGGAAGACTATTAAACATGTCCCCCTCCAGGGGTAGGCTGCGGAATGGTGTATGAAAACGGATTTAATGCTCGTAATGGAGACCACCTGAATACTCGTCGTAGCCTTTCTTCTCCCCTGGCTGTTGCATCGTGTGTTCGGCAGGTCTACTGCCGGACAGGGCCTCTGGTGAACGGAGTCCTGTGGGTAACAAAAAAGAAGAAAAAAGAAAAAGAGCGACACACTTGGGAGCCCCTGGTGTGGTTGAGCCGCACTCTGGGCCTGTCGTGGTCGTGCCCCTCCTCCTATGCCCATGGTATCTCCAGAGCGTAATGATGTACGCGAGGGACTAGTTTTGCCATTATGCAAGGGCTGGGGTTGGGGCCGCATTGCTACGCGTGCTCGGAATGTGCCAGGTGGTCTTGTTGTAGGTTACTCCAGGCGCATTTGGCCGTGTCCGGTCGCTTAACGGCCGGACTCGAAAATTGCCTTAAGAGGCCGCTCTGTACTTCTGCCGCGAGAGCCGCTGTGTGTTCCTCCGTTCGGAGGGAGCGTTTAGTGTTTCCGTTGGCCGTGATGACTCCTCGAGGGCCTGACATCTTGAGCTTGAGGTATGCGTAGTGCGGCACCGCGTTGAACTTTGCAAACGCGGTTCGTCCGAGCAGAGCATGATAGCCGCTGCGGAACGGGACTATATCGAAGATTAACTCCTCGCTTCGGAAGTTATCTGGGGTTCCGAATACCACTTCTAGTGTAACCGAGCATGTACAATTGGCCTCTACACATGGTATGACGCCCTTGAAGGTCGTCTTTGTAGGTTTAATCCTTGAGGGGTCTATGCCCATCTTGCACACTGTATCCTGATAAAGCAGGTTCAGGCTGCTGCCGCCGTCCATCAGGACTCTGGTGAGGTGAAATCCATTGACGATTGGGTCTAAAACAAATGTGGCGAATCCGCCATGGCGGATACTGGTGGGGTGGTCCCTTCGATCAAAAGTGATCGGGCAGGAGGACCATGGGTTGAACTTTGGGGCGACTGGCTCCATCGCGTATACGTCCCTGAGTGCACGCTTCCGCTCCCTCTTGGGTATGTGGGTTGCGTATATCATGTTTACCGTCCGCACTTGTGGGGGGAATCCCTTCTGTCCTCTATTGTTCGGCGGCCGGGTTTCTTCCTCGTCATCGCTATGCAGCCCCTTGTCATTGTTTTCGGTAATTAACTTGCCTGCCTGCTTGAATACCCAACAATCCCTGTTGGTGTGATTAGCTAGCTTTTCGGGGGTGCCATGTATCTGGCAAGAGCGGTCGAGTATTCGGTCCAAATTGCACGGACTCGGAGTAGTTCTTTTGAATGGCTTTTTCCGCTGACCGGGTTTAGAGCCTCTAAATCCGGCGTTGACTGCCGTATCCTTAGTGTTATTGCCGTTGACGTGGCGTTTGTTTTTGTTTCGACGCGACCTGCCATTGCGGTCCTTGGTATTCGGACTGCCAGAATTTTTGCTGAGGTTGTTACTGCGGGCTAGCCAGCTGTCCTCTCCTGCGCAAAAGCGGGTCATGAGTGATGTAAGGGCTGCCATGGATTTCGGCTTTTCCTGTCCTAGGTGCCGGGCCAGCCACTCGTCGCGGATGTTATGTTTGAAGGCTGCGAGGGCCTCTGCATCCGGACAGTCGACGATTTGGTTTTTCTTTGTTAAGAATCGTGTCCAGAACTGTCTGGCCGATTCGTCTGGCTACTGAATTATGTGGCTTAGGTCATCGGCGTCTGGTGGTCGCACATATGTGCCCTGGAAGTTGTCAAGGAATGCGGCTTCCAGGTCCTCCCAACACCCAATTGACTCTGCTGGCAAGCTGTTAAGCCAATGTCGATCTGGTCCTTTAAGCTTGAGTGGGAGGTATTTGATGGTGTGAAGATCGTCACTGCGGGCCATGTGGATATGAAGGTGATAGTCTTTGATCCAAACCGCGGGGTCTGTTGTGCCATCGTAGGATTCGATGTTCACGGGTTTAAACCCTTCAGGGATTTGATGATCCATTACTTCATCTGTGTAGCATAGTGGGTGTGCGGCGCCTCTATATTGGGTAATATCACGACGTAGCTCAAGCGAGCTTTGTCTACTGTGTTCAGCCCGGCCGGAGTTGCTGTATCCGGCGCGACGGTAGTCGTCGCGCGTCGTGGGGCGCCCACGTGATCCGTAGATCGATCTTGATTGTCTTGCCTTATCCTCCAATATATCTCGCAAGTCCAGAGCGTTCCCCTGTGGCCTTGTGCTTTTCGAGCGATGCCGGGGTACGGTTCTGATGGAGGGCCTAAAGGCCTCTCTGTCGCGGCCACGAGGTGGTCGGTCAGCCGTATTGTGCTCTGGTGATGCAGGTTTATATGCATCCCCCTCTAATCGGGGGAGCAACTTGCGTTTGGGGTAGCTTTTGGAGGGGCGTTCGAGTTCATACTCTTCGGCCGCAAGGACTTCAGTCCATCTGTTGGCTAGCAGGTCTTGATCATCTCTAAGCTGTTGCTTCTTTTTCTTTAGGCTGTTTGTCGTGTCCATAAGCCTGCGTTTAAAACGCTCTTGTTCGACGGGATCCTCAGGCACGACGAATTTGTCGTCATCGAGGCTTGCATCTTCTCCGGAGGGAGGTATGTAATTATCATCCTCTACCTCTTCGTCTGCCGCTCTCGGATGAGGGCTGGCTTTTCCGTCCTCCTGTGCTGAATCTTGCTGGAGGGGGTTGTCTTCGGCACTCTCTGGGGTGTTATTATCTCCGGTGCCGGGATCTCCATTCTTGCTGTGGCGGGATTTAGAGCGGCGCCGCTGACGCCGGCGCTTTGGCTGTTTTTTGGAGGAGCCTTCCTCCGTTGCATCCTCGTCGTTCCCATCCTTTGGGGTGTCCACCATGTATATGTTGTATGACGAGGTGGTCTTCCAGTGCCCCGTAGGCGCTGGTTCTTGGTCGTCTCCGGCATCGTTGTCCATACCATTGATGTCTTTGGAGTCGTAGTCTAGCATGTCGGTTAGATCGTCGACAGTGGCTACAAAGTGGGTGGTGGGTGGGCTTTGAATTTCTTCGTCGCCCGCATCCCAACCATCCTGACCGCAATTCGGCCAGGGTTCTCCTGATAGCGAGAGATACTTTAGCGAATTCAGGATGTCACCAAAAGGTGAGTGTTGAAAGATGTCCGCGGCGGTGAACTCCATGATCGGCGCCCAATCGAATTCGATTGGAGGGGGCGCAGGAGGTTCGGAGTCCGGCAAGGAGTCCGGCACCTCGGAGTCAAAAGCGTTGCCAGGGACAAGATCAGTATTCGGCTCCATCGCCATAGAGGTTGCAGCCCCCGAGGCGGTGTCTAGCCACCCGTCCTCGATCTGCGCGGTCGGCTCCGAATTAAGGATCGGAGCGGACTCATGTGCGGCCTCCAGGGCACTGTCCGGCGGCAGAGCTAGATCATGCCCATCGAGACAGTGCGGCGCGCTCGGCTGTGGCTCGAATCCATCGAAGATCAAGTCTCCGCGGATATCAGCCGTGAAGTTTAGGCTTCCAAATCTAACCTGATGGCCAGGGGCGTAGCTTTCGATTTGCTCCAGATGGCCAAGCGAATTGGCCCGCAGTGCAAAGCCGCCGAACACAAAGATCTGTCCGGGGAGAAAAGTCTCACCGTGGACTGCGTTGTTGTTGATGATCGAAGGAGCCATCAAGCCTATCGGTGACGACACAGAGGAACTCTCAATGAAAGCACCAATGTCGGTGTCAAAACCGGCAGATCTCAGGTAGGGGGTCCCGAACTGTGTGTCTAAGCGGATGGTAACAGGAGACAAGGGACACGATGTTTTTACCCAGGTTCGGGCCCTCTCGATGGAGGTAAAACCCTACTCCTGCTTGATTGATATTCATGATATGGGTAGTACAAGAGTGGATCTACCACGAGATCAAGGAGGCTAAACCCTAGAAGCTAGCCTATGGTATGATTGTTGTAATGGTTGTTCGTCCTATGGACTAAAACCCTCCGGTTTATATAGACATCGGAGAGGGCTAGGGTTACACAGAGTCGGTTACAACGGTAGGAGATCTACATATCCGTATTGCCAAGCTTGCCTTCCATGCCAAGGAAAGTCCCATCCGGACACGGGACGAAGTCTTCAATCTTGTATCTTCATAGTCTTGGAGTCCGGCCGATGATGATAGTCCGGCTATCCGGACACCCCCTAGTCCAGGAGTCCCTCACCAACTAGTTTCAAATTTGAAGGATGGAATTGAAACTCCAATGGCACAACAGGTATGTTTTAAACCTGTTTCTTTAACTGGTTTGCTGTTGTAACTTGCTCTATATTGATTTCAGTTTCAATTGAATAAACGGTTATGTTCTCATGTCATGCACATTACAAGTGTTGTTATTGATGTGTAGTTTCACACACTTATATTCTGTCTATGCTGCTTTCTCTTAAACATATTTGATTTGGACTGTGCCTCTATCTTGATTTGGCAACAAAAACTAGAATTATATAGACCATACAGTAACCATGGTACATAGTTATATGTTTGTTTCATGTTGTTATCCTATCCAATTTACTACTGAACTGATTTACCAAAATGAGTTTCATATACAACATGGTAAACCTGTGATGTGTCTGCCTGTTTCTCTTTTAGAATGCGGACAAAATATTGGTGAAGAGTACCCTCTTATGCGATGGTAAAGGAAGTAATGCAGATAATGTTCAAGTTAGTGAGACATCCCCGTTGGTCTCCAAAGAAAACTGATAAAAATTATCTTGATGACAGTGAGACAACCCCAAAGCCATGTCTTGATGTAGTGTTCAAGTTACTGGCCACTATTGTTGGCACAAGCTCTTCGAAATCGCTTCCTGAATTTGTTCGTCTTCTTGAGTCTCAGCTTCAAGTTGAAAGACATCGATTAGATGTGATGTGACACGAAGCCGAAGGACCCAGGAAGTCCTTGTAGAATTCAGATGCAAACTTTCTGGTGTAACAACAAGCGCCGGAGGATTTAAGCACCAAACAAGAGAAAGCTAATAAGCTTGCTAAGCATCTTGCCAGCATGCTGGGTACCCAGGATATTGTTTCTTGAGCTCTTTTGAAGTGGTTTCAGTTCTGGACTTGTTTTGCTGCGGTGTTAATTTGCACTGGTCGCCAACTTTGACAACCAGTGTATTTAATATGCTGCTTTGTTCCCCATATTTGCACTGGTGGCGAACTTTTATGCCCAGTGGATGTAATATGTGTAATAGCCGTAATAGCCTAGCATAAGTTGCTTGCTTATTTATTTCCTAGTTTTCTTGTTTATTTGTTTGCTTGTAGTCAGTGCAGTTCTTTTTCCGTGGTTTTCTAGTGGCCGCAATAACCTATTTTTTAAAACTAGGCCACAATAACCATGGGCTACATATGGACCGTTGCCACCATGGTCCTGCTATCTGCTGTAGTGACCATGGGCCTCCAACGGGCCGTAAAATCAATGGGCCTTCTATGGGCCATATGTTCGATTGGCCAAACATGGGCCAATAACGGACCACATTATGGGTCGTAAACGGGCTAGAGTGGGAATCGTCCATTCATGGGCCGACCATAACGGGTCGTTAATAAGCCGATGACTATAACGGGCTTGATTCTATCAACAAGTATAACGGGTCATTAATGGGCCATATTTGATGACGCTATGAAAACGTCCCAAATGATTAACGGGCCCCAAACAGGCCGACTTTAACCACGGGCTGAATTTGGCCCACAATCGTCTGGGACAGGCTAGTAACGGACCGTAAGTAATCGAATGCTACAAATTAGCCCAAGAATAAATGGGCCCTTAGAAGGCCAAAAGCTAACACGGGCTGGAAATGGCCCAATGGAATAATGGGTCGTTAATGGGTATAAAGTGATACACCGTTCATTATGGGCCAGTTTCACCACGGGTCGTTAATGGCCCAAGAGTTACAAAGGGCCTAATATGGGCCGAAAGACGTCATGGGCCATACATGGGCCAAAAGTTACAACGGGCTGGAATCATATTGGATGGCCGAGATGACGCTACTGGGCCTAATTTGGATAGGTGATAATGGGTCGTGAGTTAGCGGGTTGTAAATGGGCTATATGCGAATAGGTCATTAACAAGCTTTAAGTGGGCCGGGCCGTTACCTTTTGACCAGGTCAAACGGGCTGACCTTTTGACCTGAATGGGCTACTATTGGGCAAAGCCACGTGTTGATGTATCATAGGCGCGTCCTGTCCATTCGCTAGATGACATCTGTCCCAACGCTGAGCCGGCACATGGATCCACCGGCGAATGAGAATTTTACACGTGGAAAATCCCCATTGGTCCGGGTTGTTAACGGGTTATCGGATCCAAACCAGAACCCGGTAGCTTAATGGCGACCCGTTACGGTGGATGCCACGTGTCAGTTACCCTTGACGAGCGCTTCCATGATGCGCCATTTATCGTCATGGAAGTGGACACTTCTGTGATGATAATTCTGGTATTGTCACGCAACAGTTCTACGACAACACAGGTATGACTATCTTGATTCTGTCACAAAATCGTCATGGATGTACATGCATGACGGAAAACCTGACCTACTATGACAAACACGTATCATCATGGAAGTGGTTTTTTTGTAGTAATACGCGGCTTGACCATATGAAATAAAGAAGCTGCATCCCTTAAGGTTCTTTAGCATTTCCTTATAACCACAGCCTTCGAGCCAAAAGAATACTTTTAAGATACAATTTCAATTCATGAAGGGCTTCGCTTTTAATCTCACGCCCCAAATTACAAGTCCAAAGTACTCGGCGTCTTGGATGTTGCACTATATGAATCAGTTTCGAACCTAGATTTTGGTCAATAGTTCGGTTGCCCGGCTCCTGTGCTTACCTCCTACATTTTTGATCAACTCAGCTAAAGGTGTAAAGGAAGAACCACTGTGATAGTTGATACGTCTCTGTCGTATCTATAATTTTTTATTGTTCCATGCCAATATTATTCAACTTTCATATACTTTTGGCAACTTTTTATACTATTTTTGGGACTAACATATTGATCCAGTGCCCAGTGCCAGTTCCTGTTTATTGCATGTTTTATGTTTCGCAGAAAAGCCATATTAAACGGAGTCCAAACGGGATAAAAACGGATGGAGATATTTTTGGAATATTTATGATTTTTGGGAAGAAGAATCAACGCGAGACGATGCTCGAGGGGCCCACGAGGCAGGGGGCGTGCCCTAGGGGGTGGGCGCGCCCCTGGCCCTTGTGGACACCCCGTAAGGTAGTTGCTGCTCTTCTGCCGCAAGAAAGCTAATATCCAGAAAAAAATTGTGTTGAAGGTTTCAATCCAATTGGAGTTACGGATCTTCGGGAATATAAGAAACGGTGAAAGGGCAGAACCGAAAAACGCAGAAACAGAGAGAGAGACACAGAGATAGATCCAACTCGGAGGGGCTCTCGCCCCTCCCACGCCATGGAGACCATGGACCAGAGGGGAAACCCTTCTCCCATCTAGGGAGAAGGTCAAGGAAGAAGAAGAATAAGGGGTGCTCTCCCCCCTTGCTTCCGGTGGCGCCGGAACACCGCCGTGGCCATCATCATCACCGTGATCTACACCAATACCTCCATCATCTTCACCAACATCTCCATCACCTTCCCCCATCTATCTACAGCGGTCCACTCTCCCGCAACCTGTTGTACCCTCTACTTGAACATGGTGCTTTATGCTTCATATTATTATCCAATGATGTGTTGCCATCCTATGATGTCTGAGTAGATTTTCGTTGTCCTTTCGGTAATTGGTGAATTGCTATGATTGGTTTAATTTGCTTGTGGTTATGTTGCTGTCCTTTGGTGCCCATCATATGAGCGCGCGCATGGATCACACCATAGGGTTAGTTGTATGTTGATAGGACTATGTATTGGAGGGCAAGAGTGACAGAATCTTCAACCTAGCATAGAAATTGATGCATACGGGATTGAAGGGGGACCAATATATCTTAATGCTCTGGTTGGGTTTTACCTTAATGAACGTTAGTAGTTGCGGATGCTGTCTAATAGTTCCAATCATAAGTGCATAGAAATCCAAGTCAGGGATGACATGCTAGCAGTGGCCTCTCCCACATAAAACTTCCTATCGGTCTAGTAACGTAGTTAATTGCTTAGGGACAATTCCGCAACTCCTACCACCACTTTTCCACACTCGCTATACTAACTTTAGTGCTTCTTTATCTAAACAGCACCTAGTTTATATTTACGTGCTCTTTATATTCTTGCAAATCTATCCAACAACAACTACAAAGTACTTCTAGTTTCATACTTGTTTTAGGTAAAGCGAACGTCAAGCGTGCGTAGAGTTGTATCAGTGGTCGATAGAACTTGAGGCAATATTTGTTCTACCTTTAGCTCCTCGTTGGGTTCGACACTCTTACTTATAGAAAGAGGCTACAATTGATCCCCTATGCTTTTGGGTTATCAATAGTGCTGCCAGCTCGAATGGCAGAGCACCTCAGTGGAGAAAGCCGAAAACTGACTATCTTAGTAAGCATAAACAAGTTGGCCGTTTGATTGCCGAATCAAGCAATGTGTCGTTAGCGATCACCTGTGTTAAACGAAGGGCTTCTCTTTCAAATAATCCAAAGTGGTCAGTGGCCTAAACCCTAGCTACATAGCCGGCAACTCCACACACCTGGGGCTCGTCATCGAGCCCCCACAGTCAAGCACCTACGACTAAGTGAAAGTTATAAAGCCATTTTAGTCTAATTGCCTCGTTCCAATGTGCATGGACCACCTTCGGGAACCAAAACGTTGGCTAAGGGTCACGATTGACTAATGAACACCCCTCTATATACTGTACAACAGGGTCGAAGCTGATGACAGGCCACTTTCAGTTTAACACAGTCAAACAGGATCCAAAAAAACACCAAAGGAGAAAACAACACAATCGCATGACGGAATATAATTCCGCATTCATTAAAGCAAAATGAACTTTTTGTACATCCCACCACACTTCGGCATTCCAAAGCACTATCTAAAAATACAAAGTGTCCTTGGGACACTTGGCCTCGATAATCTGGGCCCCTTCCACTACCTCGTCAAGGAACTGCTCCGCGGTCCGATCCTTCCTTCGGTGGGCCCTGCGGCCATGCATGTTGCTTCAACGCGTCGAAAATGCATCTTCACGCAAGCTTACGCTCGCTGAGCCCCCTCCAGGCATGTGGATCTCTTCTAGCGAGCCAATTGTGGGACGGCTTCTTGTAGCCGAGTCAGGAGCTTGAAGAAGCTGGTTGGCAGCACCTCCATGGGCCATAGGTTGACGCAGAGGTGTTGGAGTGTCTTCCTTGCCATGCGTAGAAGTTCCACCAGCTGCTTCATCCGATGATTCAGCAGACCTGAACCCGATGACATTTGGAACTGTTGCCAGAACGCCTTCTCCGCCTCATGGCCTCTCATTCGCCGAAATGGCGACTGGCGTCTGATACGTCCACTTTGCATCATGTTTACCTACTATTATTTATGATGTTTTTATGCATAATAATGCTTTTTGGAGTAATTCTAATGCCTTTTCTCTCACAATATGCAAGGTTCACACAAAGAAGGATAATTTCGGCAGCTGGAAATCTGAACCTGAAAAAGCTACGTCAGGCCACCTATTCTACACAAGTCCAAATGAGCTGAAACTTCACGAGGAATTTTTATGGAATAAATAAGAAATAGTGGAGAAAATAACTTTTGGGACATGTATAAGTCATTTTGACCTAGAAAAAATAAGGAGAGGACTTTCGGGATGGAGCGCCGCCGTCTTGAGGCGAAACTTGGGCACGAGCACTTTTGCCCTCCGGCGGAGCGATTCCGCTGGGAGAACTTCCCTCCCGGAGGGGGAAATCAGCGTCATCATCATCACCAATAACTCTCCCATCTCGGGGAGGGCAATCTCCATCAACATCTTCAACAACACTATCTCCTCTCAAACCCTAGTTCTACTCTTGTGTTCAATCTTTGTACCGGAACAATAGATTAGTGCTTGTGGGTGACTACTAGTGTTGATTACTATATGGTTTATTTGGCAGGATATTATATGTTCAGATCCATTATACTAATTAATACCCCTCTGATCTTGAGCATGATTATTATTTGTGAGTAGTTACTTTTGTTCTTGAGGTCATGGGAGAAATCTTGTTGCAAGTAATCATGTGAATTTTATATGTGTTCGATATTTCGATGGTATGTATGTTGTGATTCCCTTAGTGGTGTCATGTGAACGTCGAATACTTGACACTTCACCATATTTGGGCCTAAGGGAATGCATTGTGGAGTAGTTATTAGATGATGGGTTGCGAGAGTGACAGAAGCTTAAACCCTAGTTTATACACTATTTCGTAAGGGACTGATTTGAATCCAAAAGTTTAATGCTATGGTTAGAATTTATTTTTAATACTTTTCTCGTAGTTGCGGATTCTTGCGTGGGGGTTAATCATAAGTAGGAGGTTTGTTCAAGTAATAACAGGACCTAAGCACCAGTCCACCCACATATCAAATTATCAAAGTAGCGAACACAAATCAAACCAACATGATGAAAGTGACTAGATGAAATTCCCGTGTGCCCTCAAGAACACTTTGCTTATCATAACAGACCGTTTTGGCCTGTCCTTTGCCTCAAAAGGATTGGGCTACCTTGCTGCACTTTTGTTACCATTACTGTTACTTGCTCATTCCAAATTATCTTGCTATCAAACTACTCGTTACTTATAATTTCAGTGCTTGCAGACATTAACTTGCTGAAAACCGCTTGTCATTTCCTTCTCCTCCTCATTGGGTTCGACACTCTTACTTATGGAAAGGACTATAACTGATCCCCTATACTTGTGGGTCATCAAGGCTCTTCTTTGGCGCCATTGCTGGGGAGTGAAGCGCTCTTGGTAAGGAAAAATTATTACTACGTGCTGAAATTTATTATCACTTGTTACTATGGAGAACAATCCTTTGAGGGGTTTGTTCTGGGTATCTTCACCTCGATCGGAACCACAACTAGTTGCCCCTCAATCCACTGCACCTACTGAAAATACTAAATATGAAATTCCTTCGGGTATGATAGAACAACTGCTAGCTAATCCTTAAGCAGGAGATGGAACCGAACACCCTAATATGCACTTGATATATATGGAAGAAATTTGTGGATTATTTAAGCTTGCAGGCTTACCCGGAGGTGAAGCCAAGAAGAAGGTTTTCCCTTTATATTTCAAGGGAAAAGCATTGACATGGTATAGGCTATGCGATGATACTAGATCTTGGAATTGGAATCGGTTGAAATTGGAATTCCATCAAAAAAATTATCCTATGCATCTAGTTCATCGTGATCGGAATAATATATATAATTTTTGGTCTCGTGAAGGAGAAAGTATTGCTCTAGCTTGGGGGAGGCTTAAGTCAATGTTATATTCATGCCCCAATCATGAGCTCTCAATAGAAATTATTATTCAGAATTTTTATGCTCGGCTTTCTCATGATGATCGTCCATGCTCGATACTTCTTGTATTGGTTCCTTTATGAAGAAGACTATTGAATTCCGGTGGGATATTTCAGAAAGAATTAAACACAACTCTGGGGATTGGGAACTCGACGAAGGTAAAGAGTCGTGTATTAAGCTTAAGTTTGATTGTGTTAAATCTTTTATGAATACCGATGTTTTTCAAAAGTTTAGCACTAAATATGGACTAGACTCTGAGATAGTAGCCTCCTTTTGTCAATCTTTTGCTACTCATGTTGATCTCCCTAAAGAAAAGTGGTTTAAATATCATCCCCCTATTAAAGAAGAAACTAAAGAACCGGTTGTTGCTAAAGAATAAACTATCATTTACAATGTTGATCCAGTTGTTCCTACTACTTTTATCGAGAAACCACCTTTCCCTGTTAGGATGAAGGAACATGCTAAGGTTTCAACTGTGGTCAATAGAAGTTATATTAGAACACCTAAACCAGCTGAACAAATCAAGGTATAACCTAGTGTTGCTATGGTTAAGGATCTCCTGGTGGAAAACATAGGTGGGCATGTTATTTACTACTGTGATGAAGCTGCTAGAATTGCCAAACCCGATGAAAAAGATAAACATAGACCTGTTGTTGGCACGCCTGTTGTCTCAGTTAAGATAGGAGACCAGTGTTATCATGGTTTATGTGACATAGGTGCTAGCATGAGTGCTATTCCTTTTGCTTTATATCAAGAAATTATGAATGACATAGCACCCGCTGAGATAGAAGACATAGATGTTACAATTAAACTTGCTAATAGAGACACCATCACACCACTTGGGATTCTTAGAGATGTTGAAGTCTTGTGTGGGAAAATAAAATACCCTACTGATTTTCTTGTTCTTGGTTCCCCACAGGATAACTTTTGTCCCATTATCTTTGGTAGACCTTTCTTGAACACCGTTAATGCTAAAATAGATTGCGAGAAACAAACCGTCGGTGTAAGTTTTGGTGATGAGTCTCATGTGTTTAATTTTTCCAAGTTTAGTAGAAAGCATCATAAGAAAGAGTTGCCTACTAAGTATGAAATAATTGGTCTTGCTTCTATTGCCGTGCCTCCTACTAATCCTTTAGAACAATATCTACTAGACCATGAAAATGATTTGCATATGCACGAAATAAATGAAATAGATAGAATCTTGTTCGAACAACAACCTCTGCTTAAGCATAGTTTGCCTATTGAAACTCTAGGAGGTCCTCCACCTAAAGGTGATCCTGTGTTTGAATTAAAACAATTGCCAGACACTTTGAAATATGCTTATCTTGATGAGAAGAAGATATATCTTGTTATTATTAGTGCTAACCTTTCAGAACATGAGGTCCTAAGGAAGCACCGAGCTACTATTGGATATACTATTGATGATCTTAAGGGCATCAGTCCCACTCTATGTCAGCACAAGATTAATATGGAACCTAATGCTAAACCCGTTGTCGATAACCAACACCGGTTGAATCCTAAGATGAAAGAAGTGGTATGGACGAAAATATTAAAACTTCTGGAAGCAGGTATAATCTATCATATAGCTGATAGTAGATGGGTAAGTCATGTCCATTGTGTCCCTAAGAAAGGAGGTATTACCGTTGTTCCTAATGATAAGAATGAACTTATTCCACAAAGAATTGTTACAGGCTATAGAATGGTAATTGATTTTAGAAAATTAAACAAAGCAACTAGAAAAGATCATTACCCTCTGCCTTTTATTGATCAAATGCTAGAAAGATTATCTAAGCACAAATATTTTTGTTCCTTGATGGATATTCTGGTTTTTCACAAATACATGTTTCTCAACCTGATCAAGAAAAGACCACTTTTACTTGTCCTTTTGGAACTTATGCTTATAGACGTATGCCTTTTGGTTTATGCAATGCACCTGCTACCTTTCAAAGATGTATGACTGCTATATTCTCTGACTTTTGTTAAAAGATTGTTGAAGTTTTCATGGATGAATTTTCTATTCATGGGAAGTCTTTTTATGATTTGTTTAAGCAATCTTGATCGACTTCTGCAGAGGTGTGAGCAAACGAATCTTGTCTTGAATTGGGAGAAGTGCCACTTTATGGTTAACGAAGGTATTGTTTTGGGGCATAAATTTTCTGAAAGAGGTATAGAGGTGGACAAAGCTAAGGTTGATGCAATTGAGAAAATGCCATGTCCTAAAGATATCGAAGGTATTCATAGTTTCCTAGGTCATGCTAGTTTCTATAGAAGATTTATCAAAGAATTTTCTAAAATTTCTAGGCATCTTACAAATCTTTTGCAAAAGGATATTCCTTTTATTTTTTATGATGATTGTTTAGACACCTTTGAAATACTAAACAAAGCCTTAATTTCTACACCTATTGTTCAACCACCTGATTGGAACTTGCCTTTTGAAATTATGTGTGATGCTAGTGATTATGCTGTTGGTGTTGTTCTAGGATAAAGAGTTGATAAGAAACTGAATGTTATTCACTACACAAGTAAAACTCTAGACAGTGCACAAAGAAATTATGCTACTACTGAAAAGGAATTTCTAGGGGTGGTATTTGCTTGTGATAAATTTAGATCCTATATTGGAGATTCAAAAGTAATTGTTCACACTGATCATGCTGCAATAAAGTATCTTATGGAAAGGAAAGATGCCAAACCTAGACTCATTATGTGGGTTCTCTTGCTACAAGAATTTGACTTACATATCACTAATAGAAAAGGAGCTAAGAACCCCGTAGCTGATAACCTATCTAGGTTGGAGAATGTTCTTGATGACCCACAACCTACTAATGATAGTTTTCTTGATGAACAATTAGATGCAATAAATGTTTCTCATAACACTACTTCGTATGCTGACTATGCTAATTACATTGTTGCTAAACATATACCACCTAGCTTCACATAGCAACAAAATAAAAAATTCTTCTATGATTTAAGACATTACTTTTGGGATGATCCACATCTTTATAAAGAAGGAGTAGATGGTATTATTAGACGTTGTGTACCTGAGCATGAACGGGAACAAATCCTATGGAAATGTCACTCTAAAGCTTATGGAGGACATCATGAGGGAGACCGAACTGCTCACAAGGTATTGCAATCTGGGTTTTATTGGCCTACTCTCTTCAAGGATGCTCGTAAGTTTGTCTTATCTTGTGATGAATGTCAAAGAATATGTAATATCGGTAAGCGTCAAGAAATGCCTATGAATTATTCACTTGTTGTTGAACCATTTGATGTTTGGGGATTTGATTGCATGGGACCTTCTCCTTCCTCTAATGGGTATACTCATATTTTGGTTGTTGTTGATTATGTTACTAAGTGGGTAGAAGCTATTCCAACTAGTAGTGTTGATCACAACATCTCTATTAAAATGCTTAAAGAAGTTATTTTCCCAAGGTTTGGAGTCCCTAGATATTTAATGACTGATGGTGGTTCACACTTTATTCATGGTGTTTCCCGTAAAATGCTTTCCAAGTATGATGTTAACCATAGAATTGCATCACCCTATCATCCTCAGTCTAGTGGTCAAGTTGAACTTAGCAATAGAGAAATAATATTAATTTTACAAAAGACTGTCAATAGGTCCTGGAAGAATTGGTCTAAGAAATTAGATGATGCGCTGCGGGCCTATAGAACGACATATAAAAATCTTATGGGTATGTCTCCTTAAAAAATGGTTTATGGAAAAGCTTTTCATTTGCCTCTTAAATTAGAACATAATGCCTATTGGGCAATTAAAGAACTCAACTATGATTTCAAACTTGCTGGTGAGAAGAGGTTATTTGACATTAGCTCATTAGATGAATAGAGAACCCAAGCTTATGAAAATGCCAAGTTATTTAAAGAAAAAGTTAAAAGATGGCATGATAAAAGAATCCAAAAGCGCGAGTTCGGGGTTGGAGAATATGTTCTTTTGTACAACTCTCATTTCAGATTCTTTGCAAGAAAACTCCTCTCCAAATGGGAAGGACCCTATGTTATCGAGGAGGTTTATTGATCTGGAGCTATCAAAATAAATAATGCCAAAGGTACTAACCCGAAGGTTGTTAATGTGCAACGAATAAAACATTATATCTCAGGTGCGCCCATTAATGTTGAAAGCAATATTATCCAAACTATGACACCAGAGGAACACATAAAAGAAACCTTCCGGAACACTCCAGAATCGTGAAAAAGAGGAGGTATGTGTTACGGTAAGTAAACGGACTCCAAAAATCTGCAAAAATATTTTCTGTTCCTTTTGGAATATAATAGAAATTAGGAAAATAAGAAACAACCAGGAAGGCACCCCAGGTGGGAACAAGACACCAGGGCGTGCCTGGCTTGCCAGGCGCGCCTAGATGGGTTGTGCCCACCTCGGGTACCTTCTGGACTCCATTTTTCTTCCGTTTGCTTGTTTCCCAAGATTAAAATCTTTATATACCCCCCAAACCTATTGACCTCTGTATCGGGGAGAAATGTTTTCTTTTCTTTTCTTTGTTGTTTTCTGACAGATCAAATCCACCATGGCCGCTTCAAGCTCCTCCAAGGACAAATTCTTCGAGAACCTCATCAACCCATATTTGCGGGAGGTGATGCAGCACCCTCAAGCTATCCAGATGTGTGAAGGGGTGCTCCACATCCGTGATGTGCAAGGCCCCAAGGGGACTGGATCCATGGAGGCTAGGCTTGAAGCTATGGAGCAGGAAGTCTTTCGGTGCAAGGGGATGGTGGAACGTGGACTCAATGCCAATCACCTCATGATCGCAGACTACACCCATGATCTCAAGGTGGATGGCAAGTCCATGCAGGACATCGTCTTCTCCTTCAATGAGTAAATCAATTTCCCTAGAGCCAGGTCTACGACCTTCAAAACCAAGTCTTTGAATATGAGGCAAGGTTTAAAGGTATGTGTTTGGCTGCCAGTTGCAGGACCCGAGAGACTCACTCCTCCTCTTATGATGGTGAGCCTCTGCCATGGAAACCCGAGGGCAAGATCACTACCACTTCATCACCACCACTGCCTGCTTCATCACCAAAAGAGAATTAAGTATCGGGTATGGGCACTCCCATTCGCTTGTGCCAAGCTTGGGGGAGGTGCCCCAGTATCATATCACCTCCACTATCTTTTGCCTTTATTTACCTTAGTTCGATCCATAGTTATCTTTATCTTTAGATGAATAAAAGTTTAGTTCAATCCTTTCTTTTTGAAAGTTTGCTTAGTGATCTATCCTTGTAATCGTATGCGAGATATATAATAAAGTTTAGCTTGAGTTTTGCTTTCTTTACTTTCATGTTTCAATAAAAAGAAAGGAAATAAATGAAAAAGATCATATGCTAATCTTATGGTAAGTAATGACACCACGTAAGGAAAAGTATAAGTAGAATTTTTTTTGGAGATTGACAAACATAACATTGGTCAATGATGCAATTGATGAAAGAATTAACAAGGGAAGAGAAGATTCACATGCAAATATACTATCTTGGACATCTTTTGTGATTCTGATCCCCCATCAAAATATTATATGCCAAAATTGTTGACGTTGGACAAGGAAGACAACGTAATGGTTTATGTTTGTTCATATTCACATCGAAGTTATATTGTCATAGATCCTTCAACATGTGGTGCTTGCCCCCCATCTTTGCTAGCCAAAAATTCCGACCAAGTAGAGATACTACTTTTGCATCCAAAAACCCTTAAACCCAAATCTTATTTTCAAGAGTCCACCATACCTACCTAAGGATTGTGTAAGATCCTTCAAGTAAGTTGTCATCGGTGCAATAAGGCAATAAAAATTGCTTCTAAAAGTGTTAGATCCTTTAGTGTAAGAGAAAATTGAGCGTTGTACGAACTTGTGATGGCAAAGAATAAAAGCGACAGACTGCATAGTAAAGGTTGACATCATAAGGGGCAATATAACATGATGTTCTTTTGCACTAAGGGATTGAGCATACAACCAAAAAGCGCATGGCAACCTTTGCTTCCCTCTGCGAAGGGCCTATCTTTTACTTTTATGTATTTACTTTTATGCAAAAGTCAAAGTTTTTCTCTCTATTCCTTTTTATTTTTCTCTTTTGGCAAGCATCATGTGGTGAGGAAAGATCTAGGCACATATATCCAGTTGGATATGGGTAGCATGAGTTATTATTGTTGACATCACCCTCGAGGTGAGTATGTTGGGAGGCAAAACTATAAGCCCCTGTCTTTCTATGTGTCTGGTTGAAACGTTTTACTCATGTGTATGCGGTGAGTGTTAGCAATCATAGAAGACTATATGGTGTTTGAGTATGTGGTCTTGCCAAAAAGGCTCCGATATGTGACCCTTCCTGAAAAGATGATGAATTGTAGTTGCAAAGTTGACTAAGAACATAGTTTGTTAGTTTTCAATAGAGTTTATGCTTTATACTTCGATGTTGTGATGAATTGTTACTTGTTCATGAGAAGTCTATGATAAAAGTTTTATGTTAAAAGTTGTTGTTGTTATAATAATTTATATGATGCTTCTATGTCCGTATTTTGTTTTTATCGACACCTGTCTCTCTAAGCATGTGGACATGTTTTTCGATTTCGGTTTTCGCTTGAGGACAAGCGAGGTCGTCTAAGCTTGGAGGAGTTGATACGTCCATTTTGCATCATGCTTACCTACTGTTGTTTATGATGTTCTATGCATAATAATGCTTTTTGGAGTAATTCTAATGCCTTTTCTCTCATAATATGCAAGGTTCACAAAAAGAGGGAGAATTCCGGCAGCTGGAAATCTGAACCTAAAAAAGTTACGTCAGGCCACCTATTCTGTACAACTCCAAATGAGCTGAAACTTCACGAGGAATTTTTATGGAATAAATAAGAAATAATGGAGCAAATAACTACCGTAGGGAGGCCACCTGGTGAGCACAAGGCACCAGGGCGGGCCAGGCCCCCCAGGCGCGCCCTGGTGGGTTGTGCTCAGGCCAGCCGACCTCCGGTGCCCATCTTCTGGTATATAAGTCATTTTGACCTAGAAAAAATAAGGAGAGGACTTTTGAGATGGAGCGTCATCGTCTCGAGGTGAAACTTGGGCAGGAGCACTTTTGCCCTCCGGTGGAGCGATTCCGTCGGGGGAACTTCCCACCCGGAGGGGCAAATCATCATCGTCATCATCACCAACAACTCTCCCATCTTGGGGAGGGCTATCTTCATTAACATCTTCAACAACACCATCTCCTCTCAAACCCTAGTTCATCTCTTGTGTTCAATCTTTGTACGGGAACTATAGATTGGTGCTTGTGGGTGACTAGTAGTGTTGATTACATCTTGTAGTTGATTACTATATGGTTTATTTGGTGGGAGATTATATATTCAGATCCATTATGCTAATTAATACCCCTCTAATATTGAGCATGATTATCATTTGTGAGTAGTTACTTTTGTTCTTGAGGTCACGGGAGAAATCTTGTTGCAAGTAATCATGGAATTTTATATGTGTTCGATATTTTGATGGTATGTATGTTGTGATTCCCTTAGTGGTGTCATGTGAACGTCGACTACATGATACTTCACCATATTTGGGCCTAAGGGAATGCATTGTGGAGTAGTTATTAGATGATGGGTTGCAAGAGTGACAGAAGCTTAAACCCTAGTTTATGCGCTATTTCGTAAGGGACTGATTTGGATCCAAAAGTTTAATGCTATGGTTAGAATTTATTCTTAATACTTTTCTCGTAGTTGCGGATGCTTGCGAGGGGGTTAATCATAAGTAGGAGGTTTGTTCAAGTAAGAACAGCACCTAAGCACCGGTCCACCCACATATCAAATTATCAAAGTTGCGAACACAAATTGAACCAACATGATGAAAGTGACTAGATGAAATTCCCATGTGCCCTCAAGAACACTTTGCTTATCATAAGAGACTGTTTTGGCATGTCCTTTGCCTCAAAAGGATTGGTCTACCTTGCTGCCCTTTTGTTACCATTACTGTTACTTGCTCGTTACAAATTATCTTGCTATCAAACTACTCGTTACTTATAATTTCAATGCTTGCAGACATTACCTTGCTGAAAACCGCTTGTCATTTCCTTCTGCTCCTCGTTGGGTTCGACACTCTTACTTATCGAAAGGACTTTGATCCCCTATACTTGTGGGTCAACAGCGTCCAACGTGCTCCTCGGGGGACCCGTAAAGACCTCTGCGGAGAGCCATAGCTGGGTGAGCTCTAGGAAACCCTTGCTGCCAAACACACACTAAAGTAAGAACGGCTTACCCGCGACAATCTGCTCCACTTGCGGGAGCACCTCGCGGTCAGCCGGAGCCTGGGTCTGGATCTCGGCGTGCACCATAGGTAGCTTCTTAAGCTCCTCGCTCGCCTTATTCTCCTTGTCCCGAAGGGTATCATGCCCCTCGTAGACGCTCTTCAGGGTCTCCTTGACCTCCAGCACCCACGCCTGGTCCTTCCCCCAAGCCTCCTTTTCGGCAGCTAGGTCACTCTCAGCCTTGGTGCCGCAGCCTTCTGCTGCTGGGCCTCCTACCAAGCTCTTGACAGCTCGGCCTTGATCCCCTTTGATGAGGAGAATCCCAAGGTCATCCCCATGGACCTACCTATGTATCCCATGACACCACTTGGACCAATGACAAGAGCTCAAGCAAAGGCTATCGAATATAAGGTGAACTCGCTCCTCTATGAACTACCACTCTCTACATATGAGACATGGTTGCTACCTCAAGTGGAGACCCTATGCATGATCAGGTACTTGGAAGTAGTCCATGGAACAACTACACCCAACGAATAAGACAGCGTGGACACCAAGTAGAAGGAGCAAGAAGAGAAGCAGCATGGGAGTCTCCAGCCGTCGGACGAACGGCTCCGACTGGATGACCGACGCCTGAAGTTCCAACCAGCCGGACAAGGCCGAGCCAGCAAACGCTACAGTGTACGGATGTCTGGTGTTCGTCGGACGACCGACACCTCTCAGCACCCGGACGACCGTGCCCCATCAGACAACCGACACCGCCACACCTAAGCCAAAACAGCGGAAGTATGGAGATCTCTGGACGACCGACGGACCGAACACCCGACCCCGACTGGACGTCCGACAAATTCTGACCAGAGCCAAAATGTCGGAGTTCCGACCAGTCCCGGACGTCCGGACCCTCGTGAACCATCGGACGACCGGTGACCGTCGGACGTCCGACGCATGTGTGTTGACAGCGTGTTGGGCCAAAGAACATGTACCCCTTCTTCCACTTAGACTATAAATAGACATCCTCCTCTGAAGGAAATATGCCCTAGAGGCAATAATAAAGTTATTATTTATTTCCTTAATTCATGATAAATGTTTCTTATTCATGCTAGAATTGTATTAACCGGAAACTTAGTACATGTGTGAATACATAGACAAAACATATAGTCCCTAGTATGCCTCTACTTGACTAGCTTGTTAATCAAAGATGGTTATGTTTCCTAACCATAGACGTGTGTTGTCATTTGATGAACGGGACCACATCATTAGGAGAATGATGTGATGGACATGACCTATCCATTAGCTTATACAAGTTCCTCAGACTATGAGATTATGCAACTCCCGAATACCGGAGGAACACTTTGTGTGCTACCAAACGTTACAGCATAAATGGGTGATTATAAAGGTGCTGTACAGGTGTCTCCGAAGGTGTTTGTTGGGTTGGCATAGATCGAGATTAGGATTTGTCACTCCGTGTTTCAGAGAGGTATCTCTGGGCCCTCTCGGTAATACTCATCACTATAAGCCTTGCAAGCATTGTGACTAATGAGTTAGTTACGGGATGAAGTATTACGGAATGAGTAAAGAGACTTGCCGGTAACGAGGTTGAACTAGGTATTGAGATACCGACGATTGAATCTCGGGCAAATAACATACCGATGACAAAGGGAACAACGTATGTTGTTGTGCGGTTCGACCGATAAAGATCTTCATACAATTTGTAGGAACCAATATGAGTGTCGGTGTACAAAAGTAGGGGCTCTACTTTTGACCCCTTTACTTATGCACGGGCATTCAGAGCCACCTGCCACGGCCACGCATAATAGAGCAGGAAAGGGAAGCCGGAAAGAAGCCGAAGGCACAAGACAAACAAAGCAACGACAAGGACCATGGCCACAAAGATCGGATGGATGAAGGAGGTTTCCCCGGCAAGAACCCTTGCCGAGGTAGCTTCAGCGGTCCCAGCAAGACCCTTGCCAGGGCAGCTCACCCGCACCAGCTGAGTGAGCCACCTTCGAGCCCCCAACACTAGACAAACCCATTGGGACAAGGCTCGGGAGGCACCTCCGTGGTGGCATGCAGATCTTTGTGAGGAAAAGAACAGTCAAGATCAAGTGAGGATAAGAAGGCAACAACCCTCACCGAGATCCTCACCGAAGGAACCCACAAGACCCCCGGCAAGATCCTTGTCGAGGACGCCAGCACGCCACGGCAAGACCCTTGTCGGGCCACCCGACAAGGCCCTCGCCAAGCGTGCCAGCAGGGCCACTGCCAGGCCCGCGCTTGCCAAGTCTCCACCGCCGTTCGCATGCAGCTGCCGACCCAACCAGCTGGGCAGGCACCTGCGTGGCAACATGTAGCCCTTCGTGGAGGCTCCACCACCGTGCCACCTCAGCTGCTTGCCTGCCTACATGGCACTGCATGCATCGCTGGCCAGGGCGCATGTCAAAGCAAGGAGGAGCGATGAAGGATGGGACGGGCCTCGCTCCCGTCCCCGATAAAGTGAAGGGACACCTAAGCCTCGCATTAAATGCACTTTGTCCTGTAATACCAGCGATAAGCTCATAGCACTGTAGCAGTTTCCACCTCCTGTGTGCCACTGTGGCAGACCCTTTCGTCTATAAAAGGAGGCCCATGGCGCACTGGAGAAGGATTCGGCTCTTTTGAACCTATCAGCACCCAGAGCTAGTTCAAGAGCTCCAGAACACTAAATACATCCACCAAAGCAGGATCGTAGGGTTTTACGCATCTTTACGACCCGAACCTGGGTAAATTCCCTTGGTGCTGTCTACTAGTCCCGCTCTTCTCACGATCCCCGTGCCCCGCAATCGTAGTAGGGATTCCAGTGATCCCATAGGTGTCGTTTCCCACCGACATCTTTGGCGCGCCAGGTAGGGGATGCGTAATTGTGAGAATCTGGTCTAGCAGTTGACCCAGCTGTTCTTCATCGCCATGGCTCCCAAGAAGAAGATGACCACAACAATCGGTTCGTCCGGGACCGGGTTGCCAGTACCAGTGCGGACCAGTAGTGGGCCAGTCGCGGAGAGAACCCGTGGCACGGCCCGCGAACATCCACACCACCCTGGCGGTCCGGGCCTGGCGAGTGGCGTCGTTCGCGCGCCAGGCGATAAGCCACCAGTCGCGGGCTCTTGAGACGGAGTCGCCCCCCCGCAGGCGATAAGCCTCCAGGGGCGCCGCCATCCCGCCAGATGGCGGCACGGCGGCCTCCAAGACACCAACACCGGCGCCCACGGCGTGCTCTTCCCAGGTTGTGCGTGATGAGCAGCATCACCCTGCTGGTGACCCTGCGCGCCACCCTGGGAAGAGTCTCGTGCGTCCATCACATGATGAGGAGGGCCAGCATGCGTGTTGAGGTGCTGACGGAGGTGGCGAACGGCTGCGGGGCCGTGACGCAACTCCTTCTAACGTGGTTAGAAGTCGAGGCACATCGCGGTCCACCCAGCTCTCGCCGCCACCCACGCCAGCGGAAGCCCTAGCGCACGCGCAGCTGCTCCTCGATTTTCCTCCCGCCACGGAGAAGCTTGACGAATGGAGGGCCACCGTCCGGAGCCTCGTCAGCATCGCCAACAACGATGAGTTGCGGCCGGCGGGACCCGTAGGCCATCACTCCACCGGGCCACCGCATGCCAGCGGAGGCCATGCTGGAGGCGATGCAGCCACGGTGCACTCCCCTCCTCCATCCCGGCCACCCCGTGCGTCGGTTCATCGCGACGACGCTCGAGACAATATCTCCATCGCATCGTCCGACCCATGAACCAACCGGGATCAGCGTCAAGTCCTTCGGGAGCGGGTTCATGAGGACGCTCAAACTACCATCGAGCGCCGACGTGACTCATGCCACCAGTCGGACTGGCGGGTAGGGCCAGCTACGGACCACCCATCGCTGGGAGGCTACGGTGGCCTACCCTACGAGGTGGGTTGTCTGGCTTTCACCCGTGAGCTGCGGCAGTTCCAATGGCCCTCCCGCCGTACGTTCAAGCCTGACGTTGGCGAGAAGTACAACGGCAAGACTCACCCGTCAGAGTTCCTCAGCATCTACACCATCGCGATGCAAGCTGCTAGGGCCCGCGATGATAAGGTGCTTGCCAATTACTTCCCGTTGGCACTCAAGCCTAATGTTATGTCATGGTTGATGCACTTGCCGGTAGATTCCATCTCTTCTTGGGCGGATCTGTGCCATGAGTTTGTTGGCGCCTTTACTGGAGGTCACCAGGCTCATGGCCAGGCGAGTGATTTACACATCATCCCCTAGAAGGAAGGGGAGAACTTGCGCAAGTACATGCAAAGGTTCAGCCGAGTGCAGTACAACATCCCTACGTTCATCCTGCTGCCGTGATCAGTGCATTCCATCAGAATGTGCATAATCGTAAGATGCGTGAAGAGCTGGCGATGAACAAGGTCAGAGATGTGGCCGAACTTTACGTTCTGGCCGATCGGTGCGCTCGCGCTGAAGAGGGAAGGAAGTACCCCGGCAAAGATGTCGGTGCGGAAACCGACTCCACGGACGATACCGCCACCCCGGCGAAGAAGGGTTGGCGCCGTAACAGGAAGCGCAAGAGCAAGATCGTGCTTGCCATCGAGGGATCCGACGATACCGGCGCCACCAAGAAACCCAAGGCAAGTGACCCCGGCAAGGAGGTTGCCGGGTGTGCCGCTTGCCAGGCCTTGGCGGCTGCCGATAAGCCAGGGGGCTCCGACAAGCAGTATTGCAAGATCCACCACACCAAGGGCATGATCTCCAAAACTGCCGGCAGGTAGAGCTACTCGCCGAGAAGCAAAAAGCTGAGTATGAGCGGCGGGACAAGGAGAAAGACCCATATGGTGCCGAGGGATCCGGCAAGAAACGTGGCGGCCAAGGAGGCCGCCGCGGCAAGGATAATCAGTAGGAGAGGCCCGCTCGAGGCCGCGACAAGAAGCAAGAAGACGATGATCATGACGAGGATGATGAGTCTGGCGACCACGAGTTTCAGAAAGCCACAGAGGCCATGTGCGTCGATGGTGGCGCCTCGCTGCATATGTCCCACCGCCAACTCAAGTAGTGGGCGCGTGAGATCACAGCAGTGGAGCCATCGTTCGACGCACGGAAGCCGTTGAAATGGTCCAGCACACCCATCATCTTCGACACCGAGGACCACCCTGACCGCACTACTGCCATCGGGTGCTTGTCGTTGTTGGTTTCACCAACAATCCGCAACCTCAAGGTGACAAGGATGTTGGTTGACGGCGGGGCCGGACTGAACTTGATCTCGCTTGTTGTGGTCAAAAGGCTGCAGATCCTTGATGGAGACCTCGAGGAGACGAGCGAGTTCCAAGGGGTTAACCCGGGGAGGAGCCAGCCAAAGGGAAAGGTCATGCTGTCCGTGACATTCGGAGGCGATCTGAACCACAAGACGAAGAGGATTGTTTTCGATGTAGCTGAGATCCCCTTGCCTTACAACGGGATCCTCGGCCGCCCGGCACTAGCCAAGTTCATGGCGGCTTCACACTACGCCTACAACATGCTGAAGATGCCCGGGCCGATGAACATCATCACCGTCCCCTCCGACAAGAAAGATGTGCTGATCTGCGCCGACCAACTCTACCAGGAAGTAGTTGCACCAGCTGCCGCTAAGGCACCTGCTCCTGCCGACGGAGCCCTGGGGGGGGGGGGGGAAGACCGGCGAGACCCCTCACACCCACTCCGGCAAGCACACCTCTTCGGGGTGTTGCGCTCCCGTTGAGAACATGCCAGAGAGCTCCACCGGCAAGAGCAAGAAGTCCATAGCCACACCACCAGAGACCAAGAAGGTGCCCATCAAGGAGGATGGCACGGGGGGAGCTTTTACCATAAGCTCCACCCTTGATGGCAAATAGGAAAGTGAGCTCGTCACCTTCCTACGGGAGAATGTCGATGGGTCTTCATTGAACATCTTCTTCATCTTGTTCTTCTTCTTCTTGGCCTTCTTCATTGTTGGCATTGTCGTTCTCTTGTCGTGGTGGAGAAGGAGGTTGTTGACGTTCATCTTGATGCACTTCCTCGTTTTCTTCATCTTGGTGTGTCCCGCTTGTGGATGCTTCTGTATCAACTCTTGGTTCACCTTGTTGTGAAGTTGAAGCTTCCACTTGGACGGACGAGGTACTCTCCTTCACCTCCGTTCGACGAACCTTGCCAATAGCCAAGTCTTGAATTGCTTCTGAAGGATCTTTGTCACCTACATCAATTGGCAATTGCTCTACTTGCGAGCCGTTAGATTCATCAAACTTCACATCTACCGTCTCTTCAACCTTTCGGGTGAAATTGTTGTAGACACGGTAAGTGTGAGAGTTTGAGCCATAACCTAGTAGGAAACCTTCATGAGACTTAGGAGCAAATTTAGAGTGACGATGCTTATCAAGAATGTAGCACTTTGAACCGAATACTCGAAAGTATCCAACTTGGGGTTTGTTACCGGTGAGGAGCTCGTATGCCATCTTGCCAAGTAGCTTGTGAAGATACAAGCGATTTGTTGCATGACAAGCTATCTCAACCGCTTTTGCCCAAAAGTGCTTCGGCGTCTTGTACTCATCAAGCATCGTTCTCGCCATTTTGATGAGCGTCCGGTTCTTCCTCTCAACAACTCCATTTTGTTAAGGTGTGTACGTAGCCGAGAACTCGTGTGAAATCCCTTCTTCATCAAGAAAGGTGTCCACATTTGCATTCTTGAACTCCGTTCTGTTGTCACTGCGAACCTTCTTGATCTTCATTTCAAATTGATTTTGGGCCTTCCTAGCGAAGTTTTTGAATGTCTTTTGGACCTGCGATTTATCATCGAGAAACAACACCCACGTAAATCTTGAAAAATCATCAACTATAACTAGACTAAAAGAATTTCCACCGAGACTCTTTTAAGAGTTGGGACCAAAGAGATCCATGTGAAGTAGCTCGAGTGGCCTCCTTGTAGTCATGATGTTCTTCACGGGATGCCTTCCTCCAACCTGTTTACCTGCCTGACAAGCGCTGCAAAGTCCATCCTTATCAAATATGACATCGTTAACTCCAAGGATATGATTTCCTTTAATAAGCTTGTCAAGGTTTCGCATACCAACATGACCAAGTCGTCTATGCCATAACCAACCTTTTGAGGATTTAGCAATGAAGCAAGTTTTAGGTTGAGCCTTTTTAGTGAAATCAACAATGTATAGATCACCTCTACATACACCGGTAAAGACCATTTTATGATTATCTCGACGAAACACTTGGCAATCTACTTCAGTAAATAGAACATTGAAACCGAAATCAGCAAGTCTAGATACTGAAAGTAAGTTGTAACCAAGAGACTCAACGAGCATGACATTTTGTATGGAGCTATCATGTGATATGGCCACCTTACCGAGGCCAACCACCTTACCCTTTGAGTTGTCACCGAAAGTGACATACTTACGAGGACTGTCATTATCAGCAAGCTCACGAAACATGTCTTTATCTCCGGTCATGTGATCGGTACATCCACTATCAAGAACCCATTCCTTTCCTCCTGACATATATCCCTGAAGATTTGCCATAAGACCAAAATGTCTCATTGCATCATCAAGATCGAAGTCACTCTCATCATCCTCATCATAGTATCCTGTTGGGGAACGTAGTAATTTCAAAAAATTTCCTACGCACATGCAAGATCATGGTGATGCATAGTAACAAGAGAGGAGAGTGTTGTCCACGTACCCTCGTAGACCGTAAGCGGAAGCGTTATGACAACGCGGTTGATGTAGTCGTACGTCTTCACAATCCGACCGATCCAAGCACCGAACGTATGGCACCTCCGAGTTCAGCACACGTTCAGCTCGGTGACGATCCCTGGACTCCGATCCAGCAAAGTGTTGGGGATGAGTTCCGTCAGCACGATGGCATGGTGACGATGATGATTTTCTACCGACGCAGGGCTTCGCCTAAGCACCGGAACGATATGACCGAGGTGGAATATGGTGGAGGGGGGCACCGCACACGGCTAAGGAACGATCACGATGATCAACTTGTGTGTCTATGGGGTGCCCCCTGCCCCCGTATATAAAGGAGTGGAGGAGGGGAGGGCCGGCCCTCTCTATGGCGTGCCCTAGGGGAGTCCTACTCCCACCGGGAGTAGGATCCCCCTTTTACTAGTAGAACTAGGAGCCCTTCCATGTAGTAGGAGTAGGAGAGAAGGAAACGAAAGAGAGAAGGGAAGGAAGGAGGGGGTGCAGCCCCTCCCCCTAGTCCAATTCGGACTAGGCCTTGGGGGGGCGCGCAGCCTGCCCTAGGCAGCCCCTCTCTCTTTCCCGTATGGCCCAATAAGGCCCAATACTTCTCCCCGGCGAATTCCCGTAACTCTCTGGTACTCCGATAAATACCCGAATCACTCGGAACCTTTCCGAAGTCTGAATATAGTCGTCCAATATATCGATCTTTACGTCTCGACCATTTCGAGACTCCTCGTCATGTCCCCGAGCTCATCCGGGACTCCGAACTCCTTAGGTACATCAAAACTTATAAACTCATAATAAAACTGTCATCGTAACGTTAAGCGTGCGGACCCTACGGGTTCGAGAACTATGTAGACATGACCTAGAACTATTCTCGGTCAATAACCAATAGCGGAACCTGGATGCTCATATTGGCTCCTACATATTCTACGAAGATCTTTATAGGTCAAACCGCATAACAACATACTTTGTTCCCTTTGTCATCGGTATGTTACTTGCCCGAGATTCGATCTTCGGTATCCAATACCTAGTTCAATCTCGTTACCGGCAAGTCTCTTTTCTCGTTACGTAATGCATCATTCCATAACTAACTCATTAGCTACATTGCTTGCAAGGCTTATAGTGATGTGCATTACCGAGAGGGCCCAGAGATACCTCTTCAACAATCGGAGTGACAAAACCTAATCTCGAAATACGCCAACCCAACATGTATCTTCGGAGACACCTGTAGAGCTCCTTTATAATCATCCAGTTACGTTGTGACGTTTGGTAGCACACAAAGTGTTCCTCCGGTAAACGGGAGTTGCATAATCTCATAGTTACAGGAACATGTATAAGTCATGAAGAAAGCAATAGCAACATACTAAACGATCAAGTGCTAGGCTAACGGAATGGGTCATGTCAATCACATCATTCTCCTAATGACGTGATCCCGTTAATCAAATGACAACACATGTCTATGGTTAGGAAACATAACCATCTTTGATTAATGAGCTAGTCAAGTAGAGGCATACTAGTGACGTTATGTTTGTCTATGTATTCACACATGTATTATGTTTCCGGTTAATACAATTCTAGCATGAATAATAAACATTTATCATGATATAAGGAAATAAATAATAACTTTATTATTGCCTCTAGGGCATATTTCCTTCATATCCATGTTCAACATCGTCATGTGGTGGATCAAGTCCTAGAGAGGGTGATTCATTAGAATGAGTTTGATAATCTTGCTTATGAATTTTTATATCTTCGAAAATAATGTCACTAATGATGCCAACATTTCCTTTGGCACGCATAAGGTTTGTAAGCTCAAATAGACGGTCACCAAATATAGGATCACTAGTATTCATCTTACTCAAGGCAATAGACTTATGGAGAATTTCATCAAGATTTTTTAAGGAATAATCTGGAAATCGTTCCTCAAGAAATTTCCATATAGTGTAGGCACACCTGAAAGTAGGCAAACATCCAAGCAAGTTTCTAGAAGTTCTAAGATTCCTAATCATGTCAATAGACTCATCATGGGTAGGATGCATAGGATCAACACAAGGTGCACAAGGGCTAGCAATGTACTTGTTAAAATGATATTGATTGAAAATAACAAGCATCTCATTTTTCCACTCATGAAAATACTCTCCATCAAGAATAGGCACTCTATGTCTAAGACTCCCCAAAGTACACTCATCCATCTTCCTCCAATGGTGATTAAACCAAAGCAATGGAGACCAAAGCTCTGATACCACTTGTAGGACCTTGAGAAGAGGTGTCTAGAGGGGGGGGGGGTGATTAGACACTAAGTACCAAAGTTGCAGTTTTTAAGATTCTTTGGGTTTAAGTGGAGTTTAAGCACAATTTCAACAATCACAATACATATCAAGCAAGCATGCAAAGGGTATATGAGCAGCGAAAAGTAAAGCATGCAACTTGCAAGAAAGTAAAGGGAAGGGTTTGGAGGATTCAAACGCAATTGGAGACACGGATGTTTTTGGCGTGGTTCCGATAGGTGGTGCTATTGTACATCCACGTTGATGGAGACTTCAACCCACGAAAGGGTAACGGCAGCGTGAGTCCATGGAGGGCTCCACCCACGAAGGGTCCACGAAGAAGCAACCTTGTCTATCCCACCATGGCCGTCTCCCACGAAGGACTTGCCTCACTAGCGGTAGATCTTCATGAAGTAGGCGATCTCCTTGCCCTTACAAACTCCTTGGTTCAACTCCACAATCTTGTCGGAGGCTCCCAAGTGGCACCTAGCCAATCTAGGAGACACCACTCTCCAAGAAGTAACAAATGGTGCGTTGATGATGAACTCCTTGCTCTTGTGCTTCAAATGATAGTCTCCCCAACACTCAACTCTCTCTCATAGGTTTTGGATCTGGTGGAAAGAAGATTTGAGTGGAAAGCAACTTGGGGAAGGCTAGAGATCAAGATTCATATGGTAGGAATGGAATATCTTGGCCTCAACACATGAGTAGGTGGTTCTCTCTCAGAAATGGTAAGTTGGAAGTGTAGGTTCGTTCTGATGGCTCTCTCCATGAATGCAGAGGAGGTGGAGGGGTATATATAGCCTCCACACAAAATCTAACCATTACACACAATTTAACAAACTCGGTGGGACCGAATCGTTAAACTCGGTCAGACCGATTCAGCAAATAATGTGACCGTTAGGGTTTTCGGTGGGACCGAAATGCAACTCGGTGAGACCGATATGATTAGGGTTAGGGCATAACGTAATCTCGGTAAGACCGATTACACAAACTCGGTGAGACCGATTTGGTAATAAGCTTTCCAGAGAGTTGGTCAGGCAAACTAGGTTGGACCGATTACACAAACTCGGTGAGACCGATTTTGGTAATAAGTTTTCCAGAGAGTTTGCATTGTAATCTCGGTAGTACCGATTTCTCAAACTCGGTGAGACCGATTTGATAATGGACATACACAGAGAGATTACAATCCCATCTCGGTGAAACCGAGATCCCTATCGGTAAGACCGATTTGCTTAGGGTTTGTAGCAGTGGCTATGACTTATGGAATCAGTGGCGCCGGATAGGAAGAATCGGTGTGACCGATTTTGGCTTTGGGTTTAGGTCATTTGTGGAAGTGGGAAAGTAGTTGAGGGTTTTGGAGCATATCACAAAGCACATAAAGGAAGAGGCTCATTAAGCAACACATCATCCCTCCTTGATAGTATTGGCTTTTCCTATAGACTCAATGTGATCTTAGACCGCTAAAAATGTAAAATGAAGAGTCGTGAGCTTGAAGCTTGAGCCAATCCTTTGTCCTTAGCATCTTGAAGGGGTTCCCACATCCTTTAGTCCATGCCACTCCATTGTTGAACTTATCTGAAACATGCTAGATAAAAGTGTTAGTCCAACAAGAGATATGTTGACATTAATTACCAAAACCACCTAGGGAGCACTTGTGCTTTCAGGAAATCTCTCTGATCCGAGCGGGTGAGCGTGAGATTTTCGCAGTTCGCTATGAGAGGCTCCCGGATTGGTGTCAGGTATGTGGCATGATGGGGCACCAGTTCAAGGAACATGGTGATGGTGTTCATCCTCCGTCTACGTTGGTCTATAAAAATCTGCGTGCATCGGCCACCACCAGCTGGGCTACCAAGCGGAGAAATAACAATCAGAAGAATCAGGCTGCAAGGGGCGACAACTCTGAAGCTAGGAGGCGTAACACAAGGGATGCTGAGATGACTGACAGTGGGATGGAGGATCCAGACCTGACCCGCAAGGGATCCTCAGATGCGGTAGTCATTGAAACCCCAAAGGCGGTCACAGGTTTGGAGCTAGCTCTGGTTGAGAAGGGTTCAGGAGGGGCGGTTGACCCCATGAGTCCACCTCCGAAGCAAGAACCAAAAAGGACGAAAACTAGTTTGCAGAATGACAAGACAAGTGGGAGCGGGGGAAGGAAAGCACCTGCTGGCAAGACCAACAACATCGATGCGTGTGTTGCGGCCTCCTCCGGGGAGGACCGTTGTGCGCAATGAATCTCATAAGTTGGAATTGTCGTGGGATTGGCAACGCCCTTACAATTCAAGAGCTACGTGAAATCGCGAGAAAGTTTGCCCCTAAAGTACTTTGTATTGTGGAGACCTAGATTAGTGTGAGAGAGCAGAAAATCTTAAGAGTACTTTAGGTTATGATAATGCTTTTGATGTTGATTCCTCTGGTAGGAGTGGAGGCTTATGTATCTTCTGGAACGATGAAATAAAGATTGAGAATTTGGGGTATTCCAAGTATCACATAGATGTAAATATCATCATGCTTGGGGGGATCCATGGAGACTCTCCTATTTCTATGGCGAGGCCCAGACACACTTGAGGCATCATACCTAGACCACTATGAAAAATCTATCTACCCTACACGACATGCCCTGGTTGTGCTTGGGTGATTTCAACGAGGTTCTACGCCAAGAGGAGCATGACGGGATTGGAACTCATAGTCAATCCCAGATCCAGGGATTCAGGGATACAGTGGATGTGTGTGGTCTTGTAGACCTTGGTTTCTCTGGAAGGATGTGGACGTATGAGAAGAAAGTAGTCGGAGGGTCCTTTACACGTGTACGGCTGGATAGGGCTCTCGAGACATCCGACTGGTGCACTCAATTTCCAAGTGCGGCTGTTGAACACCTCACCGCAGCAACTTCCGACCATTCTCCAATTCTGGTACACCTCGCGCCACGGGTTCCAGGAGCAAAGGCCGAGAAGATATTTCAGTACGAGGTGATGTGGGACACACATGAGGAGTTCAAACCCACCATTCAGACTTCATGGGAGCCGGGAGGACAACTTACGGTGAATGAGGTTCGAGCCAAACTGAATGATCTGGCAAACAACTTGGGGGTTTGGGCCACGACTTCATTTGGCATTGTACGTGGTGAGATCCGCAAGCTCAAAAAGGAATTGGACAGGTTGCGAAATGAGCCGGCTAGGGCTGGCCCATCTAGTGTTGAAACAAAGATCAATGATAGACTCATCGAGCTTTACTTGCGGGAAGAGCTTATGTGGAGGCAACGATCGCGCATTGAGTGGCTATCTGCCGGAGATTGCAACACTCGTTTTTTCCATATGCGAGCATCGATGAGGCAGAGGAAGAACCTAATTAAGGCGTTGCAAAGGGCGAACGGCAAGCTCACTGAGGACATGTCGGAGATGCAGTAACTTGCGCTCGACTTTTATAGAAATCTCTATAGTTCAGAAGGTGTTCAGGGAGTCGCATATGTACTTGAGCATGTCCCAGCAAAGGTGACACCAGCCATGAACGCGATCCTGTTGGCACCATATGAGGAGAAGGAAGTGAAAACAACTTTATTCTAGATGTTTCCTACCAAGGCACCGGGCCTGACGGCTTTCCGGCGCACTTTTTTCAGAGACACTAGGACGTATGTGGGGAAGCGGTAACCCGAGCTGTGTTGGGCATCGTTCGAGGGGAGGAGAGACCATCATGTGTTAATGACACACTCCTCGTGCTAATCCCTAAGGTATCTAACCCCACCCTGCTGTCACAATTCTGCCCTATCAGTTTATGTAATGTTTTTACAAGATTGCCTCAAAGGTGCTAGCAAACCACCTTAAGATCATTCTGCCTGACATCATCTCCGAGGAACAATCAGCTTTCGTCCCAGGGCGGCTGATAACGGACAATATAATTTCAGGTTATGAGTGCCTCCACTTCATGAAGAGAAATAGAGCCAAGAGTAACAGATTTTGTGCTCTCAAGCTTGACATGATGAAGGCGTATGACAGAGTCGAGTGGGAATATCTCAAAGCGATAATGGAGAAGCTAGGTTTTGCTGCACCCTGGATTACTATCATTATGAATATGGTGAGCACTGTCTCGTTCTCAGTAATGTTTAATGGACATAAGTTGGAAGAATTCAAACCTACACATGGTATTCGACAGGGAGATCCCATCTCTCCTTACCTTTTCTTGTTGGCAGTGGAGGCCTTTCGTGCCTACTAAAATCACACAACCAGTCATCCCAGCTTGGCGGCATTAAGGTGGCACCATCGGCTCCGTCGGTGAACCACCTTTTATTCGCAGATGATAGCCTACTGTTTTTCAGGGCAAGTGTTAATGGAGCGGAGGAGGCATCAAACCTGTTGGAGTCATATTCTATGGCATCGGGTCAGAGAATAAATAGGGACAAATCATCCATCTTTTTCAGCAAAGGGACTCCGGATATAGTTCGAGATGCAGTAAAGGGTTTCCTTAATGTCCCTAATGAATCACTGAGTGATAGATACTTAGGAATGCCAACTGATGTGAGGCATTCCAAGAATGGCACTTTCAAATATTTAAGTGACCGTGTGTGGGACAAGGTCAAGGGATGGATGAGCAAATGTTTATCAGCGGGAGGAAAAGAGGTTCTCATCAAATCCGTAGCCCAAGCTATCCCAGTATATTCCATGTCATGTTTTAAACCGCAGAGAGGATTATGTGATCATATAAAGTCTATTATCCGGAAATTTTGGTGGGGATGCAAACACGGACAAATGAAGCCTGCTTGGGTCTCCTGGGATGTAATGATGAGACCAAAACACTTGGGAGGCTTGGGATTTAGAGACTTGGAGCTGTTTAACTTAGCTTTGCTGGCTCGTCAAGCCTGGAGGCTGTTCATGGAACCGTCCATGTTGAGTGCCAGAATTCTCAAGGCAAGTTACTTCCCGGACTGCTCTTTGCTATATGCTCAACTTGGAACTAGCCCCTCTCAGATTTGGCGAGCAATACTCGAGGGGAGAGATGTAATGAAGCAAGGCATCATCCGGAGGATTGGGAATGGTCAGACGACAAATATCTGGTCGGATAATTGGTTACCAAAAGAACATACACCATGACCGATCACCTCCCTTGTGCAGAACCCTCCAATGAAGGTGGCGGAGCTGCTACAGCCAGCCACCGGATCATGGAATGAAGGGTTGGTCCGGTCGGTGTTTATACGATTTGATGCGGATGCTATTTTGAGAATCCCAGTTTGCACACGCAACATTGATGATTTTTAGGCATGGTACCCAGACAAAAAAGGGAGGTTCACTGTCAGCTCAGCTTACAGATTCTTGGTTAGCACCAAGATGCAGTGAGAGGAGTGGCTAGAGGGCCGATCTGGGTCTTCTTGGGACAAGAGGAACAACGGGCCTGGTCGGCTCTATGGAAAATAACAGTACCGTCGAAGATCAAAGTTTTTGTATGGAGACTAGCACGTCATTCGCTGCCTACCACGGATGTGTTGCATCACAGAAACATGGCTACCCAAGACATATGTCCTCTGTGTGGGTGCCAAGATTCATGGCGACATGCGTTGATCTCCTGTACCATGTCGCGGTGCGTGTGGGCTCTATCAGATGCAGATGTGGTGCAAGCGATGTCTGAACTGGAAGAACCAAGTGCAAAGAGGTGGTTGTTTGAGTTATACAGCAAGCCTGATCACTCCAAGTTCACGACGATGGTTGTCACATTATGGGCTGTTTGGTACGCACGTCGGAAAGCAGTGTACGAAGCAATTTTTCAACCGCCGCAGCAAACCATTGCTTTTGTGAACAACTTCCTTGCAGACTTGCAACAGCTCAAAAGGGATCCAAGGGTGGCTAGCCCAACAACAGCGATGGTCTGGCCACAACGTTGGCTGGCACCCGAGTCGGGTGCTGTCAAAATAAACGTCGATGGAGCTATGGCACAGAACATGCGGGGAGGTGCAGTAGAAGCACTCTGTAGAGATGAGAATGGCAACTACTTAGGGTCCTCGGCAGTGGTCTATGGAGGTATCACCGATCCCATGATGTTAGAAACCCTCGCTTGCAGGGAAGGACTAGCGCTGGCACCTGATCTAGATGCTCACGACTTGGTTTTGGCTTCTGATTGCGAGGGCGTAGTCACTGACATCAACAGGGGAACAAGTGGTCCTAACGCAGCTATTACACATGAAATATCAGCTCGTTGCTCTAGTTTCTCATCCTGCAAGTTTATTTTTGAGCGTAGAAATTTCAATTTTGAGGCTCACAATCTCGCAAAGCATGTATGTAATCTAGGTATAGGCAGACATGTGTGGTTGGGCACTCCTCATGACCCGACTATTGTACCTATGAACATTTTTCTCTTATTCAATAAAGCATGCGAGATTTCTCAAAAAAGATAAAAAATCCACGTTCTCCGCGAAACGGGACCCACCACCACTAAGTTCGGCATCGGCCACTCCGCCTGCCTGGTGGTGGGCTTTGCCCAACGCGTCGGGCGTCGGCGTCCGTGCCGATCCCACTCACTGTCGGCCATCTCCACCGAAATCCCCCACCTCCCCTCCTTGCGCCCGCCATTACTTCACCACCGCCGCGCGGGCGCATCGGCAGCTAGCGCATGGCATGGCCTCCCTCCCATACACCGCCGTCGCCTGCGCCTCCGTCAGAGCCGACCCCGCCCCGGGACTCCTCAACTACGCAGCCGTCCACTCCTGCCTCCTACGCGCCGACCGCCGCCTCTCCCTCCCCATCCTCGCGCTCCTCCTCCTCCTCCACTTCCGCTTCCTCGCCGTGGCCGCGGGGGCCCACTTCTCCCCCGCCGTCTCCCGCCTCGCGTCCCGCCTCCGTCTCTCCCCTTCCATGGCCGCCGTTACGCTCCTCGCGCTCGGAAACGGCGCCCCAGATGCGTTCGCTTCCGCCGCCGCGCTACGCGGCGAGGGCGGGCTGCCCCGGGCCGGGCTGGCCGCCATCCTCTCCGCGGGCGCCTTCGTGTCCGCGTTCGTCGTCGGCGCCGTTTCCCTTATCGCCGCGCCCTTCGCTGTCCCGCCGGCTTCATTCACGCGCGACGTCTTCTTATACCTCGTCGCCGCGTCGGCGCTTTTCTACATCTACCTCAGCGCCGAGATATTCCTGTGGCAGGCCGTCGGGCTCGTGCTCTTCTATGTCTTCTTCGTCGGCTTAGTGTTTTATATGGATTTGGGCGCGGCGGGAAAGGCAGTCAGCTCTGCCGAGCCGGAGACGACAGCGAATGGCATGGGCCGCGCGGCGATGGACTTGCCAGTCTCAGTGGAGCATCAGAAGCAACGCAAAGCTAGTTTGTGGACGGTGCTCACCAAGGTACTATGAACGAAGCAATAGTTTATTTTTTCTATTGAATATGTCCTGAAATTTGAGTAGACTGAGACAGCATTTCAGCAATTCTAGGCAATTGGTCTCTTTGGTAGCAGTGTCTTCGACAAGAAAATACTACTCGTTTAAACTGTTAAATACTTGGTTTATTTATTTGCAATTGTTGTCAGTGGGGTGAGTTGACTTTATCCTTTTGATGGATTACCTTAAGCGTTTGTTCTGAACTGAGATTCTCAAGAAGAAAGAATATTAAGCACTTAGAAAAGTATTTAATCTGCTAGTTGGCCAGAAAAGTATTCATATTATAGCATGTAGTTCACTTGTAGTTTAGGATGCTGCATTCTATTTGATTTTTGTAATATTGATAGGGTCAGCAAGTCTAGCACATAATCCCTTGCATGAAAGGTTGCTGAAGTGATAAAAATAAGGATGCTCATCACTTACTCATTTTCTTCACTCTTTCCTGCAGTGGCTTAGTTGATTCACTTGTGTATTTTGGAGTGTTGCATTGTACTTATTTTTTACTCCCTCCGTCCGGAAATACTTGTCATCAAAATGAATAAAAGGGGATGTATCTAGATGTATTTTAGTTCTAGATACACCCTTTTTTGTCCATTTTGATGACAAGTATTTTCGGACGGAGGGAGTAATATATAAAGGCAGTAAGTCTAGCATATCCAGTCCATTACATTTGCACAGTTGGTGAAGTTACCAAAGTAAGGATGATCATCAGATACCCACTTTCTTTCCCTCTTTCCTGTAGCTGCTTAGTTATTTACTGCTAAGTTCAAAACATTGCGTTCATTACATAAAGAACATACTCCTAAAACTGTACAAATCCAAGCACCTTCCCTAGCCACGCACCTGTGGCATGACCAAACTTAACTTTGCCAATGTTGGCTGCAGCTGCAGTGGACGAACTATTCAAACAATCCCTCCTGGCTGTTTGGACATTTCTGATTCATATCTATAGTTGTGATGGGTAACTGTTGCATGGGCAGATTAGGGTTTTGTTTGGAGCGTAAGCTGGGCACTGTGTTAACGTCTTTTCTGCATCTTTTCGTTTGAGAAGACTAGATTTTATTTATTTCACTGAAATCATAAACAAAGTGAACAAACAGTAAAAGTTAAAGCATATTGGTGAATTATAATCTTCATTTTTCCACTGCAATGAGAGATAACCGAATTTGTTCTATGACCATTGCCTGGGGTTTTCTTAGCCTAGGTAGCAAAGACTCTTTAACTCTTACCAATCAGTTTGCAACTTAAGATAGCTTTAGCAAGGCTAAATTGTCCTTGCTCAACTGGGCAAAGGATCTGGTTGCATGCAGCATGAGCTAATTGGATGGTGAACATATGCCATGAAGATCGGTTAATATCTAAACAAGATGATAACGGAACCACAAAGTCTAAAATTAATATCGCTGGAGAACACTCAGATAGGTGGCAACCACTGAGTTATTCAGTAATACGAGTTTCAGAAGCTATTGTGGCCTATGCTAGAATATATACCTGTATATCTTCATGGAATACCACACTGACACTGGCTTTGTTGTGCTTGGTCAGCCGCTAGCAGAAGCTTGTTTCTTCTTCTGTCTTAAGTAAGTTCAAGTTAGAACAACCGTGTAACCGAAGGATACATTTTAGCAGTGAAACCTGCTATATACATAGGAAGGATGATAAAGTGATCAAATATGAGGGACCAGGTGAAAACCTAGTGACGCCTGAATGGTTTGACTTAAAGCTATCAAGTCCTTCTCATACAGGCATCACATCCCCGTTAATAATTAAGAACATGCGGTTCCATTTTCACATGGAGTAATGGCTAAAGGTTGCATGCGTGTTGCAGCTTTTCTATAATCCAGCTGCACATGTATACTCAACTGTTTAGTAACACGATCACTGCTACAAGTTTCAGTGTATGCTTCCACTTCCTCATTCTTAACATTTGACGACGCACATAGTTTCAAACAGCTTACAATCTTGTACATATTTCAATATCTTAAACATTTTATATGCTTAAATGGGGATAAGCCTTTCATTTGAACTATTTCAGTTCAAACTACTGCAAAGTGCAAAGTGCAATGGACTTCTATATTTTGCTATGCATTGACATAGATGCAATATAACTCGATATATCTCTGTACTGATGTTCTAAAACTAGTTGTGTTGACTTTTAATCTTTAGATGTAAAAAATCATAATATGGCCTAGCACGAGATTAGGAGGAATGCTGCACAATTGTTTTGATGGATACTCAGATCTGAACCTTTTATATGGAAGAGAGAAAAATATAGATAGCAAGATTATGATGAATCGTGACTTTATATTTACTTATTCTGCAAGGTCACACACTAGAACATCGTGGTAGACATGGCAAGGATATGGAACAGACTTTCTATGTACAATAGAGCTCATGATTGTACTTGTAACAAGAAATCGTTATCCTGTTGTTGCATCTTTGAAGTACTCCCTCCGTCCGGAATTACTTGTTGCATAAATGAATAAAAATGGATATATCTAGAACTAAAATACGTCTAGATACATTCATTTCTCTCCGACAAGTATTTCCGGATGGAGGGAGTATTTGTAATGACACTCGGTTTCTGGTTTACTTTGAGATTTGAATGGAAGCATAACTTCCTCTCTTAACCTTGGGTTTTCATGATACTGATGGCTATCTATCTACCTCTAGCAGGTAACAAGAGTTTGGGATTGGCCTGTGACATTTCTTTTGAAGCTCACGATACCGTCAACGCTTCCTTCTGAATGGAACAAATTTTACATCTGTGCGAACATCTGTCTATGCCCTCTCATACTGCTATATTCTTTTAGCTCATTCATTCCGTTGGATAGCCGAATAGTATTTCTTCTCCCTCAAATCCGCTTCCCCCTCTGGTCTGTTGTTCTTCTGGTTAGCTTTTGTTTGGCTCTATCCCACTTCCGCTTTGAGAAAGAATCACCAGAAACAGAGAACATTGCAAGTACCCTCATATCGTTTGTAATGAGCGTCTTCTGGATCTCAACCATGGCCGGAGAGCTCCTGAATTGCCTGGCAGCAATTGGAGTTATTATGGATCTCCCTCCAGCTATACTTGGCATGACAGTCTTGGCATGGGGGAATTCTGTCGGTGATCTTGTTGCTGATGTGGCATTGGCCAAGAACGGTCAACCTACAATCGCCATTGCTGGCTGTTTTGCTGGCCCAATGTTCAACATGCTTGTTGGATTAGGAACTGCCCTAGTGATGCAGACGGCAGGAGTGTATCCCAAAGCCTTTGTACTTGAATTCCATGTTGGAATTGTTGTTGCATTTGTGTTTCTTCTTCTGAGCTTGATGGCAACCCTGTGGTGGTAACCTGGGCCAGATTCCGGGTACCCAGATTCTGGGGCTACTGCCTAATGGGGCTCTACATATTGTTTACCATAGTGAGTATTGCCATTGCGAGCTCTTCTGGATAATATATTTTCTATATAAATAGAAGCTCATAGATTGTGTCTACGGTACTTGTTTGACGTTTCTGTTTTTCCCCCAAATCAATTGCATTTGAAAGAAGGCCCTTCTTGACTTATTCTAACTGTCATGGTATATGTGAGGGAAAATCTGTTCATCAAATGCTAGGCCACGTACGTAGTGTTTACATCAATGAAAGCTCTCATTCCATATTTTATGAATTGTAGAGAACAAAATACTCTGACATCATCTGTCTACTTCCACTTGGATGAGTTGTCATGACTAGGCAATCTCATCGAACACAGGACAGTTTAGACACAGGTAAAACAGGAAACCTTGCAAACTTCACCTGTGACCTCGATCGATCCTGAATGACAACCACAGCGCTAGTCCGGCAGTCCTTGTCTCAAATGTGTCACCTTGTAAACTATTCCTCGTAATCTACTGTTCTACTCCCTCCGCAAACTAATATAAAAGCGTTTAGATCACTAAAGTGGTGATCTAAACGCTCTTATATTAGTTTACAGAGAGAGTACTTTACTTTAAAAAATCTAGGGCATGGGTAGTTCGACTTCCTCTCCAATTTATAATTTATGATTGATGGCAAGTTTTGTCGAACTATTGATTACTACCTTCGTTCCTAAATATAAGTCTTTGTAGAGATTTCATTATGGACAACATACGGATGTATCTAGATGCATTTTAGAGTATAAATTCATTCATTTTGCTCCGTATGTTGTCTGGAATCTTTTCAAAGACTTATATTTAGGAACGGAGGGAGTATTTTGTATCTCCTTCTTTTACTACTTTTTTTTTGAAAGTTAACAGGAGAACTGCCAAGATTCCATTCAGAAGAAGCCGATGGTTGCTTGGTTTATTGAGGGAAACCGTCCGAAAACCTGTATAAAAAAATGCACCACACCTAGCAAAGGTAAGGACCAAAGCACAATAAGAAATACAAGAACGCCCAAAGGCCGATCAACGCAGCACAAACAGAAAAATACATTGTCTACAAACACATCATCGTCGTACATCACCAGCTGTGCTCACGGCGGCGACTTCGACTTCCCCTCAACTTCACCAAAGAGCACCAGTTTGCCCCCATTTGCTTAGACCGCCACAAGCATGTTCGATGACCTTGTTGACACCGGAGAGAGTGACACCGGAGAGAGAAGAGATATCTGACGGTAGAGGAGTGAACATGTGCTGCTCTGGTCTCGAGGGGACGACCAACATGACTCGTCTAACGCTACATGCACGTCAAGTGTGCTTCGACTGGATTGAGATTCAGTGCCTTGGCACACACAAGGCACGGATGAACAATATCGTGCCTTGAGGGCATCTCCTGGCCGTTGGATCTACAAGCGACGGTCCGATGAACATCAAGAGTCATCGCTACAGTACATCGTTACAGGAAGTCTGCCAATCGCTACAGGACGAACACACTGTAGCGCGGAGTACTGTTCATTGAAATCTGGAACCTTGATTTCCGATCTAACGGCTGAAAGCTCAAGACATTGCACTATTCACGTGTGCCTTGTGTGTGCCAAGGCACCGGATCTCAGTCCGCTTCGACTACCCAACAACGCCGACCAGCTTCGGACTCGAACGGACGTGTCTCCACCACCGCAAATACACCCCCACCTCGCCACCGTCAGCTCTGGACCAACCACTTCAATGCAACCCAAGTGCTCCGCCAAGAGGCTAAAACTCCAAAAAAAAAACAATGATTCCATTGAAGAAACAACGCCAAAGGCATCGTCCATCATCAATCTGACGAAGCAGATCTTGGTTTTCATTCGAAGAGTAGAGCTCAAGGGTGGGAGAGATGTGAAATCTCCTCCGTGCCGCTTCCAACAAGAAAATATCACCTTTCAGTATGGTCATTACCGGCTAGGAAAAAGTCCAAAATAAACCTTGAACATGTAGATGAAAGCTAAATCAAACCCTGAACTTGCAATCCCGGAAATCAGCACACCGAACTCATTGATCCTGGTCTATTTTAAACCTTGAAGGCGTTTCCAAACAGGGATTGTGCACGTGGCAGACCAACTCCCGGGATTGTTGGCTACACACGCGATTGGGCCGGCCCATCAGGCGTGAAGGGAGTTTTTTTTTTCTTTTTTTCATTTTACTTTTTCGTAAGTGCGACATAAAAATAACCAAAAATAAGACAGCAGGCAGAGTCGGACTTGTGCCTTGGCCTATCGATATCCACTTGCTAGCCACGAGAGTAGATCACTATTAGTGCAACAAGTTGAAGCGCGAACATAATTAATCAGACACCAGCGTCGAGATTTGTAAACATTTTTTGGGAGCAAACAAATTTTGAAAACGTATTTTTTTTTGAAATCCCCAAGATATTCTAAGGTGCGAACACTTTTTTAATTTTGAATACTTTTGAAAAAAGGAACAACTTTTTTGAAAACACAATCAGTTTTTACAAAGCGAATACTCTTCGAAACATAAAAATAACAATAAAAAGGGAACAATTCTTGAATCCAGAAAAAAAATATGCACAAACTTTCAAAAAAATGTTTACTATAATTTTTTCATAAATTCAAAAATGTTAAAGCATTTCATAAGTTGCTGAATAGTTAAAAAATGTTCATGTTTTCTAATTTTGTCACAAACTAAAAACTGTTTGGTGTTTAATAAAAATTGTTTGGAGTTCTCAAGTTCTGTCTAAATTTTTAAAACTGTTCGTGATTTTAAAAGTTATTTACATTTATCAAAAGATGTTCGGAATTGTGTCGCATTTTCCTTACAGATGTTTTTGGAATTTCATAAATTATTTGCGTTAAAAATGAGCATTTTGAAATTGTTCAAAAAACAATTCATGAAATGTTTGATTTTCTAACATGTTTAGATATATGTTCGCTCCTGTCTGTTCTTATAAATGTGACTACCTAGCGTCATGTGCAGCCTTCAGGGCCAGTGGCTAGCCGGGGTTGCGCTCTGAATACGAGAACCAGAGTTGCAGTCCTGTGAATACGGTGTATAGCGTATTTTTCTTTTGTCACCTAGTAATTTTTCATCGATCCTTATAAAAGACAACTGGCTTTGTGTAGTTATATAAGAAAAAAGTTCGTTGTTATTACAAATGTACTAAAAATTTATTATCATTATGAAAATAAATAACAAAAAATGAAAAAGAAAAAACGTAGCAGCACGAGTGATTACGCTAATGGGCCGGCCCGATTCGTCTTAATGTCCTGCCAGCCGGTCAACGCCCAGAATTTGACTTGCCACGTCAGCGAATACCAGCTAAACGGGCTCAAGGTTCAAAATAGACCGGGATCAGAAAGTTGGGTGTGCTGATTTCCGAGATTGCAAGTTCAAGGTTTGATTTAGCTTTCGTCTATAAATTTAAGATTTATTTTGGACTTTTTCCTACCGGCTACGAGCAGGAATTTCTTTCGGAGATACAACACACCTACGCAGGAACAATGCCCCGAACACACCTGCACCACCATTAGCGACCAGCATGCATCTGACCTACAACCAGGTAGCAACGTAGCCAACACATGCGATTATTTCTTAGATGTGCTCACAGAGATAAGGTATGCGTGTATGCGTTCATACGGATGAATGTATGTGAGCGACTTTGATTGTATTATGTTAAAAAAAACGCCCCGTGCACCATCCAACCAGGACCCCCGAGTCGCTAAAGGCGATGCTGGGGTTTCTTCGTTGCTAGTATGCCACTGGCGATTGTCGCGACACTACTCATCATTTTAATAGGACCAGTTGCAGTACTTCCAAGTTAGACTTGAACTTATGTCAGAAAAATCTGCAAGCATATCATTGTATGATTGCATCAAAGCTAAGAGACATTTGAGTATAGGACTGGAAAAGAGTTTAGTTGAAATACAATTGCATTCCTCAAGCTAAACTCTTGGGTGAATTGATGTCGCATGAAACTCAACATGGTTTCAGAAATACGACATTTATCTGTGGCCTGACTCTGTGAATTGATTGGTAGAGTAGTAGTAGCCGTTTTAATGGACCTGAAGGAGAAATGCTCTGCCGAACCTTTTAATTCTCGTCAGCATCAATACTACTAATACCTACTCCCTCCGTTCTAAAATAGATGACCCAACTTTGTACTAAGTTAGTACAAAATTGAGTCATCTATTTTGGAACGGAGGGAGTAGGAATAATCATGGACAGATTAAGGTTCTCAAAAAAAAAAATCATGGACAGATTAAGGACCCGGGATGGAAACTATGGGCACATACAAACGATACCACCGATGCATAGTCGTCCCCCCCCCCCCCCCCCCCCCCCCCCCCCCCAAGATGCTTATAGCAAATACTCTAGTCCAAGCAGTAGTACTACAACTTGCAATATTTATATTTGAAAAATGTAAGAAACCATTGGCCAGTGCGAGCTGGTGATTACAGCGACAAGATCCTTTGTTGGCTTTTGCATCTTGTAATTCCTTGTATTTCCTTTGGTACCAAAAGTCGCCTTCAAGTTGAAGGTGATTGGAAGACAGAGTTTACTGAGTAATCACCTTAGGTCTGCATCTTGTCAACTTGCTGCTGCCATTGTGCGCATGTCCTTTTTATCAAACAATCAGATAAACTCTGGCAGAAGATTTAGTGCTTGTCATCATCATGACTAGGTAAGAGCTAAAAACACTTCAGCTAAAACTCTGTGTTTTTGCGAGATAATGTGCCACACATGTGGCACGAAGCAATTCCATCTTGATGTTTTTTGATGGCAACTTTAGTTACCCTAGGTCTGTCTACTACAACAAGTTATGCCCGACTCCGGTGATGACGGCGCCGCGCTTTCGGCCCACTTCAGTGCTTGTAGTCGTTGTTAGGTGGTCCTGGTGTTCGTTGTACTGCCATGATTGAAGATGAATTGATCCGAAGTTTTCTCGCAAAAAAAACTTTAGTTGTAAAACATGGCAACTTTCTATTTGATGACAAGTTTCAATTTTTTGATTTTTTTCGAATGACAACTTTTAGTTGTAAAAACGTCAAGGCGGTGTTACTTCGTGCCACACGTGTGGCACTTATCATTTGTGTAGATAATTATGTTCACATCATTGCTCTCTAGTCTGAATGAAAAGAAGGGGTTGTCATTTGGGTAGATAATTATGTTCACATCATTGCTCTATAGTCCGAATGAAACAAAGGGGTTGTGCCAACGTTTAAAACTTGATCAAATTTGAACGCAACATTTGTCTCTGCCTGAAAAGGACACCAGAGCATTATAATGATTTATGGAAGTAAGGAACCAGAGATATAACTAGACTCACTAAGTTTTAGACGGAAGACTCATATCGAGTCCAATTTTTTTATTTATAAAATGTGGTTGAAACCTCTGGCCTTTGCATCAAAAGATGCACGCAATCATCTTTATAAAATTATTCAACAAGGATGTGACAAAAATATACATCAAAAAACCTGAAGCCACCACTTGATACGTACAAACTCGACAACGAGGGATGCCATCACAACACCTGCCATCTGGAGCCGGGGCCACATCAGAGCCGCATGCATGGCGTATCGGGAGCACAAATCAGGTCCAACAGGTCCGACTTTACCCTAAATAAAGCCATAACCGACCCAATGAACAAAGTAACATGTTGAGATTGCCAACTCGAGATTACAGACACATATGAAAACATAACAATAATAACATGCCATTGCAAAAGACACCGGCACCAACTAAAACTAAGTGAATTGTTAAATCTACCAATGTTCGCTTGATCCCGTCAACATAGCCAAGCCTTCTATTGCAGGGAGGTTGCGCCAACAAGCTTCAAGGGGCAAAGAGTTGTCTTCTAGAATGGAATGAAATATAGAAACCTCAAATGCTAAACCCACCAAAATTTTCCAATACAATGGCTTCTCAGTCGCACTGAAATTTGACACTTGTCCCATTCAATAGATTCTTGCGAATGCAAAGAACTTGAAATGATCGAGACCGGCATGGAGGAGGGGAGGGTGAATAGGCCAAGTACAAATTTTACTTTGATTATTAGCAATTTGAGCTTTGTTGATCTAAAGTGAGAGTCCAGATATGCTACAGTGAGGTAAACAACCTATACGATGTTTAGAAAGTCAAGTGACCAAAGTAAATAAGAAGTATCAGGCTACTATTAGAGTTAACCAAAGACACATGAAAATGAAGATGTATACCACTATTCATTGTTGTAGAGTTGTGATTTACATCAAGGAAATCCCACACCACAAAGGCCCACCTTCTTCTCCTTGAGATGTGACCACAAAGGTGATTTCCAACTACTAGTGGTAGACCTTGAGGTGGCCTCCAATACTTTACAAACTTTGGGGTAAATCACAACATGATTTCTCACCGAGAACTCCTACCACCTACAAATCTCCAACCTCCAAAAGTAACAAGAACGAAGGGAAATCTTGGAACTTGCTAAAATCATGAATCCAGATGGTTAAAATAGATAGGAGAAGTAGATCTATGCTTTGGTGAAATCCTCTCTCAAATACCTCAAAAATCCTACAATAAACCAGTGATTTAGAGTTGGGGAATGGTGGGGGAGTTCTTCTCAAGATCTAGTCAAGAGAGCAATGAGGTGGTCAACCACCTGTCAAAGTGGTAGGTGATTTATATAGCGAAGGTTGAAAATGGATATTGCGTTGCAATAAATAAGGTCCAACACACTCTCAACATTTTGACCCCGAGACTCCGGCTCTCTTGTTACACGTAGCTCAGAGGAGCAGCATGGGTAGAACAAGTTGGTTCCTCGGGACAATGACCGGAGACTCCGGGCAGAATCCCCGAAGACTCTGGATCTAACTCGAGGGCACATGGAGACACCCAAAATAAATCTGGAGACTCCAACTCTGAGCTGAGGGCACTCGGATAACAAGACAGAGTCTCTAGCTAGGTATCACTCCCGAGACATAGCACATCCGATAAGAGGTCACCCTAGAGACTCCTAGGCAAAGTGCCCAGAGACTTCAGCTGGAGCCTGAGGCTACCCAGATGAACTCCCAGAGTCTCTAATTGGGGGCATCACCCCTGAGCCAGTACAAACAACCGGTAACAAGAAAGCCCGGAGACTCCGCCCCTGCAAAAACCCTATTTTGCTCCAAATGGATTAAGAAGTGTTGCCACCTTTTGGGTTTTGGGCTTGAGAGAAGCAATAGGATAAGAGTCCACGGCCTAAGCTTATTCGTTGCTTCCCAATAATCTCCTCTTAATAGTGCAAGATCCCTAATACTCAAGAAAATAAAAGAAAGGCTAAATAAAATAGCCTCCAAGATGAACTTCTTAGCATTTGAATGTTCGATGATCCTTGATCGATGTCACTAGATAATCATGAGACTACCCCTAGAGTAAAATTTATGCCAATATTAGTCCAACTAATTTGTGATCATCAATACCAAAAAGATATAATTAATGGGCACATTGCACTTTTATCAATGGGAGTGGCCCTAAACAACCAACTAGTTCTTCATGAGCATTTCAACAATCACTTCTGTGTGAACATAGGAAATATGAACCATATGATGAAATCCATAAGCACTAAGGTATTCAATCTTCACCACAACAACATGCAATATCAGCACCCAAAAATAATCACCAAAGTATAAAAAAAACCATGCATGCCATGTCTCACTTGTCAAGACAATCAAATTGTACCAAACTTGAGAAATAAATGCCGATAGCAAGCAAACATGTACTTGAGCAACAAAAAAATATGACAAGAGCAACATAAAATAAATGGGAGACACAATGATTTACGTGGAAACCCCTTGCGGGGAATAACCACAGACGATGGCGAGCATCTTCCATTATAGAGAGGAATCGGGTACAAGGAGGAAACCAACAAGTAGGGGATGCTCCAAATAACAAGTGTTAGCTCTCATATTTGGGTGGATTTGAAAGTAAAAAATCATCACTTATCTCCCTAATCTAGAACTTCCTCATGAAAAGAAAATCTAAACTCTCTTTGTTCTCGTGTTGGACAAGATACATATATGGACTATCTTACAGTAAGTGATACGAGGCAAGCCACTAGGGTGGATAACCTCACTCTAATCAAACTAGTCTTTTCCAGCCTCCCCATTTATTTCATGTGCACTCTTTCAATTCCTAAGTCCGCGGTTAACCAAATTAATAAATATCTAAAACATTGCTTTTGGAAAAAAAATGGATCAGAGGAGAAAGGGGTGGCACTTGTATCCTGGGATAAAGCTTTCAAACCAAAGTCTCATTGTGGTCTTGGAGTGCTTGATGTTTTTTACCCATAACCAAGCTCTGGTTATGAACTTTCTTGATAAATTTTATAACTGTAAGGACCTGCCATGGGTCAAAATCATTTGGGATACTTATTATTCCCAATCTTTACCCAACGAGAGGCTTGTTGGTTCTTTTTGGTGGAAATCTATTCACATATTGCTCCCCACTTAGAAAGCTCATACTACATGTCATGCAGGAAAGGGCAATTCTAATTTATTTTGGCAAGACAAATTGATGGATCAGCATCTCCTGACCGAGCCACCATAACTTTACTCCTACGCTACTAGTTAGGATGTCACCCTGCAGAAAGTATTGGAATTGGAGAATATGGAAGAAATCTTTCACATACCTCTTTCCACTCAAGCTCATCAACAATTCTTACTTCTACTCAATACTACGCAAGACAAACATCAACAAGATTTGAAAGATAAATGGATGTATCCACGGGATTCACCACCGTTCCTATATGAAAATGTACATGATAGTGATAGGACCAAGCATAACACATAACATCTTTGAAAGCTTTGAAGATGCTCTATCGTTCTAAGATATAAATTTTTTGTTTGGCTGCTACTATACGACATGATCAAGACTAGGAAGTTGCTTAATGGAAAATCTATGTACTTGCTAAACTACAAGTGTGTTCTTTGTGATGAACATGTGGTAGAATTCTTTATGAACCTTTTATGGGATGCCTGATTTTCCCTCAGGCGTTGGGATCATATCACACCTTCCATAAACAGAGGCATTTCTTGATATAATGAAGTTATCCTATCAATATGAGTGCTCCCAAAAGATATTGTCGGATACATTATTGTTATGGGTGCATCAGAAATAAAAAAAATCGGCAATGCTGCTTCACACTTTCAAGGATGGATTCACTATCTCAAGGAGGGACTTAAGATTGTAGAGATCAGATCAAACCATCGAAAGCAGTCAAGATCAATAACTAGACTGGAGTTATTCTTTAGCACATAAATCTAACTTTTCCCATGTTTCCTAGGGCTCGCATTGGATAGGCCCTTTATTTACTTTCTTTTCTTTCCCTTTTGTCTGCACATACACTTTTATTTAATGAAAACAACTGCCTAACTATTATTCTAAGGCTTCGGGGTAAACAAACATTGTGTGTAACCAAGAGGAATCGAACTTGTTTGTGACCTTCTTGTACCAAGACTTCAGAAGCACATCATGGTTTGGCAACATGAGATGAGTTACCGAGACTAAATACAATTTTATACAATGCACAATTATTTTTGAGAAAGTAAATGCATTTAATATAGTTTTGACGGTGTTATAGTGTTCTCCCTGGTGTGTTTTTTCTTATTCAAGAAAAGCAAAAGCTTTGCGTTTTAATGCATTGATAGAAGAAAAGGGTTTGCACAGACCCAAACAAGAGCTTACCCAGGATTACAACACGACACTCCTAGCCGCTAGGCACCACCTTGACCGGTAGAAAATTTGCAAGACCTTTCGTGCCCACAGTCACCCATTGCACGACTTCCACCTTGATCCTGCGAACAAGCGACCGGGAGAGTCAAGTGGGTTACAGGGGATCCCCTCCCTTCCCCTCGCGTCGCCCCCTCTAGGGCGACTCGGGGGCTCCAAACCCTAGCCCCCCCCGCCGCCCCTCCCTTCCCTCCCCCTCGCCGCCGCCTGAGGCTGCCGCCGGGCAAGCTCGGGGCGGCGCCAAGGAAGGTGGCGGCGAGACCTTCGCTGCTCTGCTGCTGCAGGGGGCTGCGTGCTCCGGGGCGGCGGCCCTGGTCGGAGTGGTGTCACCGGCCTTCGGCAGGTGGTGGCACGGGCGTGGACCGGCGACCTCGGCCGTGTGGACGGCGGGCGATCCGGAGGTCGCGAGCCAGGGCGTGCCGGCATCCATGGCTGTTAGCAGCGCCAGATCTGGCCGCCCCTGCATTTCCTGTCTCTAGATGAGCCTTGCCACGGCCAGATCTGGTCTGCTTCGTCGTGGGGCGCAGGTTCTCGTGTCGTTGGGGACTGGTTGGCGGGGATGTGAAGACCGGGAGAAATCCCAGGCCGGCCTTGCTGGTCTCGACGGCGGCGACGCCCGAGGGCGCCGTTCCCCTCCTTGGAGGCGCCGCCAGGGTATATTCCTCTGCACCTCCCCCTCCTTGCCTCCCGGGAGAAATCCTCATCTTTGATGGGCGGTGGCGGCGCCCTTGGTGTCGCGCCCTTCCTGAAGGCGCCGCTTTTGGGAGCTAGGTGGGCGTGGGGTTTCTTGGAGATATGTTTCGTGTGCAGCGGCGGCGGTTGCTGACCTCCCACGACGACGACGTCTTCCTAAGTGCCTACCGGGAGCTCTCTTGTCTGCTGCAGTGTGCCTTGCCTGGCCCGTGGCCTCCTGGGCGAGAGGGGATCGGGTTTCCCTCCTATGGCGGCCCTTCTCAGCCCACCTTGAGAGCTTTCCGGTACTCGCACTTCGGTTCTCACTGCCTTCTTGTGAGGTCTAGCTGCTGCTCGTCTTCGTCCGTTCCGGTAGCTCTTCCTTTTTCGTGACCAATCCGTGGGCTTTGGCGGTGCCCTGCTCCTGGTGATCTGTTCGTGACTTGTTGGGCGAGCTTGGTTTCTTTCCAGATGCAGCCTGCCGGCAACTACCTCCCAGGTTCTAGGGTGAACTGCTCTCTTGTCAATGGTGCGGGCCTTTCGAGCCAGGCGAGGAGGCAGGGGCCTTCTTTGACATTGGAGCTGGGCGGATGTGTTGGGTCGGGGCTGGTGGCGATTAGGAGATAGCGTGCCCTGCTTCGTCGTTGGACATGTTGATCCATTGCAAGCATTCTACTTCTTCCATGGCGTTCTGATCGCGTTGAGGACTTCTTCATCGCCGAGCGGTGCTTCTCATGTTGATCTTTTAGCTTGGTGTGTAGGAGGCTTGTGAGCTGCTTTCCAGCGCCTTTGTATCTTGCCGTTTTCTTTTCTTTCTTGTGCTCGTTCCGAGTTTGTAATCTTGGCCGGTTGATGGCTTTGTTAATTCAAAGTCGGGCTCTTCTTGAGCCTTCATTCTAAAAAAACCTTGATCCTGCCAAGCAGGGAATGTGGGAGGCAACCAGTAGATATATAGTTGTGATCAATTTTTTTGGTGTTTTTGGATAGTTGCCAACCTTTTGTGTGTCAATGGTTCTTATCATCTCTATTTCAATTTCTACTTAATGTTGTCTATTTATAGACAAAAACTTGAATGGTTTAGCCAAATGTTTCACCTTTGAGATAAGGCAAACACACCTTTGTAAGGGATTTTTCAATGACGTACCTCAAACCTCCCCTAAATGTTCAGACATGTCTGTCCGAACATATTATTTTGCTATCCAACATCGTCCCTCAAAGATCCGCGGACGTGTCCGAACGTCCGAAATCCCACAAACCGGTACCAAACCCGGGGGAAGTTTGCAGTCGTCCAGACTCGTTCCACATCCACATCCACATCCGACTACGCGGGCCCACCCAAAACCATACTAGCACCTTCCGCTCTAGAAACCTCACGCGCATTCATGCTTGTTGAGAGGACAAAGAGCGGATGCGACTGGATGGACGCCTAACCGTACTTATGCCGGGTAGACGGACATGACCGGAGGGTTGACCGCGTTGGCATTCACTTCGATGTGGCGATAGAGAAACCTAGTTTGCCCGTCGCATTGCATTGAAGCGGTGTTGGTATACCTGCCTAACTATTTAAGCAGGCCGATCGTGCCAACCATCCCCATCTCCTCTCCTTTCCTCACACCACCATGTCACCTGTTCTCTCCTCTCCTCCGCACATCGCGATGAGCAAGTCCGACAACGGCTGGTTCTCGATGCCGACCAGTGAATCCACCGGAGAGAGAAACAGATTGTGGCGTTGACAACCACAGTTGTCGGGGTCCTCCTACACCGCTCTATCGGTGAAGGAGGAAGTCATGCTCTCCTGAACGACGAGGAACAGTAGCCTCTACGCCTCCTCACCGAGGTGGTGCAGACCAATGAGTAGTTATAGGCGATGATGGAGCTCGCCCGGGAGTGGTCGCGACTCGTCCGTGGTCCGGCGCCTCCGTTCCCTGTCCGCGTCAAGGAGGAGCCATCCTCGCCCCCATGCTACCGCGGCGTCCAAATCGGATGCCGCATCAAGGAGCGTCCGTCCTCGTCGCTGCGCTGCCAGGCCGGACGCCTCACCTGACCAGCGCCAGCGTCGAACCGTCTCTGGTGTGGCAAGGCAAGGGCGCCACCATCACTGCCCAGTCGGTTGACCAGGAGCCCGTGGCGCTCGGTCGCCGTGAAGAAGGAGGACACGCCCTCCTAATAGCCAACAAATGGGCGCGGGTGCGTGTGCTACCTCGATCACAGAGGCGGCAACACGACGTACTGCACCATGATATCGGTCGACATGGTGGCATCCGAGGCTGCGCACCGGGAGTGGTGCAACGCAGCGGCGTGATGTCGGACATGACGCCAGACTAGGTGCTGGCGGCGCACAATCATTCGACAACCGCCGGCGCAGGCTCAACTAATAGCTGCTCAAAGTTGGGCTGTCCGAGTCCGAGCACACCACCCATGCCCTCGACGGCATGGGCAAGGTGTTCACCGCTGATCGTCACTCCCAGGACGAGCGCTTTCGCCAGGCAGTGGACGTAGCCGTTCGGCTGCGCTCGAGCGACAAGCGGAGGCCAATTAGGGCTGCCGTGACTCCTTCGTGCCGTTTCGTCGCCAGAAGGACCACGAGGCACTGGTAGAAAAAGAGGCTTCCGTCCAGCCCCATTAGTCGCGAAACTGTAGGAACCGCGACTAATGAAGTCTTTAGTCGCGGTTCGGCAGACGAACCGCGACCAAAGGCCTGGGCCCAGGGCGCTCGGTGGCCAGCTGGTGCACGTGAGGGGCTTTAGTCGCGGTTGGCCAGGCCAACCGCGACTAAAGGTGCCCAAAGGCCTTTAGTCGCGGTTGGCCAGGCCAACCGCGACTAAAGCTCCTCCCCTATATATACCAGTTCAGCACGCTCACTTAGCCATTTGGTGCCACTTCTCTTCACAAGCTTCACAAGGGGGTGTAGGTTTGCTTTTGGTTCCTCTTATGCACACAAGGTGTTTGATGAAATGCCCCAAGAGGGTGAAACAAACATGATATGAAGTGTTGGAGCCACACTTGAGGTTCCTCATTTATTTTTTCCTCCTCGATCGCGGTTAGCAACTTGAACCTTTCATGCATGTGTGTCATTGATAAAATATGCATGTGTGTTGTTCATTGTTTAATTTCTATTGTTTATAGCTAGTTAGTTTAACAAATGCATGATGGTTAATTATATATTTTATATTATAATAATGCAGATGAATCGGCAATGGATGTACGGTAACCGACTCTCCCGCGAGTTCACTACGGGTTTGAAAGATTTCCTCGTAGTGGCTAATGCGAACAAGCAGAAGGGTTTTGTTATCTGTCCATGTGTTGACTGTAAGAATCAGAAGGGTTACTCTTCCTCAAGAGAAGTTCACCTGCACCTGCTTCGGCACGGTTTCATGCCAAGCTATAATTGTTGGACCAAGCATGGAGAAAGAGGGGTTATAATGGAAGAAGATGAAGAAGGGGATGATTTCATCGATGAAAGCTATCTTGCTCATTTCGGTGATACTTTCATGGAGGATGCTGAAGGTGAAGGGGAAGGTGAAGGGGAAGGTGAAGGTGAAGAAGAGGGACATGATGAGACCGTTGATGATCTTGGTCGGACCATTGCCGATGCACGGAGACGCTGCGAAACTGAAAAGGAGAGGGAGAATTTGGATCGCATGTTAGAGGATCACAGAAAGTCGTTGTACCCCGGATGCGATGATGGTCTGAAAAAGCTGGGCTGCACACTGGATTTGCTGAAATGGAAGGCACAGGCAGGTGTAGCTGACTCGGCATTTGAAAACTTGCTGAAAATGTTGAAGAATATGTTTCCAAAGAATAACGAGTTGCCCGCCAGTACGTACGAAGCAAAGAAGGTTGTCTGCCCTCTAGGTTTAGAGGTTCTGAAGATACATGCATGCATCAACGACTGCATCCTCTACCGCGGTGAATACGAGAATTTGAATGAATGCCCGGTATGCACTGCATTGCGTTATAAGATCAGAGGCGATGACCCTGGTGACGATGTTGAGGGCGAGAAACCCAGGAAGAGGGTTCCCGCCAAGGTGATGTGGTATGCTCCTATAATACCACGGTTGAAACGTCTGTTCAGGAACAAAGAGCATGCCAAGTTGTTGCGATGGCACAAAGAGGACCGTAAGTCGGACGGGGAGTTGAGACACACCGCAGATGGAACGCAATGGAGAAAGATCGACAGAGAGTTCAAAGATTTTGCAGCTGACGCAAGGAACATAAGATTTGGTCTAAGTACAGATGGCATGAATCCTTTTGGCGAGCAGAGCTCCAGCCATAGCACCTGGCCCGTGACTCTATGCATCTACAACCTTCCTCCTTGGTTGTGCATGAAGCGGAAGTTCATTATGATGCCAGTGCTCATCCAAGGTCCGAAGCAACCCGGCAACGACATCGATGTGTACCTAAGGCCATTAGTTGATGAACTTTTACAGCTGTGGGGCAGACCTGGTGTCCGTGTGTGGGATGAGCACAAAAAAGAGGAATTTAACCTACGAGCGTTGCTTTTCGTAACCATCAACGATTGGCCTGCTCTTAGTAACCTTTCGGGACTGTCAAATAAGGGATACAATGCATGCACGCACTGCTTACATGAGACTGAAAGTGTACATTTGCCAAATTGTAAGAAGAACGTGTACCTTGGGCATCGTCGATTTCTTCCGAAAATTCATCCAGTAAGAAAGAAAGGCAAGCATTACAACGGCAAGGCAGATCACCGGCCGAAGCCTGCGGAACGCACTGGTGCTGAGGTATTTGATATGGTCAAGGATTTGAAAGTCATCTTTGGAAAGGGTCCTGGCGGACAATCAGTTCCGAAGGGAGCTGACGGGCACGCAGCCATGTGGAAGAAGAAATCTATATTCTGGGAGCTAGAATATTGGAAAGTCCTAGAAGTCCGCTCTGCAATCGACGTGATGCACGTTACGAAGAATATTTGCGTGAACCTCCTAAGCTTCTTGGGCGTGTATGGGAAGACAAATGATACAAAGGAAGCACGGCAGGACCAGCAACGTTTGAAAGACCCTGATGACCGGCATCCGGAATGGTTTCAAGGTCGTGCCAGCTACGCTCTGACCAAAGAAGAGAAGGTCATCTTTTTTGAATGCCTGAGCAGTATGAAGGTCCCGTCTGGATTCTCGTCCAATATAAAGGGAATAATAAACATGGCGGAGAAAAAGTTCCAAAACCTGAAGTCTCACGACTGCCACGTGATTATGACGCAATTGCTTCCGATTGCTTTGAGGGGGCTCCTGCCGGAAAATGTTCGAGTAGCCATTGTGAAGCTATGTGCATTCCTCAATGCAATCTCTCAGAAGGTAATCAATCCAGAAGATCTACCACGGTTACAGAACGATGTGATCCAATGTCTTGTCAGTTTCGAGTTGGTGTTCCCGCCATCCTTCTTCAATATTATGACGCACCTCTTGGTTCACCTAGTCGAAGAGATTTTCATTCTCGGTCCTGTATTTCTACACAATATGTTCCCCTTCGAGAGGTTCATGGGAGTATTAAAGAAATATGTTCGTAACCGTGCTAGGCCAGAAGGAAGCATCGCCAAGGGCTATGGAAATGAGGAGGTAATTGAGTTTTGTGTTGACTTTGTTCCTGACCTTAAGCCGATTGGTCTTCCTCGATCGCGGCACGAGGGGAGACTAAGTGGAAAAGGCACGATCGGAAGGAAATCAACGATATGTATGGACGGCCATTCTCTGACTGAAGCACACCACACTGTACTGACCAATTCCAGCTTGGTGGCTCCGTACTTTGAGAAACACAAGAATATTTTACGCTCGGACAACCCGGGGAAGCCTGAATCCTGGATTAGGAAGGCCCACATGGAGACTTTCGGCAGTTGGTTGAGAAAACATTTAATGAATGACAATGATGTTGTAGATCAGCTGTACATGTTGGCCAAGACACCATCTTCGACTATAACGACTTTCCAAGGGTACGAGATAAATGGGAATACATTTTACACGATCGCCCAAGATAAAAAGAGCACCAACCAAAACAGTGGTGTCCGCTTTGATGCAGCAACCGAGAATGGGCAAAAGGTCACATATTATGGTTACATAGAGGAGATATGGGAACTTGACTATGGACCCTCCTTTAAGGTCCCTTTGTTCCGGTGCAAATGGTTCAAGCTAACAGGAGGTGGGGTAAAGGTGGACCAGCAATACGGAATGACAATGGTGGATTTCAACAATCTTGGTTACCTTGACGAACCATTCGTCCTAGCGAAAGATGTCGCTCAGGTTTTCTATGTGAAGGACATGAGTAGCAAACCGAGGAAACGGAAAGATAAGAAAACGATCAGTACATCATGCGATGATCCAAAGCGCCACATTGTTCTTTCAGGGAAAAGAAACATCGTGGGAGTGGAGGACAAGACAGACATGTCAGAAGATTATAATATGTTTGCTGAAATTCCGCCCTTCAAAGTGAACACCGACCCAAGCATTAAGTTAAATGATGAGGATGCTCCATGGATACGGCACAATCGTAAGCAAGCAGGGACACAAGGGAAGAAATGATGTGTAATAATTTATTGTACCAAACTTTGTTGAATGGATCATGTGAATTATATTACCCGTGATGTGTTTGGTGTCCATTTTCGAATGATTCGAGATACCACTGATGATACATGAAATTTGGAGTGATTTAGTCATACTCCTGCCTAGGCGTATAATATGCATACTCGTAGTCTTCATAGCCGCCGCCGTTGTACTGGTAGTCGTCGCCTTCTAAGTTGCCGCCGTCGTCGTCGCTGCTGTCGTCGTTGTCGTACTCCTGCCTAGGCATATAAAATTTTGAATTGAATTAGTTTTATTTTTCTGAATTTTTTGATATATTATTTGTATTTTTAACATTTTGAATTGAATTAGTTTTATTTTTCTTAATTTTTTGATATATTATTTGTATTTTTAGAATTTTGAATTGAATTAGTTTTATTTTTCTGAATTTTTTGATATAATATTTGTGTTTTTAACATATTGAATTGAATTAGTTTTATTTTTCTGAATTTTTCGATATATTATTTGTATTTTTAACATTTTGAATTGAATTAGTTTTAGTTTTCTTAATTTTTTGATATATTATTTGTATTTTAGAATTTTGAATTGAATTAGTTTTATTTTTCTGAATTTTTTGATATAATATTTGTATTTTTAACATATTGAATTGAATTAGTTTTATTTTTCTGAATTTCTTGATATATTATTTGTATTTTTAACATTTTGAATTGAATTAGTTTTATTTTTCTTAATTTTTTGATATATTATTTGTATTTTTAGAATTTTGAATTGAATTAGTTTTATTTTTCTGAATTTTTTGATATAATATTTGTGTTTTTAACATATTGAATTGAATTAGTTTTATTTTTCTGAATTTTTTGATATATTATTTGTATTTTTAAGATTTTGAAAAAGAAAAAGTATTTTGAAAAATACCTTTAGTCGCGGTTGGCCTGGCCAACCGCGACTAAAGGTCGTTGCGCGCGGGAACGCAAAAACCCGCCAAAAACCCTTTAGTCGCGGTTGTTCTGGCCATCCGCGACTAAAGGTTGATAATTAACAAAAAAAACCGTAAAATTTGATAATTAACAAAAAAAACATATATAAAACTTGATAATTAACAACAAAAAAGTAAAACTTGATAATCAATATATACAACGACCCCGCGCGTCAATGTACAATGATCACGCTTTAAAAAAATGTACACGACCCCGCGCATATACGGAGAGGGGGCGGCGAGGGGGGCGGCGATGCGCGCGGTGTTTTTTTGGGATCGAGAGGGGGCGGCGAGGGTTATACATGTGTGTTGTCCTTGCCTCCCTCTCCGTGACGCCGTCGTCTGCCGCCCCGTCTCGCGCTCTACCGCGACACCCTCTCCCACCCCTTCCTCGCCCCTTCCTTTTGCCACCGCCCTTTCGCCACCGCCACCGCCACCGCCCCCCTTCTTCACTTAATTAATTTGTTTTTACTACATGTTTTCAGGACTGACATAATGGCGGACGATAGAGCTGACCCGATTATGGACAACTATGATCCGGACGGTGAAGCACATATGTTCGGCATCATAAACAGCGATATTCTATATGTGCCGACCGGACAAGAAGAAGATGATATCTCTTCTTATCTGAACCTTGACGGTGAAGATGAAGGGCGCCGTCAGCAAGATGATGCCGAACAAACGTCGATAAACGACGATCTTCAAATGGAAGTAGCAACCACCTCCGGCGCCGAGGTATATATATACATTGAGCCTCTGGTGATAGAAACTAACTGATTTGAATAAATATGTGTGTACTAACGCGCGCGACTCTCTTTCTTATTTTAGCCCTCGGCCGGATCGTCGAAACAATCGAGTACGTCGTCAAAGCGTGGCGCAACCAAGACGATGAAACAAGGAGAAACATGCACCATCGAGGTTGTCGACAGTGCAACCGGCAGGCCGCTGGAGCCCCGCAAGAACGCCACCAAGTTTGTCAACCAATGCGGAGCCGTTGTTAGAGAGAACGTCTTGATCACCGTCCAGGAGTGGAATAAGCCAAAGAAGGCACGAATTGCTGGTTTCACTTTTGTCGATAAGAGAACAAAAAAGATTGCTTCAAGAAGCTTATGGAACATTTCGTTCTACCTCCGGAATACAACAAATTCGATGAGGAGGGTAACAAGATTGAGGAAAACAAGGAGAGGAGGAGGCTAGTCAAACAGTTCGCTCTTCATAAGATGGCCGACGCATTCCGGAAATTCAAGCAAAATCTAGCCCATGACTTTGTCAAGCAGAACAAGACTCCGGATTTCAAAGGACAATATGAGAAACTGAAACATGATTGGCCAGAATTTGTGAAGCAAAAGAAATAGGAGCAGTTCATTCAAATATCGAAAAAAATAAGGAAAATGCGGCTAAGAAGGAGTACAATCATATTATGGGGCCAGGAGGGTATCGCCTTTGGGAGCCTAGGTGGGAGAAGATGGAGAACGAGCTGAGGGCGCGAGGAATCCGTCCAGGTACGGAGGGATGGGACCCAAGGGCCAAAAGCTGGTGGTACGGGCATGGGGGAACGCTGAACCCGGAGACAGGGGAGTGTGTTTACCGGGGCAAAATAATTAAACCCACCCAAGCCCTTATTGACGCAATGAGGGATGCTCAAGAGGGGAAGATCAAGTTCAACAGAGAGAACGACGCGCTGACAAAAGCCCTCGGGAATCCTGAACACGGAGGACGTGTACGAGGCATGGGGCACATTCCGTGGAAAATAGGGTTCCCCCAGAACGATGACCCGTACGGTTACAGAAGCCGGAAGAGAAAGATGGATCGGGAAGCAGATGTTGTGGCGCGGTTGGCATCGGAAATGGATGTGATGAAGAAAACCGTGAGTGTACTAGTAGCCGAAAGAGATGCAGCTCGGGCGCAGCATGAAGATCATCCAGCGGATCTCAGAAGCCAGCAGCGGAGAAGCAGTGTGGCTTCCACGGAGGCCCCACCGGCTGGTGCAGATGCACCGACGATCGAAATTACTGCACCGAAGCCTCTGGTGGTCGAAATTACTGCACCGGAGCCTCTGGTGGTCGAAATTACTGCACCGGAGCCTCCTCGCTACCCCGTGGACGATATAAAGGAGATGAAAGAATGTCATCTGTATTATCCTATCGGGAACATGTCCATGAAGGTAGCCATCGGCAGTGCTTTACCATGTTTATCTGGAGCACTCCACCACAACAACCCCATTCAAGATGGCTATGCTCGTGTCACGGTGGAGGACATAGTCCAAGGGTTTGAGGACCTGGAGATTGACATTGCTACACCTGAAGGGGAGAAAAGACTTGGAGATGTCAAGCGCCATTTCATTCTATGTCAAAAGAAGTTTATCAAGTTTCCAGGCGAGGCGCCAAGGACAACAAGTCCACCCCCCTACGGTGGTGGCGGTTCACCTACACCTCCATCACGTCAGCCGACGCCCCCCAGTCCATAACGTCCGGCGGGTGATCAGACGCCGCCCCCCAGTCCTCGTCCGGCGGGTGATCAGACGCCGCCCCCCAATCCACCTCCGGCAAAGAAGCAGAAGCAGTCCTGGATTATTAACCCGGAGCCTTATGTACCTAAGACCACAAAGGTACCGGAGCCATCACTGAAGCCTCTCCCCACAAGGCCTTGGGAACGTAGTGCCGAGGAAACTGCCGCGGCCGCGGCTGCTGATCATGAGAAATGGAAGGCGGACTGCAAGAAGAAAAGAGAGCCCGAGCCCAAGCCAGTATTTTCTGATGAGCAAAAGAAGTGGGCTAAGTCATTTTTGAGCACACCGTCCCAAGCCGCGAAGAATCTGCCTGACGACTATGCACGTGAACTTCGTAGGCAGGCACTCATGTTGAAGGAGAAGAAAGAGCGGGCGGAGAACCAGGAGAACAAAGCCTTGGAGGAGGCCGAGAAAACGGAATTAGAAAGTAAAAAAAGCGGGAAACGAGTTCCCGGGGAACAAAGTAAACAATCGATTGCCCCGCTTATAGTGAAAGCCGCCGGTCCGGATGACCCCGATATCATAGCAGCTGCGGCAGCACATGGATTGACTGTAACGAGTGCCAGAGAACAAGCGGCCAACTTAGGTATTACTCTTCGTGAACTGTTAGGCCTTGATGAGGCGCCAGTGAAGGAGGTAGTAATTACATATGTGAAGAATGGGCCTCTCGTCGAGCCTGCGCAGGAAGAGGATCTACCTCCACAAATGAAAGGTCTGCTGAAATGGTACAAGGGTTACATAAAAAATAAAAACGCCAAAGAATATATTTATGCGGAAGTTAGATATGAGCATCACTTCAAACATTACTATGTACAAATTCATCTGAGTGAATTGTTCCAGCTTTTCAATCTGCGCGAGCTCGACAAATCTATCATCAGTTGCTACGTTCTGTAAGTGATTATTTCTACCCCATCTCGTTCATATTGCCTGCACTATATATATGTCCTAACTATATTGTTGTGTCCGCTATTATACATGCAGAATGAAGATTAAGGAATGCAGAGTAAGGAACATCCATGATGTTGGGTTCATTGACCCACACATCGTTAATGGATATGTGTTGGAGCATCACCCCGCCGACATGGAGGCAGACCTGTGGCAGTTTCTTACAAAGCAGGAACTCAAAAGTGATATTCTATTTCCTTACCATTTTGGGTGAGTGTTTCTGTCTTGAGCACATTCTCTTTTGTTTACTCCATGCATGGTATGTGGCCGGCTAATCGATGAGTTATGCATGACGTACTGTGCATGTATCGTGTCCGCAGGTTCCACTGGATCCTGCTAGTAATTAAAATTGACACCTCAGAATGTCTCATCCACGACTCTCTGAATAAGGATTCAAAGCTTTGGGGCGGCATGAGAAGAATGCTGCAGAAGTAATTATTTTCATTCATTTGCGCTCTATATCGATCGGCCTATTTTGTTCATTTCCTAATATCAAGTAACTAATAACTCTCTTGTTCATTTAATTTTCTTTGCCTCGTAGGGTTTGGAGACGGTTCGTAGATACAAAGGTCGGTGAATTCAAAAAAGAGCTAGAATTCAAAAGGTCAAAGGCTAAGAATGGTGAGGATATTCAGCCAGCGGGGACCAATCTATGTGCATACTATGTCTGTGAGATGATCCGGAGATACACCTCTGAGCGGGTTCCGAGTGATATCAATGCTCAGAGGAATAACCTCCGGATGATGCTTAGTCCAGAAGCTCGCTTCCGACCACTTCAAGAGGAACTAGCTGGATGGTTCAGGAGGGAAGTCCTCCATCCTAAAGGAGAACACCATTACGAGGACGTAGAACTTTATATGCATTAAATTATGTATGGAAACTTGTTCAAAATTGTATATGGTCATCCGATGATATTGAATATATATTGTATATTCCTCTTGAAATTCTTTTTGGTTCTAATTTCAAATTTGTTTGAAATTGTACATTCATATGCTTCAAAATTAAAATAAAACACAAAAGAAATAAAACAATACAAATTAAACAGAAAACAGGTTTAGGGGGGGGGAGGCTAAAACCCTAAACCTGCGGCGGCCTTTAGTCGCGGTTGGCCAGAAGAACCGCGACTAAAGGTCCTCCGCCCCGACGGCCGCCTGGCGCCCACGTGGACGGGCCTTTAGTCGCGGTTCTTAAGCAACCGCGACTAAAAGGGGGGCCTTTAGTCGCGCCTATTTGGTCGCGGTTGCGCAACCGCGACTAATGGCAGTTGCGAACCGCGACCAAAGGCCCTTTTTCCACCAGTGAGGATGATGACCCCTCAGGCAACAAGCATAGAGGGGACGACAATAGAGATACCGTCGGCCAAGATCAACTTTCGGTACCTCGCATGGTTTATTTTTTAAAATTTTAGGTGAACTTGTTAAATATCGTCATGTTTGAATGTAATATGTGAAACTTTTTTAAAATCGCCTGGTTTGCATAAATTTCATCCATTTTTACGTCTCCATTTGAACTAGTGCGGACATTTGCTGCACGCGACTGGATGGTTGGGTGCCTATCAGTGTCCGCAAAGCCGCCCCCCACACGTTTACGGACGTTTGCAGTGTCCGATTTGGTGATCCACACTGGAGTTGTCCTAACACTCTTGTCCTTGTGATTCTCATGCGGCAGCGTATGTAGCTAAACCACTAATTAAAGTTCATGGGCATAATTAGTAGCAGTAGTTAGAGAGGATTCCAGTGCCATGCACTCAATCACATGGCTAGATGCCCTGATTCCTTCCTCAGTCCACAGGAACTGCAAAATGTCACAAATCCATGGGTCGTGGTCTTATCCAATTCTGTGGGCGCCCGTTGGATTCCAATAATGCAAAGGTATATTTCCCATCAGTAGCTGCTGCTAAACTATGCACTCGTTCAACGTACTTCTGCACGAGTAACCATGCCCAGGACCAAGTTCATTAAGCAGGCAACGTTGCGAACATGCGATGCTAACTTCTCCATGTGGCGCCGCTTCATTTAAAAATACCAGAGGTCCTCACTTCCATCTAAAAGGAAAACAATACATTTAAAAAATAATCCACACCTTTATCTAAAAAATATTCCAAATTTTTTTCACCGCAGCCACCCAGCTTGCGCCATGTGGCATAGCTGGTTGGCCGTCCTTTACGCGTAGCTTAATGTGTTTAATGTGGGATCAGTTTCGGAGAGGCATAACATCACTTTTATTCTTTTCGCAAAAGGAAACATCACTTTATATTCGTTGGATCGAGAATCTAAGGATGCCAGTGGGTGCCAAGTATAGCGGTAGATTCATCCGGATTTCTGACCTCCTCCACCTTCAGCCCTCACTTTCACCCCCTATCTGCAGCATGCATCACGGTGTCAAAACTTGTCGATCATTCTTTGCTCCAAGGTCACCGCAAGAATATTCTTCAAACTTGCTTTACTTAGTTAATGCTAGTTGACAGCAACAGCAAATTCCGTGATTTGTCATGCCACCACACCATCTAGCACACCATTTCCTGAGACTGTCATACGTAACTTAGTTCCTTTAATAGGCTGATTTAGTAGCACCAGTTAAATCTCTTGAGATTGTATTAGGTAGATAAGAGTGTCACCAATTGGATGGGACAAATAAGACCCATTATATCTCTATGGACGCGTTCGGGCGCGTCTCGAACAGAGGGATAGAAGCGAACCGCCCCTCATATGTCCGTCCCTGACAACCACACCCTCAATTTCAAACCCTCATTTCCGTACAACTTCATGCAACATGATAGTCATATGTAGCCCATGTTAGAAAGATAGAATGAGCAACATTCGAGAAGAAAACTAACTTAAATCCTACTTGTTGTCATGGGTCGGGCTCTATTCGATGAGGTAGTAGGCATTGGTGGTGGGTCAGGTGAACCATGCGCTCATTGGTTGTGATGACGAGGCTGTCGGCGAAAGGCAGGCCCCGCTACGGTTGGCGATGACGGCCAACGAGTAGTTAGGCTCGGTGATCCTTTTTGGTCCCAACTTGTCATATTTATCTTTCATAACTTGCCCTCGAAGCCGGAGTTACCTCGTCGTCGGTGTGTGCGGCCAACTGTTATGGAGAGCTTAGCATGACTTCATGTTGTTATCGTGGTCAGGGTTTCACCAGTGGTCGTTTGTGATAAAGTTAGATTTGCTCTCTCAAGGGGAGTAGTGATGAGGATGAGGGTACTACGCCTAAAAATGTGGGGGACAGTCACTCCCACATTTTACTGGGTTAATTTTTCTCTCAATTCGTTCCTCCACATTAGCGGTTATTAGCTAGTTATTGCATCGTCTGCTCCCGGAAATTGCTCAAGCGAGACCTTCTCTCAACACCGGCGATGCTGGGGTCCTCGTCCTTTCAGTCTTCCGCTCCAGCAGCGGGAGTGGGCGGGGACCCCCCCCCCCCCATTTCTCTTCGACAGGGAAATAGACGGCAACGCCATGTCAGAATAATCCGGTTCTGCTCTTTCCCCATCTCGGTGGCACTCTAATGGGCAACGCCGGGGAGTAGATGGCTCGGCCTTCTTGCAGTTCTCCTGATTCGACGCGATTTGTGTCAGGTGCTCGACGCACGACACTCTCCCAGGTGGTGTAGGCGTCGAATATTGCTGTTGTGTTTGGTGTCTTGCACTAGGCTGCATGGATGGTGTGGCACAAGATTCTTCCGAAGTAATATTCTACTAGTTTTAGTTCTTGGAGAGCCTTTGGTGCAATATTCCAAGACATATCTATGATGTTCCTTGTGGTCACCGTGTGTGCTCTTTATAATTCGTTTATATAATGAAATATGCGTGTTTATTTCTAAATTTTTTCTTTTTGTTTTGTGTCGTTACTGATATGAACAGTAACTTGATTGATTCTATTCTACCCAGTTGCTTAATTTTCCTCTTCAAAGTACCCATCGAATACGACGTCCCGATACCTGTGACATCCACAATTGCTCGCCGGCTGCTGCATCCCGATTCCCCGCAGAGATTAGAGTAGGAATTGTTTATATGCATATTCTGCCTTTCCCTAGTGCCCACATACGCACAGTTACGTGTACCCAACGTGATTGGGACGAGTAAAAATGAGTGCAAGGCGTTTTCATGACACGGCATTTCGTGGGAGAATGGGAAGCCTATTGAACCGGAGGAGCCTGGAGTTCCACGTCAGTCGTTTTCAGGGAAACAGGGTGGGTGATCCTGTCCACCGGTTGGCGGGTGGTGGTGGATCGTCGTCAGGCTGCATTTGACAATGTCTTGACCAATATATGCAGCTGGAGTGTGTATGACAGTGGTCATTATATTTCTGTTGTGGTTTACATCAAGTAGTATGGACCTTAAGGGTGGCTGATTGTAGTTTTTTATCACACAAATGGAAGCACGATGACAGAGGACCGTCTATATTGGAGTGGCGGGGTTATCGGGGCCAGACTTGAGCCAAGGTAAGTTTGATCGTATTCTGCAAGCACTGTTCCATTCTATCAAATACTCCCTCCCTCCATAAATATAAGATGTTTTGATATTTTAGTATAGACTACATACGCACAAAATTAAGTAAACAAAAACACACATCTCAATCAGGAAAAAAATTAGAACATCTTAAAGTATTTGTGAACAGAGAAAGTATATGTTATGCCTTCTAGGTACAATCTATTATGCCTTCTACTCCCTCCAAAATAAATTTAAGATGTTCTAACATTTTCCTCAATCGGATGTACATAGACGTGTTTTAACGTGTCTATTCACTTATTTCAGTCTGTATGTAATTTATATTAAAATATTCAAAATATAAGCGATGATGTCGTCCCTAGTGATCCCGTTCGCGGTGAGGCCTCCTGCCCGACCCCCAACAGGGCTCAACTGAGCTGAAGCAGCCGGAGGGTTATCCTGTGTCGGCAGAACCGGGGAAGGTCCCCCAGTCATCACCTGCACCGGGCTCGGGATGCCCGGCGATGTCGGTCCAAGACCTGCTCCTGGGACCCGAGCAAAAGCCACCCCTCCAGGGATGGCCGAGGAGAAGGAGGAGCGGATACCAGCTGCCCGCCCCCCTCCTGAACCAGTAGCTCCTCCGGCGCGTGTCGCGTCCTGAACGGGAGAGGCGAAAGTGGGGGCCTCCTGCCCACACCCCCCTCCCGACAGATAACACATCGCACGAGACGGCTAAGGGGCCGGATTCGTTGTCTGATAAGACGGATAAGCCTGCTATGGGGCCGTCTGGCTCCTCGATTCCGATGAACTCTCTTCGGTTTGGATCCTTTTGTGACGACCGATGAACCCTAGAGAGGGGATCGATCGCACGGGGGGGGGGGGGGGATAGAGATAGGTGAGGAGAGCAGGGAGGAAGGTGGACGAAGGGGAACGAGAGAGAGACTCCAGTGTTATCTCATTTCATACCCCATCCAGGATTATAGACTGGTTTATGTACTACACCCCACACTGGCCACAGGCGGCCCAATAACCCACACATGCCTCGGCCCAACACTTACACTTAGGCTGCTCTCCTCACCTCTCATGTGTCCACCGATACACTTGTATCAGGTGTGACACTTTTGAGGCGCATTCCGCGCCTAGCCGTCTTTGGAGTTGCCGAGTGGAGATGGACGATCTGGTGGAACTTGAGTTACCGCAGGTTTTGGCTTCTGGTAGTGTGTCTCCGACGATTCCTGGAGCCTCGGGGACTGACTTCAGGGCAAGGGTTCATCCAGAGACGGAGTTTGTTCAGTCTTCTGAGATTTGCTGCGAGGGTGAGGAGGATCATGGGCAGGAGGCCCTCCGACCCCCCATTGTTCTCGATCGGGTTGGTGATCCTCCGCGGATGAGGAGTCCGGCAACACCATGTGACGTGGCGGATGTCCTACACGCACCTGGCGGTGACAGTCCGGGAGGGGGTGTGGGCAGGAGGCCCCCTCTTTCGCCTCTCCCATTCAGGACGCGATGCGCGCCGGAGGAGCTGCCGGTTCGGGAGGGAGGGGGAGGGCAGCTGGCATCCGCTCCTCCTTCTCCTCGGCCATCCAGGGAGGGGGTGGCTTTTGCTCGGGTCACAGGAGCAGGTCTCGGACCGACATCGCCGGGCGTCCCGAGCCCGGTGCAGGTGATGACTGGGGGACCTTCCCCGGTTCTGCCGACGCAGGGTAAACCTCTGGCTGCTTCAGCTCAGTTGAGCCCTGTTGGGGGTCGGGCAGGAGGCCTCACCCCGAACGGGATCACTAGGGACGACATCATCGCTTATGGCGGGATTCCGGACCCTGTTTCTGCTGGTCGATGGATGAGCTGTCGCCTCCAGAATCAGCCGGGTGTGGATGACATGCAGCTCCGGTGCGCCATGCGGGCAACCAAGCTTCATGATATTGAGGTCACTACTGGTATGTCGGTCAACACTTCCAATTCCATACTGCATTTTTGTAATAATGAGATTATTCATAACGCAAATCAATTGGGAGTTTCCCTGGGTAGCAACGATGTTGAAGTTGTTAAGTCCGTTAGTGATCTATTGGACCTTGAAGCGGAGTGCACTTTAGAGATGATTAGAAATCTAGCGGCTGTTAAACCTATGAACGATTCTGACGTAGATGCTTTGGGGGTAAATGTGCTTGATAGCTTTTGTGCGGATCTGGCACCATCTCTTCCTCAGAATGAGGAAGATGAATATTCTACTTCCCCAAGTGATTCCATTATTGCTGAGTCCCAGGTGGAGGTGTCCACCGAGCTTGGTCGTGAGGACCGGGTAGAGGACAAAAATAGACCTAAACGCAAGTGGAATCGTAGGATTTATCCGGCGTCGGCCGTGCGTAGAAGTGCTAGGATCCAAACTACTAAAAAAATTCATGATGAAATATGAAAGGAATTTTCTGGAATGGCGGAGGTCTTAAGGACTTGGCTAAAAGAAGATTTTTAGCGGATGCCTCTATTGAACACAAATTGGATTTTATTGCCCTTACAGAAACTGGAAGGGACAACCCCCCCCCCCCAAATTCCTTAGTACTCTATCAGGAGGGGTGGACTTTGATTGGCATTGTTTACCTCCAAGAGGAAGATCCGGTGGGATATTACTTGGGGTGAATTTTGATTCATTGGAAGTTAGGAATGTCGTAATGGGAGACTTTGCGGTTAAGTTTCTGGTTCGGTCAAAGGCTGGTGGGTTTAATTGGGCTTTGGTGGCGGTATATGGAGCCGTGCAACCAGAACTTAAACTAGACTTTTTGGCGGATTTAGTATGTATTTATGGTAATGAGAAACTCCCCATCTTGGTTGGGGGTGATTTTAACATTATCCATAGATGGGAGAAAAAAAACAATGATAACTTTGACGACAGATGGTCGTTCATGTTTAATACAAATATAGAATGTCTAGATCTTCGAGAGATTGAGCTTTCTGGTAGGAAGTTCACTTGGGCCAATACATTACCGGTCCCGACCTTTGAGAAGCTGGACCGGGTCCTAGCGAGCGTCGAATGGGAACAAAAGTTCCCCCTTGTGACGGTCCAAGCACTCTCTCGCGCATCACCAATCATACCCCTCTGTTGGTTGACTCAGGAGAGGCAACACATGTGGGGAACAAGAGTACGTTTTCTTTCGAAACGTGGTTCGAAAGAGAAGGGTTTCTGGATCTAATAGCAAGAGAATGGGATAAAGATTTAGGAGGGAGAACGAGTGTTGAGCGCTGGGAAAATAAGATCAGGCACTTGAGGCAATTCTTGCGGGGTTGGGCTAAAAATCTTAGTGGGATATATAAGGCGGAGAAGGAAAGGCTCCTCTTGCTGATTCAATGCCTAGACTTAAAAGCTGAGTCCTCCATATTAGATACCAGAGAACTGGAAACTAAAGTGGAGGCGGAGTTAAGATTGAAAGAACTCCTCCGCGAAGAGGAATTGAAGTGGGCTTTGCAAGCTAAAGTTCGCAAAATCGTCCAAGGGGATGAAAACATGCAATTCTTCCACATGATTGCCAATGACAAGCACCGAAAGAAGCGAATCTTTCAGCTTGAGCAAGACGAGGGAATGAGTTTAGGGCAGGAGAACCTTAAAGAATATATCACCAATTACTACAGGCAACTGTGTGGGCCTCCTGAGGACAATTTTGTTTCTTTGGATGAGTCGAGGGCTGAGGATGTCCCTCAGCTCGCAGTTGACGAGAACGACACTTTGACAGCTCCGTTTTCGGAGAAAGAGGTGTTTGAAGCAATATCCCAAATGAAAAATAATAAAGCTCCATGCCCGGATGGTTTCCCGGTGGAATTCTATAAAAAATGTTGGCACATCATAAAGGGGGACTTGCTCCCGATGTTCCAGGATTTTTTCTTGGGACAATTGCAGTTGTTCCACTTGAATTTCGGCACTATCACCCTGCTTCCTAAGAAAACAGAGGCTGTGAGGATTGAGCAATTTAGGCCGATCTGTCTTCTTAACGTTAGCTTTAAGATTTTTACCAAAGTTGGGACTATTAGGCTTACACAGATTGCGCATTTTGTGGTGAAGCCATCCCAAACCGCTTTCATGCTGGACAGGAACATCCTAGAAGGGGTCATGGTTCTGCATGAAACACTCCATGAAATCCACAAGAAAAAACTAGATGGAGTGGTGTTCAAAGTGGATTTTGAGAAGGCGTACGACAAGGTAAAATGGCCATTTCTTCAGCAGGCTTTGCATATGAAAGGACTCAATCAGGCCTGGAGAGACCAGGTAGACTTGATCACGCAAAAAGGGAGTGTTGGAATCAAGGTAAATGATGACATAGGTCATTATTTCCAGACGCACAAGGGTCTGCGACAAGGCGATCCGATGTCGCCGATTCTGTTCAACATTGTCGTTGACATGGTGACAATCCTAATTGGAAGGGCCAAGGAAGATGGTCAAGTAGGTGGCCTTGTCCCACATTTAGTTAAAGGGGGAGTGTTTATCCTACAGTACGCTGATGATACTATCATCTTCATGGAGCATGATCTGGCTAAAGCGAGAAACATGAAGTTAGTTTTATGTTTGTTTGAACAATTATCGGGGTGGAAGATTAACTTCCACAAAAGTGAATTGTTCTGCTTTGGAAGAGCTAAAGAAGAACAACAAGCTTACAAAGAACTTTTCGGGTGTGAATTGGGATCTTTACCCTTCACGTATTTGGGTATACCAATCCATCATCGCAAGCTTTCTAACAAAGAGTGGAAGAGCATTGAGGATCGATTTGAGAAAAAACTGAGCTGCTGGAAGGGCAAGCTCATGTCATACGGAGGACGATTGATTTTGATTAATTCGGTTCTCATAAGTATGCCTATGTTTTTATTGTCCTTTTTCGAAGTACCAGTTGGGGTACGGAAGAGGCTAAATTTCTATCAATCGCGATTCTTCTGGCAGAGCGATGATTTAAAAAGAAAGTACAGACTTGCTAAATGGGATATCATTTGTAGGCCGAAAGACCAAGGGGGTCTAGGCATTGAAAATTTAGAGGTGAAGAACATATGTCTTCTCAGAAAGTGGCCGTATAAGTTATCGTTAGAGACGGATGCCACTTGGGCATAGATTCGTCGTAATAAGTACCTATAGTCCAAAACCTTGTCCCAGGTGACGGTAAGACTGACTGGTTCGCCTTTTTGGAAGGGACTCATGCGAGTAAAAGCAGCCTTTTTCAATAGGACAAAATTTGTAGTTGGCAATGGTACTTCCACAAGATTCTAGGAGGATACATGGCTAGGGGAGACGCCCCTTGCAATCCAATATCCTTCTCTCTATAATATTGTTCAGCGAAGAGACGCTTACATTGCAACAGTACTACAGTCAAATCCTCTTAATATTTAATTCAGGAGGACGCTAGTGGGGCACCGTTGGGAAGCTTGGCTCCATCTTGTGAGAAGATTGACGGAGGTCCAACTCTCCCAACAGCCAGATCAGTTGCGCTGGAAACTAGCTAAGAATGGGGAGTTTTCGGTTAAATCCATGTATTTGGATATTATCAACACTAGCGTTATTCCTAATTCGAAGCATGTCTGGAAAGTCAAAGTGCCTTTAAAAATCAAAGTGTTTATGTGGTTTGTCCACAAACAGGTTGTCTTAACTAAAGACAATTTGGCGAAACGCAATTGGTTGGGTTCTAAAGGATTTAGTTTTTGTGATAGTGATGAATCAATCAGACACCTCTTTCTCGATTGCCCTCTGGCAAAAATTTTGTGGGGGTTGGTCCACATAGCTTTTAATATTTCTCCTCTGAATTCCATCAACACGTTATTTGGGACGTGGTTAGATGGCATTGACGTAGTAACATTGAGGCATATCCGTGTAGGAGTATATGCTTTACTATGGGCAATTTGGAACTGCAGAAACGATTTGGTTTTTAACAGAACAAAGAATATTCATTTCTTGCAGGTTATCTTCAGGGCCACTGCACTTATCTATATGTGGTGGCTACTCACTCCGACGGAGGTCAGGGAGCATTTGGTTACTGGATCTATCCGATGGGAGACGGTAGCTCGGGATTTATTCAACCAGTTTGCATGGCGGTCATGTAATAGGATAGGTGTTTAGTTTCCTATCTATTGTATTTGCCTGCCGTTTGTGGATGTCTGGTTTGTTGCTTTAGTGCTCTGTGTTGAGCACAGCCTTTTTTGTTTGTTTGAGACTACGAGACTTTTGTTGGATCCTTTGCTTATTAATAATATGTCCGTATGCATCGTTTTGATGCAGAGGCCGGGGCAAACCCCCTTTTCAAAAAAGTCTCATAATTGAGAACTGAGGGAGTAGGTATCTGCGTGGGACAAGTATCGAGAAAAGAAAGGGATAATTAATTCTGTGCCCTTAGTTGTGTCCCACTCGGCAGGTTTGCCCCTAGTTTCTGAAAACCATCGTTCTTGCTCGAACCACTTTGGCAATCTTATGCTTTTGCCCTTTCGTCACGGTTCTGTCCAGTCAACGCCGTTTGACCACTACCGTCGCTAGATTTTGGACACAGCTTGCCCCCGGTCTAACTAACCAGCTCATTCCCACTCTCACTCTCTCGTTCCCCATTCTCACTCTCTTTCCCCTGTCAGAAACCCTAGTTCATTGGCGGCTCACCACCAGATCCACAAACAATTCCTCGCACCACCACAACCATTTCCAGGCGATGGGGGAGAATGGAGAAACCCTAGGTGGCGGCTGCTGTAATAAGGGCACCACATCGGCTCGGGAGGGCGGCGCATCGACAAGGAATGGCGGTGGCTATGTGCATGGCCAGACGGTGTCCCCGTCACCACTGGATGGCGTAAACGGCAGCGGTGGCATCATCCATGGCGGCAAGAGCACTGCATCGGCTCGGAGGAGCATTGAAGGTGACCGTGGTGGCAGTTAGGACAACGAGGGCACTGCATCTGCACATCGATCCCAGTGGGGTAAGTTTCAGTCTTAGATCTGCTCATGCTTAGTATCATAGGATGGATTCGAAGAAGTTTTAGGCTAGCTTTGGTTCAATTTCTCATGGGAGATGCCATGCTCATTATTGTAGGATGGATCTAGAGGTTGCATTCTTTCTGTCTGTTAGAATGGAGACCACAGTTATAGTTTCTGCTGGTACGAAAGGAAAAGAAAGCAACTTCACATTTCCATTAGTTGTGGACAACAGTAGTAGGTCATTTAATGACTTTAGGGCCGCTTTTGTGCCAAGTATCCATGGGGATTGTTTGATGTTGTTGAAATGAGATACTGGGATAGTTTAAAGGAGTGTTGGAAACCTCTACAGTGTGATGATGATTTAGGTGTGATGTTTGCAAGTAATGCAGAGACAAGGTCATGCAATCTGGAAATAATAGTAATTCAGAGAAAGAGAGGACAGAGGTGTGAAAAAAACCCTGCATCCAGGAGAGCTGCTTGAGGGACTAGGGGTAGAAGAAGGGGTAGGCCATGTGCATCCAGGACAGCTGCTAGTAGTACTCCTAGTGCTCCTGGAACTAGTGCAGCAAGTGCAAGTACCACTCCAACTGCTCAATGTGGCACTAATAGACAAGAGTGTCAGCCTAATCCAGTTGTTTTAATGCTGTTATGAACTAGAAGTTGATATGTGTGCACTTGACTATGTGAACTTCTGAGTGCTTTATGCACTAGCTATTATGCACTTGGTGTTTCTATGCTTAATGTTTGTTATGCACTTGACCTTTTCTGTGTGCTGCTTGATGTTATCACTTTTGTTCATCACTATTTTGTTGCTGAACTTCCTGTCATTCATTACATATGATTTGTTTCATCACATAAGATTTGTCGTCGACATTGTCGACGACAAATCATCTACAATCCACATTGGGATTGGTCTCATCACATAAGATTTGTCGTCGACGATGTCGATGACAAGTCTTCATCTACCATCCACATTTGGTCTCATCACATAAGATTTGTTGTCGATGACATTGATGAAAAATCTTCATCTACCATCCACATTTGGTTACTTCAGATAACTTCAAGACCAAAGTGACATCAATTCAACTTCAACTACAAAGTGACATCAAACAAAATAGGGTTCCATCAACATCTTCAAATACTCAACTACTTCAAATACATCGATAAACTACATCTACTATACCAGTACAACAAACATAACAATTCCCACTAACAGCAATGCCTACACCAACAACATCTCATCTCTCTCACTAAGTTTCTTCTTCAAAGCCCAGTTCTTCCTTGCTAGCTCAATGTTTTCCTTCTTCAGATGGTGACATTTGATCCAACTGTCTTCAACCTCTACGTGCAAGTCTTCAAAAGCAAGGGCAACACGCAATGGAGGAGCTGGATCAACCCAAACCACCCATTCACACTCTTCTGGTAACTAATTGCAGATCAAAGTAATCAATATTAGAGAGTACAAATCAACAAAAAAAATCTATCTCAAATTCACAAAAACTTACATCTAATGGAAAACCTAAAAACAGCGGCCACTGCTAGCACCTCCCCATGATACACAACGGGTAGGGACAAGGCCATGGCCAGGGTAGCGATGCTTCAACAAAAACTCCAAGCCGGAATAGGAATCGTCGGGAAGATAAAACTCCAAGGAATGTTGCACAATCCCGACCCCATCGACCTAAAACAAAGGTCAAATTTCCCCCAAATATCACAAACCCTAGAAATCCCTAGATTGAAGTGGGATGGGTGTGGAGGAGCACGAAATGCCACCGCGTTACTTACCTCTCCGGTCGCCAGTGAGAAGTTGGACAAGCCCGAGCTCGCCATGTGCACCGCTGCTTTCTCTCCCACTTCCCGCTTGCCCCTCCAAACATGCCGCGCCTTCCCTCCCTCAGTTATTCACACAAGCTGGTTGAGGGTGAAGGGGTACTGAGGATTAACAACAATAGGGGTAAAAATGTCCAAAAACTAGCGGCGCTAGCGGTCAAACGACGCTGACTAGACGGAACCGTGCCAGAAGGGCAAAAGCATAAGAAAACCAAAGTGAGTTGGGAAAGAACGAGTGTTTTTCTGAAAGTAGGGACAAACCTGCTGAGTGTGACACAACTAAGGGTATAAAATAAGTTTTCCCGAAAAGAGAAGGAGAATGAGTTAAAAACATTTTGAAGTAGATGTCCCCCAACATTTGAATCGGCTTTGCCATAGGTGAAAAAACACATTCGAAAAGCCAAATGTAGGCCTGACCAAACACCTCCTAAGAGAAAGGATAATAGTAAAGTCAACCGTTGGTATATCTAATTGGCATGTCATCATCTATAAGCAAACCTTTTTGCCGGTAATCTATAAGCAACCTAATATCACCTTAGTCCGAGTTTATAAGGCCCATTTTTATTTTGCGCTCAAATTTGCCCATAAATTTAACTAATAAAATGAAAACTACATGTCACAAAAATTATACTATGGAAAACCACTTTCAAATAGAGACCTAACAATGTATTTTTTTGTATCATATGATAGTTTTACAGACGGTCAAAGTTTGACCCGAATTAAGAGGGAGTCAGATAAACCCGAAAGGTGGGAGTAGCTGACATGTATAATATATCGCTATAAATGTGTACTATCTTATGCTGAGGCCGGGGTTTTGAACCTCCTCTAAAAAAGTACTATATTAATATCTGAACCATATCACAATCTCACAAAGTTTTTAGCTACAACGTGTTGTAGCTAGCTCATAATCTACAATCCTCAAGTAACAAAACTGCCTAGATCTGGTACTGTATAATTCTACGCTATTATACTTGCTCTAAGAGAGCGAGGTCACAATCATAGATCAAGAGAGAACATGGCACATTATATTATCCAAAGTGTTTCCTTGGTTTCTCAACTCCATTACCAAGTGTCAAAACTGCCTAGATTTGGTATTATACCATTCATTCAACCTAACGTGGTGGCAATGTCACATACATGGCAGCCACACAACAAAAAATATTTTTAAAATAAGAAAAGGGGAGAATTCAAAACATAAATAGAAATATAGAAGTGTTATTAAGAAAACTCAACTACTCTGAAGACAAATTTGAGGAAAAGATGTAAAATATCCAAAAACAAATAGGAACACTTCATGAAAAACATGGTGCAAATAATTTATTAAAAAACCATCATTTAATAGAGTATTTACAAAAACATAAGAACCCCAGATCCAAAACTCGAAGGAAATACAAAAATAAATATGTATAATATTATACAAAATATCAAATGTAAAATTCTAAAATTAATATGTTATAAAATCCTTGTAAATTTTAGTAAATTTCATGGTTCTATACTATTGTTAGATGTTTTTGTACATCTTAAATGCCATACATATCTAGTAACCATGTTGGCTATATGTAGTTCTTCTTACATTTTCTATCTTCTTTATTTTTATTGGTTAATAAAAAAGTGCCAACTAGGATGCTACATTTGTGAAACAACCACATGTTTCATTTGTCACTTATGCAACTATCCATGCACTTAATGCTTAATATATGCCCAAACTATCTACAACTAAGATAGATTGCAAGGAGATAACTAAAGTACTTAACAAGATAAAAACAAATGTTAGGGGTTGCAAATAAAAGATTGCAAGAACAAAAAGATTGGGTGCGTGCTGGTTGTGATGAATGTAGCGGTATCCAATGGGGGCAAATGTTCCTGGCAATTGCCTCTTTTTGCATATTCATGGTTAATATTAAGTGTGGTTTTAGGGAGGAGCCTAATCTAGCATTCTTCTACACCGAGCATGCATGCACTTTAATTGTTCTCTTAGCACATAACATAAGTAGTAAGATCCATTAAGATAAAACCCCAACTATAACTATATCTTCGTCTTGGGTTCCCTTTATTTCTGCTATGTCATAACTCCTATACGTTTTAAATGGTAATATTTGTCACTCTGACCTCCGCAAGCATATTTATAATAACAACATACAACACCTAAGTGTCCCCGTATGTGCGTGTGCACTCATACACAAGACAAATAAGACTGCATAGAAACATATAAAAGTTCAACCAATCATTATATTATTTCACATCCTGCCATAATTCCAGCTCTTGGATTCTTACTAACGCTTATGGCCCTTGCCAATCTGATAAAAAAGAAGAGTTTATTGATTGGTTGTGTCATATCTCAATTCCTGAATATGTTGATTGGTTACTTCTTGATGAATTTAATTACATTAGGTACCCTTATAATAGAGAAAAGCATGGTGGTGATATTCAGGACATGCTGAAATTTAGTGAAGAAATTAGTGTTCTAGGTATGGTGGAAATCCCTCTTAATGGAAGGTGGTACACTTGGAAAAACATACAGGAAACACCACTCCTACAAAAGCTTGACTGGTGCTTCTCATCTGAATCTTGGACAAGTTATCCCAGCACCATTTCCTCCTGTTTAGTCAAGCCTATATCTGATCACACCCCGTGCCTTATTCAAGTTGGTGCTGAAATCATAAAGCAAGAATATTTAGATTTAAAAATTACTGGATTCAGATAGAAGGGCTAAAATACACAATCAACATTTGGGATCAACCTGTTGTGGGTAAGAATACTACTGAGAATGTCACTGCAAAGTTTAAAAGGTTTAGTAAAGGTCTTAAACTATGAGCCAAAAATCTTTCTAACGTGGTCATGGGTATCAAGAATACAAATGCTATCATTTTTTTGACATTTTGGAGGAATTTAGAGTTCTTACTACTGAAGAATGGAATGGAATAAACATTACCAAGAAGCATCTTGGAAACCTACTGTAGGATCGAAAGTATGTCTAGAGGGGGGGGGGGGCAAGTCAAGTACACCCTACACATGCAAATCTAAGAATTGTGCAGCGGAAAGACTTTGCATATGAATGTAAAGGAGGGATTGGAGATTTCAAACGCAATGAAGACACGATGATTTTTGGCGTGGTTCCGATAGGTGGTGCTATCGTACGCCCGTTAATGGAGACTTCAACACATGGATGGTAACGATTGCGTGTGTACCCAAAGGGCTCCACCCACGAAGGGTCCACGAAGAAGCGACCTTGTCTATTCCACCATGGCTTACGTCCACGAAGGAGTAGCCTCGCTCGGGTAGATCTTCACAAAGTAGGCGATCTCCTTGCCCTTACAAACTCCTTGGTTCAACTCTAGATGATCTTGGAGGCTCCTAAGTGACACCTAACCAATCAAGGAGACACCACTCTCCAAAAGGTAATAGACGGTGTTGTTGATGATGAACTCCTTGCTCTTGTGCTTCAAACGATAGTCTCCCCAACACTCAAACACTCTTTCATAGATTTGGCTTTGTTAGGAGAGGCGATTGAGTGGAAAGCAACTCGGGAAGGGTAGAAAATCAATTTTCAAATGGTTGGATTAGAATCTCTTGATCTCAACACATGAGTAGGTGGTTCTCTTCTTAGAAAATGAATTGTGGAAGTTGTGTTTCATTCTGATGGCTCTCTTAGAGAGTAAGTGGTGGTGGAGGGTTATAAATAGGCAGCACCAAAAATCCAACCGTTACAAGACTTTGACCCAACTCGGTGACACCGACATGAGAATCCTGGTGAGACCGACTAGTGCAAAAGACTTGACCGTTAGGCTTTTCGGTGAGACCGATCATACCAATTTGGTAGGACTGAAGTGCAATGGCTAGGGCAAGACCTCATTTCGATAATTCCGATCGGTTCATCTTCGTGATTCCGAAATGAAACAATTTCATCAGAGAAATTTGGTCAGGACATCTCGGTCGAAGCGAACCATTCCGGTCAAATCGAAATGCTAGGGTTTGGCTGTGGCATTGTATGGGATCATCTATGTGGGTTGGGATAGGATTGTTCCGATGGGACTAGATGGACTTTAGGGTTTTGGATATGATCAAAGTGGTGAAGTATTTGAGGGTTTTGGAGCAATATCACATAGCACTTGAGCAATTGAGTCATGATCAAAACCTCATCCCCTTTTAATAGTATTGGCTTTTCCTATGGACACAATATGATCTCAGATCACTCAACCAAAAATGTAGAGTCCTGAAGCTTTGCCAATATTTGTCCTTTATATTCTGAGGGGTCCATATCCACTAATCCTTGCCATGCCAATCATTGAGTTTTTTTCTAAAATCTATCATCAATATTCATTAGATTAATGACATATATGTTGTTATTAATTACCAAAACCACCCAGGGATTAAATGCACTTTCAATCTCCCCCTTTTTGGTAATTGATGACAACATATAGATCAAAGCTTCGACAAATGATATAATGAATGAAATACATCAGCGCTTTGATAAGTATGTGATAAGCAATAGCCCCCCCTAAATTTGCGCATTATTAAAAATTTGCATTGGAATGCAAATGCTCAATCGATTAGGCTCATGGGTTGCTCTTCCATGTCACATACATCTTAGCGGAGCACTCAAAATGATATGATTGCAAAGTAATTAGCACTTAGCACCAAACGAACAAGTGAATGATCATACAAAAAGCATATGAATGAATATCCAAGCAAACATAGCATTAAGGTATGGTATGATCAAGCATGCAATGTAACATAGTCTCATACATGCATCAATCAAAAGTAACTCAAAGTAGCAATAATCTCTCAAAGAAACCAAATGAACAAAAGTCAAAACACTCTCTCGAAGCCTAATGATATATACTATTCTCCCGCTTTGGAAACAAGTACCAAAAAGTTCAAATAAGTAGGGAGCTAAATGTCGCTCTAGGCTTGATCTCCAGAAGCTCCTGGTCGTGAAGTCCTCTGACTCACAGTGCTGGTGTGCGTCGATGTAGGAGTAGAGAAAAGTGCATCTGCGAATGCCTTGGACAAAGTCTACTGAACTGAGGTGTGGAGACGACAGGAGGCACTGAGGGGGCAACCGAGGGTCTAGCAGCTGGAGCTAAAACTATGGCTCTGGAAGTGACTGGCACTGCTGCTGATCTTGACATCGTCCAGAACTAAGTAGTCATTGGTCAATAAACTAAAACTGGTCTTTTTGAGTGAGCCGGTCCCTTTACATATTCTTATTTCAGGAGTTTAGCATGAATAAATTCAAAACTAAACTGGGGGCTAATGTTGGTGATATTCCCCACGACCAAGACCCGACTCATGAGGGTAAGCTATCCTGAGGCTTAAGTAATCTCTGGGCTTAAATTGCCCTGACATTAAGTCATTTATGGGCTTAAGTCATCCTGACGTTAAGTGATCTCTAGGCTTAAGTCGCCCTGATGCTTAGTCATCTTTGGGCTTAAGCAGCCATCTTAACCAGCCATGATGAGTCCCGAAGATGAGTCCCAGAAGATGAGACGCCTAAAGACAAGCCCTGAAGATAAGCCCTGAAGGTAAGCCGCCCGGCTGTAACCCGCCCGGCGTAAGCCGCCTGCCTGGAGATAAGAAGCCCAGGGTTCAAAGGCTCACGGTGAGAAGCCCGTGATAAGAAGGCCGCAACGGGAAGCTAGAATAGGTTAAGGCCTAATCTGGCTTGGAGTCTACATATAACCCGCCCCTTCAATTTATATAAGGAGGAGCAGGGCACCCCAAGAGGGTCAGGTTTTTACAGGTGTAAGACAAATAAGTCTTAGACAAAAAATCATAGTAGATGCTCTCGAGATAGAGGTAGCAAAACACCGCCACTGTAATCAAGCAGGATGTAGGCTTTTACCTCCACCGCGAGGGGCCGAACCTGGGTAAAATCTCGCATCTCTCGTCCCTCTCAACCCTATTCAAGCTACCACTTAGAAGCGTTGGCATCACGACTAAGTCCTCACACTAGGACATCTGCCGTGACAAAACCACGACAGTCTCATACATGCATAAAGCAAAAGTAACTCGAAGTAGCAAGAATCTCTCAAAGAAACCAAATGAACAAAAGGCAAAGCACTCTCTCTAAGCCTAATGATCTATACTATTCTCCCCCTTTGGGAACAAGTACCAAAAAGTTCAAATAACTAGGGAGCTAAACGTCACTCTAGGCTTGATCTCCGGAAGCTCCTGGCTATGAAGTCCTCTGACTTGCAGCGCCGGTGTGTGTCGATGCCAGAGTAGAGAAAAGTGCATCTGCAAATGCCTCGGACAAAGTCTGCTGAACCGAGGAGTGGATACGATAGGAGGCACTGAGGGGGCTACCGAGGGTGTAGTAGCTGGAGCTGAAACCGTGGCTCTAGAAGTGACTGGCACCGCCGCTGATGTGGACATCGTCCAGAACTGAGTAGTCATTGGAATGCCATCACCTGGGTGTTCCTCATCATCACTAGAATGTCGTGCTCTGGCTTCATCCACTTCACGCTTCAGGCTCTCAACAGTGGTCTGCACCTCTGTCACCTTGACATCCAGATCATGAATTTTAGTCTCTACAATCCTCTCAAGACTCTTCTGGTTCTCTACGAGGTTGGCCAAACTCTGCTCGATCCTCCGAGTAGCTTGAATGAGACATAACATTTGTTTGGTCTTGGTTTTGAGCACTGGAGCTGAGGGGGCACTAGGTCATGAAGTCCTTGCAGCCTCTGCGCTTGCCTGTGCTGTGGCCGAGGTAGGATGGGATGGATCCATCGTCATGGTGTTATCTTCAAACTCACTCCTAAGCGGCAAATGCTCATGATCCACTAGAAAAGGCTTGTTTGCACCCTTAGAGTTGATAAGCATCTGAATATGTGGGCCAAAACCACAAGATCTCTTCTGGTCAGCAGTTGTCCTCTTAATGGTTTCCAGTATGAGATCCATGACCTTGAATTTTTCATGTTGGTCAATGTGATGCAGCATGTTGATGGAGTGAGCTGACTTGGGCATCAAAGTGTGCCTCATGATGGTTTTGGAGGTAGCAAGCCCCGCCAACAAGTGATAGACTGATCCAAGCTTGTGAGAGTCCTTGTACTTCTCAGGAATATCTACATACATGTTAGCCATGGAATTGTGGTCCATCTTCGGCTTAGAATACACATCAATGTGTTTCTCTTTAGCTTCACGCACACCAAGCAATATGGCCCATACAAGTACGCTAGACTGGTACCTGACTCCTTCGTTCATCCGTACTATCCTTACATTGGGATAGAAGTGAGCTATCGAGTAGAATTGCATGATCATCTCATCGTTTCGTGTAGTCAGCTTCCTCCCAATGAACTCATCAACACCAACTTTTCTGAAATCCTCGTGAACATGGGGGAAGTTATCCTCATGCTGATCAATATACTTCCACTCCACCCACCTCATGTCACTAACTACTAGCTTCTTGTCAAGGAGCACAGCCTCATAGAAGTCCTACTGTTCTTTTGTGTAGAATCTGTATTCTATAGAAATGCTCCTTCTGATGGAGTAGGGACCAGACTCTCTCTCCATTTTCTCAAGCCTTTATCCTTCCTCTCCTTCATGTTCTCTGCCACAGGATGAGCATCATCGTGTTCTAGCAGTCTGGCTTGAAGCTTCATTAGCAACGGGGCATCATCCTCTCCTTCTTCTCTTTCAGGCACTGGGGCCTTATCTTTCTCAGTAGCAGATATGTTTCTAGTGGTCCTCCCCTTTGGCTTGGGGGCAGTAGCAGATTTGGAGGTAGTCACAGCCTTCTTAGGCATAGCATCAGCCATGAGCTTTTGCTGCTTGGTTGGAAGAGGCTCAACAGTCTCTGGCATATCATCTCACCTCATAGAAGTTGGCTTGAAAGTCACTTGGACAGATTCTTTTCTCACCCTCTTCTTGCCTGCAACCTTTCCCATTGACTTGCTTGCAGCCGGCCTTTAACCTGCAGTAGTGTCATACTCCTTGGCAAGAACACCTTTCTTTTTCTTAGAGGTCACTTCCTCAGCAACAAAGTCTTCATCCTCAACATCTGAGTTCCTTTTCTTCCTTGATCTTCTAGCTGGTTTAGGCCAGTCTAGGTAACTTCTTTCTCCCTCATGGTAACTCTCCTCTGGACTAGATCCTGCATCAAGATCAACACTTTGTTCCTCAGATCTGTTCTAGCTGTCACTAAGGTCTGACATGCTGACACCTGCACCAGTGAGGTAGATGGAGTAGAGTGGAATGATACGTCTCCAATGTATCTATAATTTTTTATTATTCCATGTTATATGATCATTCTTGGATGTTTTATATTAATTTTATAACAACTTTATATCATTTTTGGGACTAACCTATTGACATAGTGCCCAGTGCTAGTTTTTTTTTGTTTTTTGTTACTTCGCAGTGCCCAGTGCTAGTTGTTACTTCGCAGTGCCCAGTGCCCAGTGCTAGTTGTTATATTATCATTTGTTAATATCAATACCAAACATAGTCCAAATGCCACGAAACGTTTTGGAGATTTTTTTTCTGCCCAGAAGACTACTTGGGAGCCAAGGAAGTACCAGAGGGGAGGCCTGTGGGGCCCACAAGACACCAAGGCATGCCCAGGTGGGCCCACGAGAGTCCTTTCCACCGCCTCTCAGCTCTATAAATACCCAGAAACCTTAGGGGAGTTGTCATGGAATTAACACGCCAGATGTCCTCCAGAAAGGACTTAGTCGTGGAGCCATCACTACGAGTTAGCTTGAAGGGGTTAAACCGGACAGGGGACACGGGAGTTATACTAGTTCGGCCCCTTTGATGAAGGTAAAAGCCTATGTCTAGTTGTGATGGAATTGATTGGGTTTTGATGATCAGGGAGCGGATATGTTTTGCCCGAGTCTCGAGTTGTTGTCTGTTGTCCCTGAACCGCCGTCGGGTCGTCCCTTTATATACACAGGTTGACGCCCGACCGGTCTACAAAGTCCCGAGACCGACTCATACAAGGGTCCGGCTCGGTCTCTCCTTTCCTAACTTATAACACAAGTTTACATAACCATGGCAGTTTGCTATCATGGGCCCTAATCCGCCTTTGGGCTCCGGCCCTCTAAGCTTCATAGTAAAACACCATCTTCCGAGTCTTCATGGGCTTCTCTATGGTTGAGGGTAAACCGACCCCTCCTGGGCGGTTTATACTCAATAGTTATATCCCCAACATTAGGCCCTAGAGTGACTTGAACCTGTTCATGTCAATCTTCAGTACTTAGAAAAAATCCTGTAAATACCATCCTTCGTTTCTCGTAAAACGCCATGATGTCTTCTTTTGTAAACTTTGTTAATCCGCCGTGACGTTATCCTCTGGATATAGCAATGGATCATCATGATGTCATCTCTGTAAAAAAAACGAATAAAAAAGATTCCTTTCATTTATTGTCATCCCGGAAATTGAGGCGATAGCTGCACCACTTGCCGCTTTGGACTCCTCGATTTTTGCGCCTGTCACTTATCTCCCTTATAAATAAGCTCGACTAGTATCTTCATTTCCTTCCCTTTCTTCTCATCTTCTACCTCGTGACCCGAAGAACCCTAGCGCCGCCGCCGCCATCGATCTTCGAATCTGCACCGACCAAGGCCGCTGCATCATCCTGTTTATTCCAGAGATTCTGTGGCGTTCCTCTACCGCCGAGCGGCCCTAGTAAGTTCATTTTCCCTGTACCCTAGATCTTCATTAGGGTTTTCGAGTTCATCCATTTCCGCCGCCGTTCCCGAGCTCTTCTGCAGCCTTCCTTTAGTCCTTTTACTGAGAGTATATATATGCATCCGCTAGCTTTGATTTGCGGCTAGATTCATTTTTATAGTCCACCATCCAATGGCTTCTTGTTGCTCCAAACAGACTGTGTATGAATCTTCTCTGTTCCTCTTAGCTCCATTGTAGGGTTTAGGAAAATTTTCTTTAGTTATCCACGGTAGATCCAAAAGTATACTGTGATATTGTGAAACCTGTTTTTGTGATACTTAGCAGATTTTTTGAATCCTGGCCCTTCTGCCTACGGGCGGTTTAACCTGTGACAACCAATCCGCCATATATCATTAGCCCTCTCTTAAACCGCCAACTGAACTTGCACGACAATTCTCCGGTTTAACACTTGAATAGTACACTTAAACCGTTAATTTGTAAACCGGCTTATTTTTCCTTTCAGTTCCCCTTGCAAGATGACTAAACAATTCTCAGCTTGCAATTGGGTTCCGTCCCGGATCACGGAGACACAAATCAACGGATACGTCACCACTGGCGCTTTAGCCTCAAAAAGGGTCCTTCATTGGCGAGTTCTGGACTCTGAATGTCCACCTGAACCTCAAGATGGAGAAGTGATTGTATTTATGCAACACTTAGACCGGGGATTCAGCCCGCCCGGATCAAAATTTTTCCGGGATGTCCTCGCAAGCTTCCAAGTCCATCCACAAGATATTGGACCGAACTCCGTGTCCAATATATGCAATTTTCAAGTATTCTGCGAAGTCTACCTTCAAGAAGAACCATCTGTGGAGTTGTTCCGGGATTTTTTTCATTTGAACCGCCGAACGGAATTCTCGGATGGTCCCGACACAGAGCTTGGTGGCGTTTCAATTCAGTAAAGGAAAGAAGTTGACTTCCCTCATGCAAAACATCATAGCCATCCTAAAGATTGGAACCAAACTTGGTTTTATTGCCGGAACACTGCCCCTGATGGAGAACATCCTTTGTCGGGTTATCGCCCTCACCGGCTTAGCAACGGTCACCCATTACCTTCACGCTTATCCGCCGCAGAACGGAAAAACTTTGCACCTCAACTCGCCAAGCTCCGGGCTCTCATGGCCAACGGTTTGACTGGCATTGATCTTGTCCGCTACTGGGTTTCTTGGGGCATTTTGCCTTTAAGCCGCCGCCCCGGATTGATGCATGAATATACTGGCAACGTCAAAGACCCTCAATGATATCATGAAGTAGTAATGACCGATCTTGAAGTTACTGAATCTGTGAAGAAAATGCTTGATGAGACGATCTCTACATGCAGCCAAACCGGGTTGCCACCTTTTTGCGTCTCCAATAAACCGCCAGTGGTAAAGTTCATCTTAATACTTATTGATTCGCCTAGGCATTAATTATGTGCTAACCTTTTCTTGCCTTAATTTCACAGGCTAACAGCTCCTTCTGGAAACGGACTAAACCGGCCAGGGCTCCTCGTGCAAAAAGCAAGGTCCCCAAGAAAATTGCCAAGAAGAAAACCATCGAGTCTTCTGATCTGCCAGAAGATGAGGAATTAGACGCAGAGGTAGAACTTGACTCACTTGGTTCCTTTTTCGTACATCTTATTGACAATGATTATTCCGAGGATGATGCTGAGGCCAGCCACGCAGACCATGTTGAGGTAATTACTCTTTCTTCCGATTCATATCTTGTACCGGTTCAAAGAGTTTTCCGTACAGTCCGGAAAGTAAAATAATCTCACCCCCTTGCTCATTTGGATCCAAAATTTTCTTTGAAGACACAACAAGCTACAGAGCGTCGCACAACCCGGCATAGTGGTCAGCAAATCACTTCGTCCGGTTTAGCAGATACACCAACCCGGAAACGTCGTCTAGAGGTGACTTGTTCTCCTGAAAAACTTTATCCTTTGAAGGGTTTCTTCCGATGCCCACTCAATCCGTCTGACCCGAATTATCAGGCATCTTCCAACTCGTCCGGCGGTTCATCAACCACTCAGCTGCCTCCCCTCAAGACTGTCGCTGGTAAGTACATTGTTCCTTAACTTGTTTCTTCATGTGTCGGTTTATCATATTCTAACTTTTGATGTTGTAGTGCCAAGGCCCGATTAAGTAAGAAAGCCAAGACCAGCGACCCTACTGATGATGTTGACCCGAAGAAGACCGAGAGAATGATGGCGAAAATCCTGAGATTGCCATAGACAGCTCTGCTCCGCAAAACCCAGGCGCTGATGCTAACCTGACAGAAGTTGAACTGGATGTTGATACATCACATCCCCATGCCCCTCCAAGTCCAACTGTTGAGCAGCGGGATTCAACTGCTGATCTGCCAAGCCCAGTTAACAGACCGCTGAGCCCTGCTGCCAAAGCACCAAGCCCTGTTAAGAATGTCAATCCATCAAGCCCGGCCAAAGATGATGATGTTGTTGTTACTGGCACTGCATATACCGCCCCAGGTAATCCGGTTGCTCTATCAAAGCAAACTGCCAAGGATGAATTTGCTACTATGAGCAAGGGGAAGGGGAAGACTCATTTGTCAGCCTATGTTGATCTTTCTGCTCAAGACCTTCACTCCGGTTTCTTGAACTGGCTTTACACCAGCCGGGATTATGAAGCCGGTTTGGTAAATCTGATGAAGGAGCACTATGAGGTAATTCTGAAAACTCCATCTTTATTCTGTCCACTCCTTGTATTGTAGCCCCCAAGGGCCGGTTTGTCTTAGAAAGCCAAACCGAGACTTTTATATTCCGTACTTTACTTTGTTGATTTTCCTTGTGTATTTTTTGAGCAAATATACATTAGCCCCCAAGTGCCATGATTAAAACTTGTATTAATCCGTGGGACTTCAACAGTTAGTAGGAAAAAATGATCCACATTAGCCCCCAAGTGCCAAGTGTATAACTAGCGATATGCTAGGGACTTTGAAAGAAGATATTGATACACTCTTCTGACTATTGTAGACTGAGATAAATCAACAAGTCTCTCAAATTGCGGATCTTCAAGAGAATCTGAAATCCCAACAAGCAGAAACCACCAAGGCAAAAGATGAATTAAAAACCGCCTTAACCACCATGGAGCAGCTCAAAGAGTGGTTCAAGTCTGAAAGGGCCAACTGGGACACTGAAAAGGCTGGATTGCTAAAGCGGGCGGAAGATGCTCAATCAGCTCTTAAACCGGTGGCGGAAGAACTTGTTGGATTGAAGCGCCAAGTTAACGCCATGACTTCTGCAATATTTAGTAAGTATCTTTTGCCAAGGCTTTGTAACTGTCTAGCTTTGAAATTTCTCCGGTTTAACATGAAATTCTTAAACTGCTGTAGGTAGCCGCATTGCTCATCTGGGCTCTGATATGCGGAAGAAACTAAACACCGCCTATACACTGATTGAACAGTTGTATACCGGTGCCCAACGGGTTATCTGCGCATCTTCCTACGACAATGTGGCCCCAACACTGATCAAGGACACACTGGCCAGGTTATCTATGACGCCAGCACAGATAGAAGAGTTGAAGCAATCTACTGCCAGGACTGGCACTTTGTTAGCACTTACTCGAGCCAAGGCATGGATAGCTGATCTTGATCCGGTTGATATAGCCAAGGGCTTCCCTAGTGAACAAGAAAACGGGGAAGTGTTTGATAACGAAGCCCTCAGACGTGTGACGAGGGAGATGCGTCCTCTGGCGAGTCAGTTGGCAGAAGAAGCTAATTTGACGGTTCACCAATCCTTCTATGATGCTAACAACAAACTGGTTGAGGCTGTCATTCCAGAAGTGCAAAATCTTATTCCGCCAATCCGTAAGCACACTTACGCCCCTGACGTTGATCCGACTGAGCTTATAAGTGAAGAGGCTATCTTTCAGGCCTTAACCCGGATTGACTGGACCACCACTGACTTCCAGCCATTGGATGGGGAGGAGGAGGCTGAACCGACGCCAAATGACCCATCTACTTCACATCAACATGGCGATGAAGCTTGATTCGGCAATCCGGTTGATATGTCAGAAACTGTCCGGTTTAAAACAATTCCATATTTTGGGCCGCTAAGTGCCTTGTAATAGGGTAGCAAAAATACTTTGATCTGCTGCCATCGTGTAGTAGGAGATACTTTATGTGATCCGCCATGATAATTTCAATGTTGGTTCATGTATCATAATATGCAATCCCTTTGTCTGCATAAAAAGAAAGTGTCCTGGCGGTTTACCGCCGGACGGGTCATAATGCCCAAGATAAGGCCTGATTGATAATCAAACCGTAAAAAATATGAAATGACTCATACCTGTGATGTAATATCACTTTAGTTGGTTGACCAACTTTGATTGTAATAAGGGTGAAAACCCAAATCTGAAATTCTTGTATAACTCCATCATGTACTGATGGCGTATAATAAGTCATACCGGGTGATGATAAACACCAGATGATCAAAACTGGCGACAAGTAGTCAAAGCCAGGCCGGGTTAACGAACTCCGGTTTGATAATAAGGTCTGTTAACGTGTAGTTGAAAACCAAGCCGGTTTAAGGAACACCGGGCTAATAAGATGACTGATAAGTCATACCAGGTCAAAGAAACCGGTTTAACAGAAAATTTATCAAAAGAGAAGTGACAAACGCAAATAAAACCGTGTAGTCGAGGCTTTTCAAGGGCTGCCAGGCCCAAATTCGAGGCTTTTCATGGGCTGCCAGGCCGCTGAGTTGAACCATTTAGCAAAGCCTTTTAAGATGGACCTCCAACTAACCAATCACCGTTTTAACTTTGACAAGTTCAGGGTCTCAATGAGAGTAACTGTCAAACGTTCGGAGGGTCATGCCAGGATTACCTGGATAGGAGTGTCTTACTTGATGAAGGCAGGTTAACCCGGGGTTTTAGGTAAATATACCAGGCTTCCAAGCCGTGGGTCGATACCCAGCTACAAGGGTCCTTTCAAACTCCTTGGTATTTGACACAAGGAGCCCCCAAGTAACGTGATGAGCTGTGCTCATTGGGTGCCTATGTTTGAGCTGTGCATAGCATCCAGACTCTCTTTGGCCCCTTGGGTGTGAAGCTCCCAAGCTATGTTGTGGCATGATAGCCGGTTTAACAGGCAGTACTCCGCTTTGTCAGCTGAAGCCCCCATGTAACTCAAAGGATATATGAGAAAAACAGAAGAGGCCCTGCTTATAGCAAGGATGCTGGTTTATTTATTGATCATAATATATACATTGTCGAAATATGTACATAAGAAAAGCCTATGGCTCAAGTGTAGTAAGGCCGTAGGAGAGCTATGTTCCACGGCCGCCGGGTCTCCTCCTCAGAGTTGCGTGAGTTGTCTCGAACGTCAATGAGGTAGTATGATCCGTTGTGCAGATTTTTGCTGACCACAAAGGGCCCTTCCCAAGGTGGGGATAACTTGTGCATGTCGGTCTGATCCTGGATGAGCCGGAGCACCAAGTCGCCTTCTTGAAAGGTTCTTGTCCTAACCCGGCGGCTGTGATACCGCCGCAGGTCTTGTTGATAAACCTCCGATCGAGCCAGAGCCATGTCCCGTTTCTCATCTAACAGGTCCAGCGCCTCTTGGCATGCTTGCTCGTTGTCCGCTTCAACATAATTAGCAACCCGGGGCGAGTCATGACGAATATCACTTGGTAAGACTGCCTCTGCTCCGTATACCATGAAGAAAGGTGTGTAACCTGTTGATCGATTGGGGGTGGTGTTGATGCTCCATAACACAGAAGGCAATTCTTCCACCCAACAACCCGGCGTCCGCTTTAAGGGAATCATGAGCCGGGGTTTAAGACCCTTCAAAATTTCTTGATTGGCTCGCTCCGCTTGACCGTTGGATTGAGGGTGCGCCACAGATGCTAAGTCAAGCCGGATGTGCTCTCTCTGACAGAAATCCTCCATCTCACCTTTGGAAAGGTTTGTACCATTGTCCCTGATAATACTGTGTGGAAAGCCAAAGCGGAAGATAATCTTTTTGAGAAATTGAACCGCCGTAGCTGCATCACACTTGCTGACAGGCTCCGCTTCAACCCACTTGGTGAATTTATCAACTGCCACCAACAGGTGAGTCTTCTTATCCTTGGAACGCTTAAAGGGTCCCACCATATCAAGCCCCCAAGTAGCAAAAGGCCAAGTGATAGGAATCATCCATAGTTCTTGAGCCGGAACATGAGCTCTGCGTGAAATTTTTTGACAAGCATCACATCGCTTTACCAGATCCTCCGCATCAGCATGAGCTGTCAACCAGTAAAACCCATGACGAAAAGCTTTTGCAACCAGGGACTTTGAACCAGCATGATGACCACAATCCCCTTCATGAATTTCCCGTAGGATCTCTTGGCCTTCTTCCGGAGAAACACAACGCTGAAATACGCCTGAAACGCTACAGCGATGTAACTCACCATTGTGAACAACCATGGACTGGGATCGCCGGACTATCTATCGAGCCAGGACTTCATCATCTGGTAACTCGCCCCGGTTCATGTATGCCACATATGGAACCGTCCAATTCGGGACAATGCGTAAAGCGACCACCAATTGAGCCTCCGGATCAGGAACATCCAAATCCTCTTCTGTAGGTAACTTAACAGACGGGTTACGCAAGATATCTAAAAAGGTATTGGGAGGTACCGGTTTACGCTGAGAGCCAAGCTGGCTTAAAGCGTCTGCTGCTTCGTTTTTGCGCCGATCGATATGCTCCACCTGATACCCTTTGAAGTGACCCGCCACAATATCCACCTCACGTCTGTAAGCCGCTATGAGTGGATCCTTAGAATCCCAAGTACCAGAAACTTGCTGAGCCACCAGATCAGAATCTCCAAAACAACGAACTCGACTTAAGTTCATTTCTTTAGCCACACGGAGACCATGGAGTAAAGCTTTGTACTCAGCTGCATTGTTAATACAGGGAAACATCAAGCAGAGAACATAGCAAATTTTATCACCTCGAGGGGAAGTAAGGACAACTCCAGCCCCTGAGCCCTCCAGCCGCCTGGACCCATCAAAATGAATAGTCCAGTATGTATTATCCGGTTTGTCTTCTGGTGCTTGCAACTCGGTCCAATCATTGATAAAGTCCACAAGGGCCTGAGATTTGATGGTTGTTCGAGGCACATACTTCAAACCATGTGGACCAAGCTCAATTGCCCACTTTGCAACCCGGCCAGTCGCTTCCCTGTTTTGAATTATATCGCCCAAAGGAGCAGAACTAACCACTGTGATGGGATGGCCTTGAAAGTATTGCTTGAGTTTTCGACTTGCCATAAAAACCCCATACACCAACTTCTGCCAATGTGGATAGCGTTGTTTTGACTCGATCAGGACTTCACTGATGTAGTATACAGGTCGTTGAACCGGGTATTCCTTCCCAGCCTCCTTACGCTCAACCACAATTGCCACACTGACTGCTCGGGCATTGGCAGCCACGTATAACAGCAAGGGCTCATTATCAACCGGAGCTGCAAGAACCGGCGGTTCAACCAACTGCCGCTTTAACTCCTCAAAAGCCGCATTGGCTGCATCACTCCAGACAAAGTCGTCTGTCTTTTTCAACATCTGATACAAAGGAATTGCCTTCTCTCCCAAACGGCTGATAAACCGGCTAAGGGCTGCAATCCGACCCGCCAGACGCTGAACATCGTTGATACACTTCGGTTTAGCCAGGGATGTAATCGCCTTGATTTTTTCCGGATTAGCCTCAATGCCCCGGTTGGATACCAGAAAACCTAAGAGCTTGCCTGCCGGAACACCAAAAACACATTTATCCGGATTAAGCATCATTTTGTAAACCCGAAGATTGTCAAACGTCTCCTTGAGGTCATCTATCAGTGTTTCCTTCTTCCTGGATTTTACCACAATGTCATCCACATAGGCATGAACATTACGCCCGATCTGTGTGTGAAGACAATTCTGCACACAACGCTGATAAGTTGCCTGGGCACTCTTAAGCCCAAAGGGCATAGAAACATAGCAGAAGGCTCCAAAAGGAGTGATGAAGGCTGTCTTCTCCTGGTCCTTAACTGCCATCTTGATCTGATGATATCCTGAATAAGCATCCAAAAAACTCAGGCGCTCACAACCCGCCGTCGCATCAATGATCTGATCAATACGCGGGAGAGCAAAGGGATCGGCCGGACAAGCTTTATTCAAGTCCGTGTAGTCCACACACATACGCCAAGTGCCGTTTTTCTTAAGAACAAGCACCGGATTAGCCAGCCATTCAGGATGAAACACTTCAACGATAAACCCAGCAGCCAACAGCCGGGCTACCTCTTCACCAATTGCCTTGCGTCTTTCCTCATTAAAGCGACGAAGAAATTGCTTGACCGGTTTAAACTTGGGATCAATATTAAGAGTGTGCTCAGCGAGTTCCCTCGGTACACCTGGCATGTCAGAAGGCTTCCATGCAAAAATGTCCCGGTTCTCACGGATGAACTCGATGAGCGCGCTTTCCTATTTCGGATCCAGATTTGTGCTGATGCTGAACTGCTTGGACGAATCGCCAGGCACGAAGTCAACAAGTTTGGTCTCATCAGCTGGTTTGAAATGTATGGTTGGGTCATGATCAGTGGTGGGCTTCTTCAGAGGGGTCATATCTGCCGGATCAACATTTTCCTTATAAAACTTTAGCTCCTCTGTAGCACAAACCGACTCAGCATAAGCCGCATCACCTTCCTCGCAATCCAAAGCGATTTTTCGACTTCCGTGAACCGTAATAGTCCCTTTATGACCCGGCATCTTGAGCTGCAAGTAAATATAACAAGGCCTCACCATGAATTTTGCATAAGCCGGTCGCCCAAACAGTGCATGGTACGGGCTCTGGATTCTCACCACCTCAAAGGTCAATGTCTCAGACCGGGAGTCATGTTCATCACCAAACACAACCTCCAAAGCAATCTTACCTACAGGATATGCCGATTTACCTGGTACCACGCCATGAAAAACAGTGTTGGACGGTTTAAGACTCCTGTCTGTCAACCCCATGCGACAGAAGGTCTCATAATACAAAATGTTGATACTGCTTCCTCCATCCATGAGTACCTTGGTGAACTTATAACCTCCCACCTGAGGCGCCACCACCAAAGCCAGGTGACCCGGATTGTCAACCCGGGGCGGATGATCCTCCCTACTCCACACAATAGGTTGTTCGGACCACCGCAGATAACATGGTACTGCCAGTTCAACAGTATTAACTGCCCTCTTGTGAAGCTTCTGATCACACTTGCACAAACTAGTGGTGAACACATGATACTGTCCACCATTCAACTGCTTTGGGTGACTCTGGTAACCCGACTGCTGCTGATTTCCTTGATTACTCTGCTGGTTATTACCACCTTGGTTGTTCTGGTTGCCCTGATTATTCTGAAATCCAGAGTTTGAGCCGCCGCCACCATGAAAACCTGGACCTGAACCGCCTGATGGACCTTGATCATACCGGAAAAGATCAGAGTTTTTGAACTCCTTCATAATGTTACAATCCTTCCAGAGGTGCGTTGCAGGAGCCTCCTTGGTCCCATGCTTTGGGCAGGGCTGATTCAACAAGCGCTCCAGATTCATTCCGCTGCCGCGCTGGGGCGGTTTACCCTTGCGACGCTGCACATTAGCGTTAGCCACAAAATCTGAATCCGCTTTACGCTTACCTTTGTTCCCATGGCCTCCTTGGTTGTGCTGTTGTCTCTTTGCACCACCGTTCTTCTTTCCCTTCTCCGGTTTCTCATCATCAGAATCGGGATCCTTGGTATTATCAGAATCGGCATACTTGACCATGGTTGCCATGAGGGTTCCCATGTCGTTGCAATGGCGCTTGAGTCGTCCCAACTTCATCTTCAGTGACTTAAACCAGCAATTGTGCTTCAGCGTTATGATTGCTTGTCCAGCGTTAATTCGGTCAGACGAATGCAAAACTTCTGAAACCCGGCGTACCCAATGAGTTGTTGACTCGTTCTCCCCTTGGACACAAGCATCCAGGTCCACAATGGACATGGGCTGTTTGCATGTGTCTTTGAAATTGGCTATAAACTGGGCCTTCAGCTGATCCCATGACTCCATGGAGTTAGCTGGCAAATTTTTCAACCAAGTACGGGACGCCCCTTCCAACATCATCGTGAAGTACTTTGCGCAGGCCGCTTCATCCACATCTAGCATCTCCATTGCCATCTCATAACTCTCGACCCATGCCTCAGATGGTTGATCCGCCGTATAATTAGGCACTTTACGTGGACCCTTGAAATCTTTGGGTAGACGTATATTACGGAGAGCCGGAATAAGACACGACACTCCCCAGGAACTGAAGGAAAGCCCGGTGCCTCGGTCTACTGACGCCGCTGGCTGAACCGGGGCGGGTTGATGACGACCCAAAGCAGCCTCCCTTCGTGCTCTGCCATTATCCACCACGTCTTGAGCATTATGACGCCGAGCACTGCTAGACACTTCCGATTCATCCATGCGCCTACTATAGCTTGGGCTCGGGCGAGTGGTTGAATGAATTCTATCCCGGCTATAAGAATAAGCCTGCTGCTGTACCACGGCGGTTTGAATAAGGTCCCTAGCTCGCCGCGTTTTCATTGCTGCCAGTGAATCGCCCTCCATCGGAATGGCTGCCAGGTGTGATGCTGCGGCAATCATGTTATCCAGAGGGCTCCAGAAGTGACCCGATGGTGTAGACACGTATTGCGGCGGGTTATCTGTTCGTCGGGGTGGTTCTGTTATCCGTAGTTGATTTGGAGCTATCCTAGGTGCATCAGTCCAGTTTGCAGCTGCCGGATTGCTCGGCCCAGCGCCTGGCATTTGAAAGAGATTTAATCCTTCGTAGACCGGCGGCAGACGAGACCGGTACTTCCTTCGCATTACATCCTCTGAAGCGGTCCGATCCAACATGAGCTGATAATTCTGCGCCTGTATCCGCTATGATTGGGCATCCAAAGCGGCCCATTCTTCAGCCATCCTAGGATCCTTAGTTGCCAGGTCCTCCTTAGCCTGTGTTATCTGGTCCTTCAGCTTAGCAATTTCCGCATTGTGCTGATCCCGCATCTCCGGGGTGACTGCCGTGGTTAACAAAGTTGCACAGGCATCCATCAAACCAGAGAGGACTTGAGCCGGTCGGCGCACCGGGACTCCTGCCGCGGCTGCTGATCCGGTATTCATTGCTGCTGTAGATGAAGACTGCAAAGTGGGCTGTGTTCCAACCATGTAAACAGCAACCCGACTTGGCGGTTCAAGGAGGTCCGGAATACTGTTGCCATCGGAATATCCTTTGAACACACCGTTATGAACCCGGTACAAGGACTCGGTTTCGCCAGTGGATGACTCGCCGTCGGAATAGACAACCGTCTCGCCTTCAGAAACCGGTTCAGATCCGATATCATGGACACATCCTACAAACGCACACTTCATGGCAGGCTTAACCCGGGCTGGACTCGCACGCTGAGCCATTTCGACGAGGTCGGTGGAGATGTCCGGCTCAGGGCCCGGTTCGCCGATCTTGCCAATGAAGACATGAATTCCGCCAAAGGGGACCCGGTACCCGTACTCGATTGAGCCGGCCTTAGGGGCCCACCCTTCGTCGTCGATGTAGAGCTTGCCGCGACGACTCTTGGTCATCCGGCTGATCACGTACCCCTTAATTCCTTTAGAGCTGCCCTTCAAGAACTCGAAACCACCGTGTGATAGCCCCACGGTGGGCGCCAACTGTCGTGGAATTAACACGTCAGATGTCCTCATGAAAGGACTTAGTCGTGGAGCCATCGCAACGGGTTAGCTTGAAGGGGTTAAACCGGACAAGGGACACGGGAGTTTTATACTAGTTCGGCCCCTTCGATGAAGGTAAAAGCCTACGTCTAGTTGTGATGGAATTGATTGGGTTTCGATGATCAGGGAGCAAATACGCTTGCCTGAGTCTCGAGTTGTTGTCTGTTGTCCCTGAACCGCCGCCGGGTCGTCCCTTTATATACACAGGTTGACGCCCGACCGGTCTACAGAGTCCCGAGACCGACTCATACAAGGGTCCGGCTCGGTCTCTCCTTTCCTAACTTATAACACAAGTTTACATAACCATGGCGGTTTGCTATCATGGGCCCTAATCCGCCTTTGGGCTCCGGCCCTCTAAGCTTCATAGTAAAACGCCATCTTCTGAGTCTTCATGGGCTTCGCTATGGTTGAGGGTAAACCGGCCCCTCCTGGGCTGTTTATACTCAATAGTTATATCCCCAACAGGAGTCGACCAAAAACAATTCCAGCCGCCGCAAGTTCCAGAACCACGAGATCCAATCTAGAGCCCTATTCCGGCACCTTGCCGGAGGGGAACACGATCACAGAGGGGTTCATCATCCTCATTGGTGCTCCTCCGATGATGCGTGAGTAGTTCATCACAAACCTACGGGTCCGTAGGCAGTACCCAGATGGCTTGTTCTCTCTTTTTGATTCTCAATGCAATGTTCTCCTCGATGTTTTTGGAGATCTATTTGATGTAATGACTTTTTGCGGTGTGTTTGTTGGGATCCGATGAATTGTGAGTTTATGATCAGGTCTATCCATGAATATTATTTGAGTCTTCTTTGATCTCTTATATGCATGATTATTATAGCCTCGTATTTCTTCTCCAAAACTTTGGTTTGGTTTGGCCTACTAGATTGATTTTTCTTGCAATGGGAAGAGGTGCTTTGTGATGGGTTCGATCTTGCGGTGTCCTCACCCAGTGACGGAAGGGGTAGCGAGGCACACATGTATCATTGCCATTAAGGATAAAAAGATGGGGTCTATTCCTACATGAAGAGATCTTGTCTACATCATCTCATCATTCTTATTGCATTACTTCGTTTCTCCATGAACTTAATACACTAGATGCATGCTAGATAGCGGTCGATGTGTGGAGTAATAGTAGTAGATGCAGGCAGGAGTCGGTCTACTAACCTTGGACGTGATGCCTATATACATGATCATTGCCTTAGATATCTTCATAATTATTTGCTCTTCTATCAATTGCCCAACAGTAATTTGTTTAACACCATATGTTATTTTCTCGAGAGAAGCCACTAGTGAAATCTAAGGCCCCCAGGTCTATTTTCTACCATACTGTTTTCAAATCTATTATTCCAAAAACCCAAAAATACCTTGGTGCACTTATTTATTTATTTATTTTATTTTGTGTTTTAGTTAGATATATTTATCCAATCTCATACAATTTAATCTATCTCAATACCGAGGAGGGATTGACAACCCCTCTTACGCGTTGGGTTGCAAGTATTTGTTATTTGTGTGCAGGTACCATTTACATAGTGTTGCTTGGTTCTCCTACTAGATTGATAACCTTGGTTTCATAACTAAGGGAAATACTTACCATTGTTGTGCCGCATCATCCTCTCCTGTTTGGGAAAATACCAACACAGATACAAGCAATCATGGAATAGATGAGCATCACAAAAACACAACACTTTGACAAAATTTTGAGTTAAAACTTTAGTTTTAGGTTTTCACAGAAATGATTTTGGAAATTCCAAGTAGATCATCTTGGTAGCACCGAAGCAATTACAGAGACTTGTACACATAGTCTCAGCCTACCCGAAATATGTTTCGGTCTCTTCGACATGCTAGAGTTACTGAGATTTTAGACTCGGATCCACCATTTTGTACCACTCGTTGACACCGAGATGTACTATGTGCAATGGCCAGAGGCCAAATTCGTGAGTCCGATTCTTTCTATTCGGTTCGTCCAAGATGAGTTCTGCGCAAACCTAATCCTAAAATTTTCGCTCAAATCTACTTCTACGGAATTTTGTTGGAATAATCTCAAACAGTGGGAACATTGCAGGCACTATTAATGTAGTGCATTGAATTAGCAAGTTGAAGCACTAGGGGATCGAATGTCACCCTAACTCGTTGAAGATCCTCTACGACAGCGACATTGGTGAGGAATATCGTTGACAACGACGGACTCTGGCGACGAGGGCGCGCTGGGGACAAGTAGACGATCTGGGGACCACGGGCGATGGCAGCGACGGGGTGCGGGGGCGACGTAGCTGTTGAGAAATTTCAACATACGGTGTGCGCGATATATATACCCATTAGCTGTCGGTGAGACCAAGTGAAATGGATCGGTGGCACCGAGATGAGTAACTTCTATGAGCACATCAACTCGGTGGAGCCGAGAATCAAATTGTTTACTCCGAGATAGTAAATCAGATCAGTCCAAGTGATTTCGGTGAGACCAAATGGTTGTGTGTTGGTCTATCTGAAAGTCACTTAGAGGGTTTTGGAGGTCAGCCCTAGTCAGATCAGTTGCTCCGAGTGCTCCTCACCCAGAGGGTCTGAAAGGAACGTGTTCAAGTTTTTGTGATATAGCCATAATGAATTGAGACAAGTTGAGATAGATAGCTAAGGGAAGTTTTTAAGCATTCTGGTACATCGATTTGGTCAAATAAAACCAAATCAACCAAACTACAAATGGATGTCCTCGAATAAGAAATATATAGCAACATGTTCACACAATAAGATAGGAAATGAAATATGTGTCAAACATGCACAATTAACACTTAGCAACTACCAACAATGGGCGATGACATAGTCTTCCATATATGTGTGTATTGACTTTGGAGCAAAATGAGAACATTTGATCATAGGTCATACTCATCATTTAAGCACAAGTTGGGTTGCTACTTTTACATAAAGTATTAATGTGTTCCCACAATTAGAGTTGCTTTAGCTCCAGTCTTAGAGAAAAGCTCCCTATAGATGTGATAACCCCCTGAAGAGGGATAAACTAACCTTGGGTTTTGTCGATGCTGAATTCATGTAGATAATGTAGATGTGTATGCTCAATGTTGATGTAGTCCATCAAAAGATGGGAGCAATCCTTGGAGTTTTGCACTTTCAATACCTGCATGGGTTAGTCCCACAAGGAACAAACAAGCATATCCATAAACATAGAGTGAAATCCACATATTATGATGTCCAGGAATGCATAGAATACCTTGTCCCTTGTCTTACCAACAAGAGAGTTTGCGAATCTATGTACTAGTGCAAGATGTTGAAGTTGGTTGCACAAGTTCTTGCCATAAATGAATATGAGTGAAGATTGTTGGTGGAGTCACCCTCAAGCACTCTCTAGTTCTTCTTCTTAGAGACCCACATCAATTTGATGGGAATCCTTGGAGTTGTAGTAGCACTTAATGAAGTAGAAATTGATGAGGCCTTGGGAACTCACTTGACCAAAGCTTGAGGTGGTTCTTCAAATGAGTCAATTTCTTCTTGAACCTTTTCCTTGCCTTTTAGCTTGTGGTCTTGTTGTGGAAGATCATCTTGAGCTTGTGTTCCCTGAAAAGAAGTGGGGCCATACTACTCTTGTTGAGGAACAAACTTCATCTTGGGGTATTGATCTTCTTCCGATTCAACTCCATTGGCATTGAACTTTCGTTCAAAACTAGTACCTTGGTTCTTCCGGTGCCTTCCTTGCTTGTGCACAATTTCTTCAAATTGCTTACTTCTGCCGAGGCTCTTGTAGACACCTGTTTCTATAATTCCTTTCAATATATTGTTTTCTTGCTCAAGTGTAACTTGGCTAATAGAATCATTAGTGGAATCAATAGAACTACTAGAAGCAACAACATTGGATTCCTTTCTTAGTCCTGTTACTAGCTTGAGTAGATTTAACTTGTGGCATAAAGGTAGACAAGAGAAGAAGGTTGGTAATGTAAGAAGAACTCTTCTTTCGAAGATCATCATTGCTTCCTTTAAGAAGCTCATGCTCTTGCTCTAGTTTTAGCTTCTCGAAGCGTAGCTTCTCATGAATTCTTAGAAGCTCTCTATGATCTTCTTGAGTTGTTTCATGAGCTAACTTAAGAGTGTTTAGTACTTTGGTTAGAAGCTCAATCTCCTTCTTAGCATTTTCATTCATTTCATCTTGACTATCTTGATTACTAGCAAGTTCATTATAGCTTGCATCACTAGTTTTATCAACAAGAAAATCATCATCACCTAGCAAAAATCATCCTCATCACTATTGAAATCAAGATACTCGGGGTGTGGTACCTTGGGGCGTTTAGCCATGAAGCATCTTAAAGTTCCTTCATTTGATGAATCAAATATGTCATGGGAGTTGGAGGATACTAGAGAAAGTCTGGCAACACCTTCATCTTGACTATAGTCGTAGTCGGAGTGATAACTTCTCTCGGAGTTGTTGTCAGAGTCGGATTCGGAAACCCATTCACCAACATGAGCTTGATGTCTTCCTCTAGAGTAGCTCTTGGTTGACTTGTATTTCCTTTTGTTTCCTTGTTTTTTTGAGAAGGTCTTCCTTCATAATGATTATATCTACTCCTCCTCTCACTACGAGGTGATTCATCTCTTCTACTCTTTCTCACTACAAAAAAAAGACACATCCGTGACATTTTGGCCCGAACGAAATTTCCTTCTATCATACATATGAGACTCATATGACGATAATTGTGACAAAACCCGGTATCATCATAGATGTGGAGGACTCCTACTTCTATGACAAAAAATCAAGACAGAAAATGGGCTTTTCGTCCTGGGCGGGCCGGAGACGCAGCTGCATGACATTCTTTGGGCTGTCCATGACGGAAAAAACCACGGTAGATGCGAGGGCGAGGAAAATTTCGGGGAGTTCCTGGTTACGGTGGGTGGTCGGGGGCCGAGTGATGCACGTTCTCTCGTATACGTACGCACATGTGTGCAAGGCGTCGGCTCTAACTGAACCCGAACGAGGCGTTGGGCTCTAACTGAACCCGAGCGATTGCACTGCAGGCTACGCTTTACTGAACCCGAGCGATCGATCGATGGCTGTTAACTAAACCTGATCGAGGGTTCCTTCACTACTGCTGCTAACTGAAGCCGATCGATGCTGCCTCTCTGGATGAACAATGAGTGTTGCGGGGGGGGGGGGGGGGGGGGTTGGATGAACAATGAACGGCGGGGGTGGATGAACAGGACCCCGTGGCGTTGCCTCAATCGAGCCGGTTGGGGCTGGATGAACAGGACCCCGTGGAGTGCTGGATGAACAGGACGACCCCGTGGAGGGCTGGATGAATAGTAGATGGTGGAGGGGTGCCCGTGGAGGGGTGGTTGAGCAGTAGCCGGTGGAGTAGCATGCGGTGGAGGCTGGATGAACAGGAGCCCGTGGAGGCTGGAGGAGGTCGACAGTAGCCCGTGGAGGCTGGAGGAGGTCGACGGTGGAGATGAACAGTATCTCGTGGAGACCCATTTTGCGGTACGCCACACCCCTCTCGATGAACAGGACCCCCGTTTCGACCATAGCGCTCCAACACAAGTCCGTTTTGTCCGTTTTGCGGTACGCCACACCCCTCCCGATCAACAGGACCCCCGTTTCGACCGTAGGAAGTCCGTTTCCTCCATTTTGCGGTACGCCAGACCCCTCCCGATGAACATGATCCCGTTTCGAATGTGGCTGGTCGAACACAAGGCCGTTTTCTCCGTTCTGCGGTACGCAAGGCCTTGTTTCCATCACCTGTTCCGTCCAAGCCCTCCCGATGAACACGACGATGCATTCCGTTCCAACCCAGCCGGTTGGCTCCCCATGAACACGACGACGACGTTGTTTGTCTGTTCTGACCCATCCATGTACACGAGCCGTGGCCGTACGTATGTGCGAGTAGGCGTTCGAGACCCCGCCCGTATGTACACATACGTGGCCATATTTTCTTTTTTGCACACTGGCCGCTGTACATACGTGTACATGCTACGTGCACGCCTCTACTACGACACGTGCGCGCCTCTACATCCACCAGTATGTACGTACACGTTCGCGACCAGAATGACAACGCTACGTACGCTTCGACCAGGTGGGTCCCGACTGTCATGCACTTTCTTGCGTGCGAAGATGTAGCTGGTGGGTCGCAGCAGTTAGGGGGGCGAATCATTTTTTCGGACGCACTTCCTTGCGTGTGAAGATGTAGTTGGTGGGTCCCAGCAGTCTGGGGGCAAATCGTTTTTTTGGACGCAATTCCTTGCGTGCGAAGATGTAGCTGGTGGGTCCCAGCAGTCAGGGGGGCGGATCGTTTTTTTGGCCCGGACGCACTTCCTTGCGTGCAAAGGTGTAGCTGGTGGGTCCCAGCAGTCGGGGGGAATGTTTTTTTGCGAAATATGGTGGCCCGTCTGGTGGGTCCCTGCTGTCAGGTGGAGGAATAATTATTTTGCACGTAATAAGGAGGCACTTCCTTGCGGCTGCCGTGTACCCAGATGTCAGCCTCTCTACGTACTGTACTCTTCCAATGGAAGTCGGTCATTGAACACATTGACCATGCCGCGCCGAGAGCACCACGGCGGTGGACGACGACGAGGTCTAGGAAGGGGATGACGCGGAGCCAGGGAAGACGCAGTAGTGGATGCCCATGCGAAGAGGAGCACGAGGGTTCAATGGTTCGGCTGCGGTGTGAGGCTGCCGCCGCCGTAGTATAACAGGGGTGTGGCTGAGTAGAGGGATGGCTGGGCCAGCGATGGGAGTAGTAGGGGGCGGTGAGGCCTCCACGACATCACAGCCGACCACGGGAGGCAGGAGCATGCGGCACGACCGGCGCTGCTTTGGGCGGCTGGAGCACGAAGACCAGAGGTTGAAGAAGCACTACGGCTGTTGGATGTACATCGTACGGTCACTGGAGCTAGAATCGTTCATATTGACTAAGTTTACAAAGCCCTCCGTCCTTGTCAACTTAGTAGGCCCACAAGCCAGCCTCCCACCAAGGTGGGTCCCAGCTAGCCGGGGGAGTATTCATTTTTTTGTGCGTAATAAGGAGGCACTTCCGGTGGGTCCGAGCTGACAGTAGGGGGAACACTTTTTTTGCGAAATACGGTGGCCCGTCCGGTGGGTCCCAGCAGTCAGGGGGAAACGTTTTTTCGCAAAATACTGGTGGCCCGTCCGATGGGTCCCTGCTGTCAGGTGGAGGAATAATTAGTTTGCGCGTAATAAGGAGGCACTTCCTTGCGGCTATCGTGGACCCAGCTGTCAGCCTCTCCACGTACAGTACTCTTCTGATGGAATTCGTTCCTTGACCATGTTGACCACGCCGCGCCGAGAGCACCAGGGCGGTGGACGACGGTGAGGCCTAGGAAGGAAGGGGACGACGCGGAGCCGGGGAAGACGCGGCAGTGGATGCCCACGCATAGAGGAGTAGGAGGGTTCACTGGTTTGGCTATGGTGTGAGGCTGCCGTCACTGCAGGGCCTGGCTAGCGGTGGGAGTAGTAGGGGGCGGTGAGGCCTCAACGGAAGCACAACTGGCCACTGGAGGCAGGAGCAGGCGGTCTCACCGGCGCTGGTTTGGGTGGCTGGTGCAAGAAGAGCAGCACTTGAAGAAGCAACAGGACCGTTCAATTCAAATCCAACGGTTACTGCTGCTCCAATCGTTTGTTGACTAAGTTAACAAGCCCTGTGTACGCGTCAACTTAGTAGGCCCACAGGTCAGCCTCCCAACCGGTGCGCCCCAGATGTCAGTGGGAGGAATCATTTTTTTCGCGTAATAAGGAGGCAGTTGATTGCATGCGGCCAGGCCAGCGGAGGGAGTAGGCTGGGCTAGGGAAGTCTGCACAGCATCACAGCGAGCCACAAGAGGAGGGAGCAGGCAGTCTCGTCGGCGCTAGTTTAGGTGGCTGGAGCAGGAAGATCAGAGATTGAAGAAGCACGTCGGCCGTTGGATGGACATCCAACAGTCACTGCTGCTAGAATTGTGTGTTGACTCACAAAGCCTTGCGTAAACAAGTCAGCCTCGAAATCTATGTCGTGTATAGCCCATTTGCTATTATTTTTTATAATTTTTACTTATTCTCTAATTCATATGGAAATTATTGCAGCCCGTTTTCCATTTTTAGAATTCCTGCCCATTTTCTGCTCAGTACCAGGGTTAAAAAAATTAACTAAATATGTGCAAAATTTTGAAAATTCGCAAATTTTGGCTGGGGAACAAAATATTCTTAATCCAAAAATTAGTAGCCATACTAAAACAAATTTAAAAATAAATTAGTACTATGTCATGTTAAATCCAATGAAATACTATAAAATATCAGTGAAGAACAAAAACAAAAAAAGAAACCAATATCCCATTTGCTATATTTTTTTTGGAATTTTCAACCCCTTTGATATTACTTTTAACAGACACTGACCATACTCTTTGGCCAGGCCGGAATGCATCCATCCTCGTCTTGAAAGATTTGCAGCCCATTAAGTCGAAGAAAACAAATAGGCCTAGCTTGGGTATTCTTCAAAAAGAAATACCGGGCTACCTATTTTCCCAAAGAAAAACCTGCTGGGCTGGTCATGTTGTTAGACGGGCCACAGAGACCGCACAACCCAGTTTATAGCCTGCTCCTCCAAATTACTACTCAAAAAAAAGTTGTGCAATTCTGTCGTTAATTCACTATACGTTAAAAATGATGTGGGTCCTGGATACCAGCAGGGTGGATTAGAGTAAAAAAATGAGGGGTGCATCTGAGTAGTAAAAGAGGCACTTGCTTGTGTTTGGGAGTGGACCTGGTGGGTCCGTACTGTCATACTCACAACTACAGTTCTCTCCCGATTCACTATGTTGACAGGGACCATTTCGACTAAAACTATGTTGACAGGGCCGGACGGCGGCGCCGCGGCGAGTGCACCAAGGCGGAGGATAAAGTGTTATCGCCAATGTGCTAGGCTGGGTTGGACATTCTTATTGAAAAATAAAAATGGACCAGAACTATTTACGACATTGACTATGATTTGCATGGGTCCGCTGGTTGCAGGAAGAAAATGCTGGGAGAAAGAAGACTGGTCACTATCTTTGCCTAAGAATAATATTGACTGAATGTAACGACACTATCATAGGAAATAATATCCTCCTATTAAATCATGAATTTAAAGAACTGGTGCATGAGCATTTAGCTTTATTTATTTATTTACTTATTTATGTTTAGGGGACCTTGAGCATGTACCTGGGCCGGATTCATGTGAGAGCCTCCTTTCCAGTTAATTATGGGCTCCTCTATTTTGCCGTCATCATTGGGCTGCATGTTATCAAAAAGTGGAAAATGTGTTCCGTACGAAAAATAGTATGCGTTACATACGGTACGGGGCACTAAGGATCGAACCGTGCAAGGACTTCCAACACATTGTGTTTGTCGTTCTAACAACACATTTATTCAACCAACAGACGAAATATACTATTGATTGTACATTGAAAACAACAGCAACAACAACCAGGGCTGGGGGTGCAACAGAAGCAGTAAGCATGCCAGAAGAGTGAAGACGCAGCTCTCTCTTCCAAACCAAACATCAGCCATTATTACAAAAGGGCTACCAAAAAAGAACAAGTGTATGCATCAAGCTAAATAAAGATCCTACTACACCAAGTGTATGCATCTAACTAACTGGCTCAGTTAGATGTTACTATTTATTAAGCTGTGGAGATTAGCTGACGGCTTGAACCAGATGGGTGCCTGACGGGGGAAACTCCAGCCAGCAGGTTGATAACCCACAAGTGTAGGGGATCGCAACAGCTTTCGAGGGTAAAGTATTCAACCCAAATTTGTTTATTCGACACAAGGGGAGCCAAAGAATATTCTTGAGTATTAGCAGTTGAGTTGTCAATTCAACCACACCTGGATAACTTAGTATCTGCAGCAAAGTGTTTAGTAGCAAAAGTGGTATGATAATAAAGGTAACGGTAGCAAAAGTAAAGATAAATGTTTTTGGGTTTTTGTAGTAGTTGTAACAGTAGCAACGGAAAAGTAAATAAGCGAAGAACAATATGTGAAAAGCTCGTAGGCAATAGATCAGTGATAGATAGTTATGCTGGATGCGATTCCTCATGTAATAGTTATAACATAGGGTGATGTAGAACTAGCTCCAATTCATCAATGTAATGTAGGCATGTATTCCGTAAATAGTCATACGTGCTAATGGAAAAGAACTTGCATGACATCTTTTGTCCTACCCTCCCGTGGCAGCGGGGTCCTAGTGGAAACTAAGGGATATTAAGACCTCCTTTTAATAGAGAACCGGAACAAACCATTAACATATAGTGAATACATGAACTCCTCAAACTATGGTCATCACCCAGAAGTATCCTGATTATTGTCACTTCGGGGTTGTCGGATCATAACACATATAGGTGACTATAGACTTGCAAGATAGGATCAAGAACACACATATATTCATGAAAACATAATAGGTTCAGATCTAAAATCATGGCACTCGGGCCCTAGTGACAAGCATTAAGCATAGCAGAGTCATAGCAACATCAATCTCAGAACATAGTGGATACTAGGGATCAAACCCTAACAAAACTAACTTGATTACATGGTAAATCTCATCTAACCCATCACCGTCCAGCAAGCCTACGATGGAATTACTCACGCACGGCGGTGAGCATCATGAAATTGGTGATGGAGGATGGTTGATGATGATGACGGCGACGAATCCCCCTCTCCGGAGTCCCGAATGGACTCCAGATCAGCCCTCCCGAGAGAAATTAGGGCTTGGCGGCGGCTCCGTGTCGTAAAACGCGATGAAACTTTCTCCCTGATTTTTTTGTCCCCGAACGTGAATATATGGAGTTGGAGTTGAGGTCGGTGGAGGTCCAGGGGGCCCACGAGATAGGAGGCCGCGCCCTAGGGGGGGGGCAAAAGTGTTTGGAAAAGTAGATACGTTGGAGACGTATCAACTCCCCCAAGCTTAAACCTTTGCTTGTCCTCAAGCAATTCAGTTGATAAACTGAAAGTGATAAAGAAAAACTTTTACAAACTCTTTTTGCTCTTGTTGTTGTAAACATGAAAAGCCAACATTCAAGTTTCAACAGATATTATGAACTAACCATACTAACAATAACTCCTAGGTCTCATAATTACTCATATCAATAGCATAATCAGCTAGCGAGCCATAATAATAAAACTCGGATGACACTTTCTCAGAATAATCATAACATGATATAACAAAATGGTATCTCGCTAGCCCTTTCCGAGACCGCAAAACATAAATGCAGAGCACCTTTAAAGATCAAGGACTGACTAAACATTGTAATTCATGGTAAAAGAGATCCAGTCAAGTCATACCCAATATAAACCAATAATAATGAATGCAAATGACAGTGTGCTCTCCAGCGGGTGCTTTTTAATAAGAAGGGTGATGACTCAACATAAAAGTAAATAGATAGCCCCTTCGCACAGGGAAGCAGGGATTTGTAGAGGTGCCAGAGCTCGATTTTAAAATAGAGATTGAATAACATTTTGAGCGGCATACTTTCACTGTCAACGCAACAACTATGAGATGGCTGTATCTTCCATAATACATGCATTATAGGCAGTTCCCAAACAGAATGGTAAAGGTTTATACTCCCCCAACCACCAACAAGAATCAATCCATGGCTTGCTCTAAACAACGAGTGCCTCCAACATACAACAGCCCAGGGGGAGTTTTGTTTAATTATTTTGATTTGCTTTGATCTTTTTGGATCATGGGACTGGGCATCCCGGTTACCGGCCCTTTCTCATGAATGAGGAGCGGAGTCCACTCCTCGTGAGAATAACCCACCTAGCATGGAAGATATAGGCAGCCCTAGTTGTAACATGAGCTGCTCGAGCATACAAAACAGAATTTCATTTGAAGGTTTAGAGTTTGGCACATACAAATTTACTTGGAACGGCAGGTAAATACCGCATATAGGAAGGTATAGTGGACTCATATGGAACAACTTTGGGGTTTAAGGAGTTTGGATGCACAAGTAGTATTCCCGCTTAGTACAGGTGAAGGCTAGCAAAAGACTGGGAAGCGACCAACTGAGAGAGCGACAACAGTCGTAAACATGCATTAAAATTAATTCACACCGAATACAAGCATGACTAGGATACAATCCACCATGAACATAAATATCATGAAGGCTGTTTTGATTTGATTCAACTACATGCGTGAACATGTGCCAAGTTGAGTCACTCAATTCATTCAAAGGAGGATACCATCCCATCATACCACATCATAATCATTCTAATAGCATGTTGGCACAGAAGGTAAACCATTATAACTCATAGCTAATCAAGCATGGCACAAGCAAATATAATCTCTAAATGTTATTGCAAATATGTTTACTTCATAATAGCTGACTCATGAACGATGAAATCATCATATTTACAAAAACAAGAGAGGTCGAGTTCATATCAGCTTTTCTCATCCCATCATAATGAAATCGTCATTATTGCCTTTCACTTGCACGACCGAACGATGTGTATAATAATAAGAGTGCACATGTGTTGGACTAAGCTGGAATCTGCAAGCATTCAACTCAAGAGAGAAGACAAGTAATATGGGCTCTAACTTAAATAAACAATCATGCATATAAGAGCCACTAAGCATTTTCAATATAGTCTTCTCGACCCCCAAAGGAAAGAAAAGAAAATAAAACTATTTACACAGGAAAGCTCCCAACAAGTAAGAAGAAGAACTAGAAATCTTTTTGGGTTTTCATTTTAATTTCTACTACAAGCATGGAAATTAAAGTAACTATTTTTTGGTTTTTTTTCTTAAGGTTTATCAAACACACAAGAAGAAAACTAGAAAAAGAAATTTAAACTAGCATGGATAATACAATGAAAGAGTGTGAGCACCGACGACTAGTGTGTGAACATGAATGTAAAGTTGGTGAGAAATACGTACTCCCCCAAGCTTAGGCTTTTGGCCTAAGTTGGTCTAGTACCAAGGACCGCCGCTACTCTCCCTGGTGTAATGGGAGGTGTAATCAGGATACCACTGGCTGGTCATCTCCGGATCCCACTGGACAGATGATGCACGATAAGGGTCCAGTTCAGGTTCCGGCTCAGGTTCAGGTTCTGGAGTAAAAGCTTGAGCTCGATGGTTGTTCACTGCCTCCGGCGTAACAAGAAATTTTTTTGCAAGCAAATCAAACAACAGGGGCGCAGGCAAAATAATAATCTCAAAGTGTTTCTTATTAAATCTAAGTTTATACAAGAGTATCTTCTCTTCGTTGTCAACAATAAACTTGTGTGCTACCATGCTCTTGTAATCTAAAATGTGAGGATGCAATTTTGTCTCCTCCTCCTCATGGTGCCTAATGGGTATCTGAAAATGTTTAGCAAGACGTGCAACATAGATACCTCCAAATATGGGGCCTTTTGTATGATTCAGGGCTAGCCGTTTAGCAACGACGGCACCCGTACTAAAAGTATTGTCTCCAAGCAAGGCATGTTGAAGAATGATAATATCAGGAACACTCAAGTTTCCACTATTTCCACGACCAATCAAGCATCTACTAGCAAATATGGCAAAGTAGCGTAAAACAGGAAAGTGTATGCTAGAGACTTTCGCCTCGGAGCCCTTCTTTGGCTCCTCTAAAACAATATTATTAACAAAGCCACCCACATCTTCACGATGGGGTTCATCTAATTCTCCCTCATAAGGTATCCTACATACCGCGCAAAAATGACGTAAAGACATTTTTTTGAATTCATCATATAAATGAAATGATACTGCAGCCGGTGACTTCTTAGGATAATAATAAAAGTTTTGCATGAAAGTATTGGTAAGTAAGAGATACTGATCGATTCGGCGTTGATGAAACCGGTGAGGCCTGCAGTCTCGATTAAAGCATAAAAGTCTTCATGAATTCCAGCTTGTTTCAGGAAATCCTCGCATGGCCATTCACATGACCGTACTTTCGCTAAGCGAGGAAGATTATACTTGGCCTTTTCCTTCTCTTTGGCTTGTTTTTCCTCAGAGCTTTGGCTAGAAGAGCCCCTAAAAAGTTTCCTCAACATTTTCTGAAAATTTCTGAAATTTCAGTAACTTCAAAATAAAAGTGAATAAAACTAAACAAAATTAATAGTAACTACTCCTACAAGTGCCTAGAGCCTATATCATGCATTGGAATTGCTTGGGACCTCAAAAATTTAACATGCAAGCTCAAGAACATGGTCACCTAAGCAGCAAAAATTTGCAATGAATAAAGCACTAGAACAAAAACTAATTGGACCAATGGAGGAGTCACATACCAAGCAACAATCTCCCAAAGCAGTTCTGTGAATGGAGCTTTGAGCAAGCAGATCAAAAATCACAGCAAAACGAGCTAGAACTCGTGCTTGAGCTGGATGGGGATTTTTTGGGTAGAAGATGAAGTGTGTGGGTGCTGGCATAAGTGGAGGGGGGCCACCAGGAGCCCACGAGACAGGGGGCACGCCCTATAGGGGGGTGGGGTGCCCTCCTCTCTCGTGGCCTGGTGCTTGCCCCTCCTGCAGTGTTTTTAGTGCCTAAAATCCTCAAATATTCCAGAAAAAATCATACTAAATTTGCAGGGCATTTGGAGCACTTTTATTTTCGGACTATTTTTTAATGCACGGATAATTCAGAAAACAGACAGATAATACTATTTTTGCTTTATTTATTCTAAATAACAGAAAGTAATAAGAGGGTACAGAAGGTTGTGCCTTCTAGTTTCATCCATCTCGTGATCATCAAGTGTAATCCAGTAACAAGGTTGATCAAGTCTTGTTAACAAACTCATTCCGAATAACACGGAACCGGAGAAATTTCGAATAACACTAAGTTACCTGAACGGGGATATGAAAATCCCCAACAATAAGAATATCATACTTTTTCTTGACAGTAGGAAGAGGAAATTCAAAACCTCCAAAAATGATAGTTGGAAATTTTTCAATAGAATTGATGTTATGAACTTGAGATTGTTTCCTCGGAAAGTGTACCGTATGCTCATTACCATTAACATGAAAAGTGACATTGCCTTTGTTGCAATCAATAACAGCCCCTGCAGTATTAAGAAAAGGTCTACCAAGGATAATAGACATACTATCGTCCTCGAGAATATCAAGAATAACAAAGTCCGTTAAGATAGTGACATTTGCAACCACAACAGGCACATCCTCACAAATAGCAACAAGTATAGGAGTTGATTTATCAGCCATTTGCAAATATATTTCAGTAGGTGTCAACTTATTCAATTCAAGTCTACGATATAAAGAGAGAGGCATAACACTAACACCGGCTCCAAGATCACATAAAGCAGTTCTAACATAATTTCTTTTAATGGAGCAAGGTATAGTTGGAACACCCGGATCTCCAAGTTTCTTTGGTATTCCACCCTTAAAAGTGTAATTAGCAAGCATGGTGGAAATTTCAGCTTCCGGTATCTTTCTTTTATTTGTAATGATATCCTTCATATACTTAGCATAAGGATTTACTTTGAGAATATCAGTTAAGTGCATACGTAGGAAAATAGGTCTAATCATTTCAGCAAAGCGCTCAAAATCCTCATCATCCTTTGACTTGGATGGTTTAGGAGGAAATGGCATGGGTTTCTGAACCCATGGTTCTCTTTCTTTACCGTGCTTCCTAGCAACAAAATCTCTCTTATCATAACGTTGATTCTTTGATTGTGGGTTATCAAGATCAACAGCAGGTTCAATCTCTACATCATTGTTTTTGCTAGGTTGAGCATCAACATGAACATTATCATTAACATTATCACTAGGTTCATGTTCATCACCTGATTGATATTCAACATCAGAAATAGAAATATCATTGGGATTCTCAAGTGTGTCCACAGTAGGTTCACTAGAAGCATGCAAAGTCCTATAGTCTTTCTTTTTCTTCTTCTTAGAAGAACTAGGTGCCTCTAAATTATTTCTCTGAGAATCTTGCTTGATTCTCTTAGGGTGGCCTTCAGGATACAAAGGTTCCTGAGTCATTCTACCAGTTCTAGTAGCCACTCTAACAGCAAAGTCATTTTTATTATTTAATTCATCAAGCAAATCATTTTCAGCTTTAAGTACTTTCTCAGCTTGAGTAGCAACCATAGAAGCATATTTGCTAACACGGTGAAGTTCATCTTTAACTCTAGCTATATTATCGCCTACGCGTCCTATCTCGAAAGCATTATTCTTTAACTCTCTACCAACATAAGCATTAAAACTTTCTTGTCTAGCCATAAAGTCATCAAATTCATCTAAGCATGGGCTATGAAATTTAGTAGAGGGTATTTCAACTTTATCGTATCTATAGAGAGAATTTACCTTTACTACCTATGTCGGGTTATCAAGACAATGTGGTTCTTCAGGCGGTATATTAAGACCATGTATTTCTTCAATAGGAGGTAAATTCTTAACATCTTCAGCTTTAATACCTTTTTCTTTCATTGATTTCTTTGCCTCTTGCATATCTTCAGGACTGAGAAATAAAACACCTCTCTTCTTCGGAGTGGGTTTAGGAATAGGCTCAAGAGTTGGCTCAATTGGTTCAGGAATTGCTTCAGGAATTGGCTCAGGAAGAGTCCAATTATTTTCATTAGTCAACATATTATTCAGTAATATTTTAGCTTCCTCGACTGTTCTTTCCCTGAAAACACAACCAACACAACTATCCAAGTAGTCATTGGAAGCATCGGTTAGTCCATTATAAAAGATATCAAGTATTTCATTTTTCTTAAGAGGATGATCAGGCAAAGCATTAAGTAACCAGAGAAGCCTCCCCCAAGCTTGTGGGAGACTCTCTTCTTTGATTTGCACAAAATTATATATTTCCCGCAAGGCAGCTTGTTTCTTATGAGCAGAGAAATATTTAGCAGAGAAGTAATAAATCATATCCTGGGGACCACACACACAACCAGGAGCAAGAGAATTATACCAAGTCTTAGCATCACCCTTTAATGAGAACGGAAATATCTTAAGGATATAAAAATAGCGAGACTTCTCATCATTAGTAAACAGGGTGGCTATATCATTCAACTTGGTAAGATGTGCCACAACATTTTGAGATTCAAGGCCATAAAAAGGATCAGATTCAACTAAAGTAATAATTTCAGGATCAACAGAGATTTCATAATCCTTATCAGTAACACAAATAGGTGAAGTAGCAAAAGCATGATCGGGTTTCATTCTAGCATTAAGAGACTGCTGCTTCCATTTAGCTAATAATTTCTTAAGATCATATCTATCATTGCAAGCAAAAATTTCCCTAGCAGCTTCTTCATTCATAACATAACCCTTAGGAACAACAGGCAATACATAATCATTGGGAGAACCTTCATCATCACTATCATCAGTAATAGGATCTTCTAACTCTAGCAAGTTGTTCATCAAGAAATTCACCTAATGGCAAAGTAGTATCACGCACAGAAGTAGTTTCATCATGCATAGCAGAAGTGGCATCATCAATAACATGCGACATATCAGAATTCATAGAAGTAGCATGTTTAGGTGTTGCAAGCCTACTAATAACGGAAGGAGAATCTAGTGCAGAGCTAGATGGCAGTTCCTTACCTCCCCTCGTAGTTGAGGGCAAAATCTTGGTTTTAGCGTCTTTCAAGTTCTTCATAGTGATCAACAGATATAAATCCCAAGTGACTCAGAGAATAGAGCTATGCTCCCCGGCAACGGCGCCAGCAATTAGTCTTGATAACCCACAAGTGTAGGGGATCGCAACAGCTTTCGAGGGTAAAGTATTCAACCCAAATTTATTGATTCGACACAAGGGGAGCCAAAGAATATTCTTGAGTATTAGCAGTTGAGTTGTCAATTCAACCACACCTGGATAACTTAGTATCTGCAGCAAAGTGTTTAGTAGCAAAAGTGATATGATAATAAAGGTAACAGTAGCAAAAGTAAAGATAAATGTTCTGGGTTTTTGTAGTAGTTGTAACAGTAGCAACGGAAAAGTAAGTAAGCGAAGAACAATATGTGAAAAGCTCGTCGGCAATGGATTAGTGATGGATAATTATGCCGGATGCGATTCCTCATTTAATAGTTATAACATAGGGTGATGTAGAACTAGCTCCAATTCATCAATGTAATGTAGGCATGTATTCCGTAAATAGTCATACGTGCTTATGGAAAAGAACTTGCATGACATCTTTTGTCCTATCCTCCCGTGGCAGCGGGGTCCTAGCGAAAACTAAGGGATATTAAGGCCTCCTTTTAATAGAGAACCGGAACAAAGCATTAACACATAGTGAATACATGAACTCCTCAAACTACGGTCATCACCGAGAAGTATCCCGATTATTGTCACTTCGGGGTTGTCGGATCATAACACATAATAGGTGACTATAGACTTGCAAGATAGGATCAAGAACACACATATATTCATGAAAACATAATAGGTTCAGATCTGAAATCATGGCACTCGGGCCCTAGTGACAAGCATTAAGCATAGCAAAGTCATAGCAACATCAATCTCAAAACATAGTGGATACTAGGGATCAAGCCCTAACAAAACTAACTTGATTACATGGTAAATCTCATCCAACCCATCACCGTCCAGCAAGCCTATGATGGAATTACTCACGCACGGCGGTGAGCATCATGCAATTGGTGATGGATTATGGTTGATGATGACGGCGGCGACGAATCCACCTCTCTGGAGCCCCGAGCAGACTCCAGATCAGCCCTCCCGAGAGAGATTAGGGCTTGGCGGCGGCTCCATGTCGTAAAACGCGATGAAACTTTCTCCCTGATTTTTCTCCCCGAACGTGAATATATGGAGTTGGAGTTGAGGTCGGTGGAGGTCTAGGGGGTCCACGTGATAGGAGGCCGCGCCCTAGGGGGGGGGGGCGCCCCCTGTCTCGTGGACAGCCTGTGGGCCCCCTGGTCTTGATTCTTTCGCCAAAAATTCTTATTAATTCCAAAAAGTGCCTCCATGGATTTGCAGGACATTCCGAGAACTTTTCTTTTCTAAACATAAAACAACATCATGGTAGTTCTGCTGAAAACAACGTCAGTCTGGGTTAGTTTCATTCAAATCATGCAAGTTAGAGTCCAAAACAAGGGAAAAAGTGTTTGGAAAAGTAGATACGTTGGAGACGTATCACAGGTCGAAGTCTGATACTTGCGACCCTCTCTCCTACTTTGGGCTGCAGAGCATGGCGGCACATATCAGGGTGTGGTACATGTAGAGACGCATGGTACGCTGTGTACACACAGTTTTGCCTGATGAACGAAACCGTGCTACCATCATGATCCTTGCCGTCGGTTATCTCCTGGTTAATCGAATAATTCAGTCTGACAAATAGAGAGCATGTACCAAGGCTACTTACCAGCCTCTAGTCAAAAATTCATGAAGGCCCAGAGAAGCTGGGATCCTGCTTAAAGACCTTGCAGTGACTGTGATTGTATTCCGCGAAATAACACATCCAGTACATGCGAACGATCATCAATCGTTCATCATCGTCCGATCGAGCCAGAAACCACCTGCAACTGCCATGCCGCTTTTCTTTGAAAGGTTCTGGGATTAGGAAGTTTAGGGACACCAGGTGGCCTACAACATCATATCAAGTTGGAGTCAAATAAAAAAGGGCTCTTGATTTAGTCAATCTTAAGAACAACATGTTATGAGCATGAATATTTTTCAGTAAATGTTGACAGTAATATAAGCAAGCCATCATGATATGATAGGAAAGTAACATACTGCTGTAACAGCCGATTGTAGCGATGACTGGAATAGGCCAGCAATACGTCCAGCCATAGAAGGAGTCGAAGCCCTTGTGTTCAATGGCATCAGAGAACCATGGAGGATGTATGATCCTGCGATGGACGTGCAGATTTATCCACTTACCGCCGTGACCTATCAGATAGGCGAGACCGCGGTTGAAGAACGCAATTAGCTTGAAGTCTTTATAATTCGCAGATCTTGTGAGCACTTGGCAGATTACAACCTTGAGCAAATCAAACTTGGTATCATGTTGGCTACTGTAAGATTCCGAGTATTCTGGGCCGCAGTGCCAAAGCAGTGCAGTGTTAATCGAAGGAAGGGGGATCAATCGCCGGGTGTATACCTCCACTAGCATCCAGCTACCGCGACCGTCGATGAGCACCATCCAAGACGTGTTCATGCCGACCCAGTACATACTGTTAATGTAGTTGAGGGTGACGGGGATCGGATCGCAGTCCAGGGGGTTGATGCTCGCCACCCTATGATCGTTATGCTGCGTGACATGCCGTTTCTGAAGATCAGACGGCATCAGCAAGCAAGGAGCTGGCTTAAAAAGCTCCGGCCTGAGGGCTTTGAGTAAACGGTACAGCCCCGACAAGCACGCGGCGAGGGGCATGGTACTGAGATTGTCCACACGCGAAACAATGAGTTTGATTACCTCTGTGGGGAGTGAATTCCAGCCACTCTTTCGGCGGACGCTGCTCGGTTCTGCCATTGTTAGTGCTTGGGTTTCAGACGAGGGGGGGAGGCGCCTTAGCGGGGATGGAAGATTGGACGAGATTATGTGCGGACAAATATGGAGAAGCGAATATGTGCTGCGGGAAGTGGACAGGTGATGATGACCACAACACGCCGCTTGACTTACGAGACACATACCAGCAGCGTAGGGTCATATCGATGCCAGACAACTTGCTTGAGTGATCACAGTACTGGTACTCCCTATAGTACCTACTACAGTACTATGCCCTAACTTGCTTGAGTAGAGTAGTAGAGTAGGACTCTGCTCTACTACTAGCACCGGAGTAGTAGTATATTCTAATCTAAAATAGTTACAAACTTCAATGCCCGAGTGTGGAACGACTACGAACCGTGCTCAAAGACCGTATCTATGTGGTGTTTGGAATTATATGCAAAAAATAGCAAGATGCCCGTGCATTTCATGGCACACCGTCATCACCAACTCGGTTTTTTCTCTACTCCTACTCCTATAAAAGACTCAGTTGGTGATGATGGAGGCGAGGAGGCGTGTTCAGCCAGGCGTGCAGCGGACGACACAGTACTATTCGATTTGTTATAAAAAACAAAGAAGAGTAGTAGAGATAGAGACTTAGGGAGGAGCACGAGGTTGTGGGAGATAAGGATGAACGAGCCAAGGCCTTATCTGTAAATGTGGAGAGAGGTGCGGGTATTGTCGTGGAAATATCACGTCAGATGTCCTAGCAGAAGGACTTAGTCGTGGAGCCATTGCAACGAGATTAGCCTAAAGGGGTTAAACTGGACAAGAGACGAGAGTTATATACTAGTTCGGCCCCTTACGATGAAGGTAAAAGCCTACGTCTAGTTGTGATGGGATTATTGGGGTTTCGATGACCAGGGAGCAAATACGCTTGCCTGGGTCTCGAGTTGTTGTGTGTTGTTCTTGAACCGCCGCCGGGTCGTCCCTTTATATACACATGTTGACACCTGGCCGGCTTACAGAGTCCCGAGGCTGACTCATACAAGTGTTCAGCTTGGTCTCTCTCTCTCCCTATCTTACCATACAAGTTATACGACTATGGCAGTTTACCACTATGGGCCCTAATCCGCCCCTGGGCTCCGGGCCTCTAAGCTTTATCAGTAAAGCGCCATCTTCTTGTCTTTATGGGCTTCTGTATAGTTGAGCGTGAACCGGCCCCTCTTGGGAGGTTTACACTCAGTAGTGATATCCTCAACATTAGGCCCCAGATTGATTTGAACCTGTTCATGTCAATCTTCAATACTTAGAAAAATTCCATGAACATCTTCTAATGATTCTCCGTAAACCGCCATGTTGTCTTCTCCCTATAAACTTTGGTGAACCGCCGTGACGTCATCTTCTGTCACTGTAGTAAATCATCATGATGTCATCTCTGCATAAAAAGATTCCCTTCATTAATTGTTTCCCGAAGATCGAGGCGACAGTTGCACCCTCTTTTGCCGCTTCAGGCTCCTCGATTCTCGCGCCTGCCACTTATCCCCTTCTCTTTGTAAATAGGGCCCGAGGGTCTTTCCATTTTCCCCCCTTGCCTCTCGTCTTCCTCCTTGCGACCTGAAGAGCTCAAGCACCGCCGCCACCGCCGATCCTCGAATCTGCACCGACTAGGCCGCTGCATCACCCTGTTCGTACCAGAGATCCTGCGATACTCCTCCGCTGCTGCGTGGCCCTGGTAAGCTTTCTTCCCGTAACCCTAGATCTCCATTAGGGCTTCGGGTTCATCCATGTTCATCGACATTCATTAGTGCTTCTCCGCCTTTCCCTTAGCCTCTTTACTGAATCTAGCTATACCTGATAGTTTTCTTTTGCGGCTAGATCCATAACTTTAGTCTGCCGTACCACAGCATCTTGCTATTTCTGGATAAAACTCCATCTGGACCTTCTCCGTTCCTCTTAGCGCCATTGTAGGGCTCAGAAAAGTTTTATTTATTGAACCATGGTAGATCCAAAATTATACTGCCATATTGTGAAACCTGTTTCTGTAACACTTAGTAGATTTCATCTCTCCTCTTCTGTTTAAGGGCGGTTTAACCTTTAGTAGTTAGTAATCCGCCAGATACCATTAGCCCTCACTTAAACCGCCATTCTGACTCGAGTAGCAGTATCCGGTTTAACTTTCAAATTTGTCCTGATTAAATTTCCCGGTTTAACACCGGTTTAGAGAACATCAACCTTGAATCTTAAACCGGCCTTCGCACCTCTTTTACAGTTTGTCTTCCAAAATGACCAAGCAATTCTCAGCTTGCAACTGGGTTCCTTCCCGGATCACAGAGACTCAACTCAACGGGTATGTTATAACTGGTGCTTTGGCCAAGAAAAATGTCCTTCATTGGCGAGTCCCTGGCCCCGAATGCCCTCCTGAACCTCAAGATGGAGAAGTGATCGTGTTCATGCAACATCTAGACCGGGGTTTTAGCCCTCCCGGGTCAAAAATTTTCCGGGATGCACTTGCTAGCTTCCAACTCCATCCTCAGGACATTGGACCAAATTCTGTGTCCAACATATGCAACTTCCAAGTGTTCTGCAAAGTTTACCTTCAAGAGGAACCAACTGTTGATCTCTTCCGGGGTTTCTTCCACTTAAACCGCCGAACTGAGTTCTCTGACGGCCCCAATACTGAACTTGGTGGTGTGTCGATTCAGAAGAGGAAAGAAGTTGATTTTCCTCATGCCAAACATCACAGCCATCCGAAAGGCTGGAATCAAACCTGGTTCTACTGTCAGAACACCGCTCCTGCTGACAAAAACACTCTGCCGGGTTACCATGCTCACCGGCTCAGCAACGGCCATCCACTGCCTTTGCGGCTTACTGCCAGAGAACAACAAGCTTATGCTCCTCAACTTGCTAAGCTCTGGGCTTTCCTTGCGAACGGTTTAACCGGCGTTGACCTCGTTCGTTGCTGGGTTTCGTGGGGTATCCTTCCCTTAAGCCGCCGCCCCGGGCTGATGCATGAGTATACCGGGAACATCAAGGACCCTCAACGGTATCATGAGATAGAGATGACCGATGATGAAGTAACCGAGTCTGTCAATAAGATGTTGGATGAACCGTTCTCCGAATGCGGCAAAACTGGGCTGCGTCCTTTTTATGCCTCCAACAAACTGCCTGTGGTAAGGATTTTAACTTTGTGCTTTTTTAATCCGCCTCCGCTTTAACACTGTTCTAATAAACCTTTGTTTAATTTTACAGGCCAATAGCTCCTTATGGGAAAGGAAAGCTCAAGATAAACAGGCGAGAGCTCCAGGTGTTAAAAGTAAAGTCACCAAGAGAGGAGCCAAAAAGAAAACCGCCGAGTCTTCTGATCTGCCCGAAGATGTCGATGAATCGGAACAAGAGGTAAAACTTGATTCCCTCGGCTCATTTTTCATACACCTTATTGACAATGACTATTACCAGGATGATGCGGAAGCCAGTCGCACTGATCATGTTGAGGTAATCTCCCTTTCCTCCGGTTCAAATCATGTGCCGGTTCAAAATTTCGCCGTGCAGTTCGGAAAGTAAAATACTCTCAGCCTCTTGCTTATTTGGATCCAAAATTTTCTTTGAAGACACAACAACTTGAAGGCCGTTGCACAACCCGGCACAGTGGCCAGCAAGTCACTTCTTCCGGTTTACCAGACACTCCAAACCGGAAACGTCGTCCCGAGGTCTCTTGCTCTTGTAATAAACCTTGTCCCTTGGCGGGTTGCTTCCGAAACCCACTTAATCTGTCTGACTCGAATTATCAGGTGTCTTCCAATTCCTCATCTGGCGGTTCATCAACCACTCAGCTGCCTCCCCTTAAAACCGTCCCTGGGTAAGTATACTGCCCTTCAACTTTTTCCTTCATGTTTCGGTTTACCGTGCTAATCTTTGGTTGATACTGCAGTGCTAAAGCCCGACTGAGCAAGAAAGCCAAAACCAGTACCCCCACTGGTGAAGTTGAACTAGAGAGGGCCCCGGAAGGCGCCGCTAGAGATACTGATGTGATGGATGATTCTATCCCAGAAGATGAGAATACAGAAGCTAATCCACCGGAAGCTGACCCGACCATTCACGTTGACCCATCGAGCCCGCATGCTACTCCTCCAAGTCCGGCTGCTGATCCACCGAGCCCAGCCGCTAATCCGCCAAGCCCAGCCAAGGATACCGTCAATCTGCCAAGTCCGTCAAAAGGTGGCATTGATGATGTTATTATCACTAGTACAGGTCACACCAGCCCTGGCAATCCGGTTGTCCTGTCAAAGTATACCGCCAAGGAAGAATTTCTTGCTATGGGCAAGGGAAAAGAGAAGACAGATTTATCCAACTATGTTAACCTTACTGCCCAAGAGCTTCATTCCGGCTTCTTACACTGCCTCTACACAAGTCGAGATTATGAGGCCGGTTTGGTGAACATGATGAAGGAACGCTCTGAGGTAACCTTCCAAACACTTTAATCTTGCTTGTTCTGTATATCTCCATTGTAGCCCCAAGGGTCGGTTTGTCTCTTGAAGACAAACAAGGACTTGTGAATAAAGAATGCTTCAACTGAGTAGCCCCCTAGGGCCGGTTTAACCTTATCAAGGTGAATCGGGACTTCATGATCCAATATTCATTTTGCCAACTCCTTTGCCATTGTACTTTTTTATCAAATATGCATTAGCCCCCAAGTGCCAAGATTCATACTTGTATTGAGCCTTGGGACTTGTAAATAAGCAGTAGGAAAAAAGCATTCCGCATTAGCCCCCAAGTGCCAAATGTATAACTGGTTATATGCTTGGGACTTTGAGAAAAATATCATCATCATCTGATCTTTGCAAGCCAATATAAACAACAAAAACTCCAAAATTGCCGATCTTCAAGAGAATATCAAGTCCCAGCAATCAGAGACTTCCAATGCCAAGGATGAGCTTAAAACCGCTTTGACAGCCATGGAACAACTGAAGGTAGGGTTCAAGAATGAACGTGCTAGCTGGGAAACTGAAAAGACTGCATTGTTGAAGCGGGCTGAAGACGCCGAGTCAGCTCTTAAACCGGTGGCAGAAGAGCTAACTGGGTCGAAGTGCCAAGTAAATTCCATGACCTCTGCAATATTTGGTAAATACTCTTGTCAAGATTTCTTGAATAACCATCTTTGAAATTGCCTGTTTAACATCAAAGTCTTAAACCGTTATATGTGGCCGTGTTGCTCATCTGGGCTCTGACATGCGGATGAAGCTGAAGGCAACATATACGTTGATAGAGCAACTGTATACCGGTGCCCAACGGGTTATCTGCACAGTCTCATACAACAAACCGGCACCAACATTGACCAAGGACACTCTAGCAAGGTTATCAACGACGCTGGCGCAGATAGAAGAGATGAAGCGATCTACTGCCAGGGCTGGCGCTTTGTTGGCACTGACTCGGGCCAAAGCATGGATATCCGACTTGGATGCAGTTGATATCGCCAAAGGCTTTCCGGATGAACAAGCAGTTGGGTCAGCATTTGATAACGAAGCCCTCAAAGCCCTGACAAAGGAAATGTGTCTGCTGTCAAGCCAACTGGCTGAAGAGGCTAACTTGACTGTTCATCGGTCCTTTTATGATGAAAAGAACCAACGTGTTGACACTACTGTGACAGAAACGCAGAACCTTATCACGCCAATCCGTAAGCACACTTACGCCCCTGATGTTGAACCGTCCAATCTTATAAGTGAAGAGGCTATCTTTCAGGCTTTAACCCGGATTGACTGGACCACCGTTGACTTCCAGCCACTGGGTGGGGAGGAGGAGGGTGAACCAACGCTAGATGATCCATCAACTTCACGTCAACCTGGTGATGAGTCTTGATCCGACAACCGGGTTGATGTTCACAAACTGTGCTTATGTAAAGAACAATCATTATTGTGGGCTTCAAAGCGCCTTGTAATAGGCTAGTTGAAATACTTTGATCTGCTGCCATCGTGCACTGAGATATGACTTTGTTTGATCCGCCATGATAATTGCAGTGCTGGCTTATATACCTTCATAATATTATGCTATCCTTATATCTGCATAACAAAAGATCTGTCCGGGCGGTTTACCGCCGGACAGGTCATAACACCCAAAAGAGAACCTGGTAGATCGCCAAGCTTTATATAAAAAATAGATCATACCTGTGATATAAGGCTGTTGGTGTACCAACTTGATTGTAGTAAGGGTGAAAACCCAATACTTTGAGCGTTTGATAGCTCTCACCATGCCGTGCTGGTGTGTATTAAGTCATACCGGGTTACGATGAACACCAGGTGATCATACTGGCGACATGTAGTCAAAGCCATTCCGGGTTATGAAACACCGGTTTAAGAATGAAGATGATCTGACAACTTGTAGTTGAAAGCCAAGCCGAGTTGAAAGATGCCGGTTCACCATTGATTATATGCGTTATCAGATGATAGCTGTAAGCCACACCGGTTTAAGAAAACACCGGGTTGAGATGAAGACATATAATCTGGCCGGGTCGAAAGACACCGGCTTACTTTGAAAAGTTGATAAATAAAGATAAAACTTGCAAAAACGAAAGCAAATAGAAACTTTAGTCGAGGCTTTTCGAGGGCTGTCAGGCCCAAATTCGAGGCTTTTCGTGGGCTGCCAGGCCGCTGAGTTAAACCATTTGACAAAGCCTTTTAAGATGGGCCTCCAACTAACCAATCGTCGTTTTAACTTTAACAAGTAAAGGGTCTCAATGAGAGTAACTTATCAAACGTTCGGCAGGTCGTGCCAGGATTACCTGGATAGGAGTGGCTTACTTGATGAAGGCAGGTTAACTCGGGGTTTTAGGTGAATACACCAGGCTTCCAAGTCGTGGGTCGATACCCAATTACAAGGGTCCTTTCAAACTCTTTGTTACTTTACACAAAGAGCCCCCAAGTAACTTTGTGAGCTGTGCTCAATGGGTGCCTATGTTTGAGTCGTGCTTTTAGCAACATAACTCTCTTTGGCCCCTTGGGTGTGAAGCTCCCAAGCTGTATGATGGCATGATAGCCGGTTTAATGGACAAAACGGGTCATCACTTTGGAAGCAGAAGCCCCCTTGTAACCAAGAAATATTGGAGAAAATGGCAGAGGCCCTGCTTGTAGCAAGGATGCCAGTTTATTATATTGAGCATAATATATACATTGTCGAAATATGTACATAAGAAGAGCCTATAGCTCAGGTGTGGTAAGGCCGAAGGAGAGCTATGTTCCACGGCCGCCGGGTCTCCTCCTCAGAACTGCGTGAGTCTTCTCGAACGTCAATGAGGTAGTATGATCCGTTGTACAGATTCTTGCTGACCACAAAGGGTCCTTCCCAAGGTGGGGATAACTTGTGCATATCGGTCTGATCCTGGATGAGCCGGAGCACTAAATCGCCTTCTTGAAAGGTTCTTGTTTTAACCCGGCGGCTGTGATAACACCGCAGGTCTTGCTGATAAACCGCCGAACGAGCCAAAGCCATGTCCCGCTTCTCATCTAACAGGTCTAGCGCCTCCTGGCGAGCTTGCTCATTGTCCGCTTTAACATAATTGGCAACCCGGGGTGAATCATGACGAATATCACTTGGGAGGACTGCCTCTGCCCCGTAAACCATGAAAAAAGGCGTATATCCTGTAGATCAGTTTGGGGTGGTATTTATGCTCCATAACACAGATGGAAATTCTTCGACCCAACAACCCGGTGTCCGCTTCAAAGGAACCATAAGCCGGGGCTTTATACCCTTTAAAATCTCCTGATTAGCTCGCTCAGCTTGACCATTAGATTGGGGGTGAGCCACAAACGCTATATCAAGCCAGATGTGCTCTCGTTGACAGAAGTCCTCCATCTCGCCTTTAGAAAGGTTTGTGCCATTATCTGTGATAATGCTATGTGGAAAACCAAAACGTAAGATCACCTTTTTGATGAATTGAACCGCCGTGGCTGCGTCACATTTGCTTACTAGCTCCGCTTCAACCCACTGAGTAAATTTGTCAACCGCCACCAAGAGGTGGGTCTTGTTATCCTTGGATCGCTTAAAAGGGCCCACTATATCAAGCCCCCAAGTAGCAAACGGCCAAGTTATTGGAATCATCCGTAGCTCTTAAGCCGGAACATGAGCTCGGCGTGAAAACTTCTGACAAGCATCACACCGCTTTACCAGGTCCTCAGCATCGGCATGAGCCGTCAACCAGTAAAAACCATGACGAAAAGCTTTAGCCACCAAGGATTTTGAACCGGCGTGATGACCACAGTCTCCTTCGTGGATCTCGCGTAAAATCTCACATCCTTCTTCAGGAGAGACGCAACGCCGAAACGCCCCTGAAACACTGCAATGATGCAACTCGCCATTGACGATTGTCATGGACTTGGATCGTCGGACTATCTGTCTGGCCAGAACCTCATCTTGTGGTAACTCGCCCCAGTTCATATATGCCAAGTATGGAACCATCCATTCCGGAATGATATGTAAAGCGGCCACCAACTGTGCCTCCGGATCAGGAATGGCGAGGTCCTCCTCTGTAGGTAACTGAACCGACGGGTTATGCAAGACATCCAGGAAGGTATTAGGTGGCATCGGTTTACGCTGAGATCCCAGCCGGCTTAAAGCGTCAGCTGCCTCATTTTTGCACTGATCAATGTGCTCTACTTGATATCCCTTAAAGTGACCAACAACAATATCCACCTCTCGTCGGTAAGCCGCCATGAGTGGATCCTTGGAATCCCAAGTACCTGAAACCTGCTGGGCTACCAGGTCTGAGTCTCCAAAGCAACATACGCGACTTAAGTTCATCTCCTTGGCCACTTGAAGACCATAGAGTAAGGCTTCATACTCAGTTGCATTGTTAGTACAAGGGAACATTAAGCAAAGAACATAATGAATTTTATCACCTCGAGGGGAAGTAAGGACAACTCCAGCCCCCGAGCCCTCCAATTGCTTGGACCCGTCAAAGTGAATAGTCCAACATGTACTGTCCAGTTTGTCCTCCGGTATCTGCAACTCTATCCAATCATTAATAAAATCCACAAGGGACTGGGATTTGATTGCTGTTCAAGGGATATACTTCAAACCGTGTGGTCCAAGCTCAATAGCCCACTTAGCAACCCGGCCAGTTGCTTCCCTGTTCTGGATTATATCCCCCAAAGGAGCAGAACTGACCACTGTGATGGGATGACCTTGAAAGTACTCTTTAAGCTTCCTACTTGCCATAAAAACCCCATACACCAGCTTCTGCCAATGCGGATATCTTTGCTTTGACTCAATGACTACTTCACTGATATAATAAACCGGCCTTTGAACCGGGTATTCCTTCCTAGACTCCTTGCGCTCTACCACAATAGCAACACTGACAGCCAGGGCATTAGCAGCCACATATAGCAGCAGTGGCTCCTTATCAACTGGAGCGGCAAGAACCGGCGGTTCAGCCAACTGCTTCTTCAAGTCTTCAAACGCGGCATCACCAGCCTCGCTCCAGACAAAATTGTCTGTCTTCTTCAACATCTGGTATAGAGGGATCGCCTTTTCTCCCAACCTGCTGATAAACTGGCTCAAAGCTGCAACATGACCCGCCAGACGTTGAACATCAATAATACATGCCGGTTTAGCCAGAGATGTGATAGCCTTGATCTTTTCCGGATTAGCCTCAATGCCCCGGTTGGACACCAGAAAACCCAAGAGCTTGCCAGCCAGTACACTGAAAACACACTTAGTCGGATTGAGCATCATTTTATAAACTCTCAGATTATCAAAGGTTTCTTGCAAATCAGATATGAGCGTCTATGCTTTCCTGGACTTGACCACAATATCATCCACATAGGCATGAACGTTGCGCCCAATCTGGGTATGAAGACAATTCTGCACACAACGTTGATAAGTTGCCTGGGCACTCTTGAGCCCAAAGGGCATAAATACATAGCAAAAGGCTCTAAAACGAGTAATGAAAGCTGTCTTTTCCTGGTTCTTAACTACCATCTTGATCTGATGATACCCAGAATAAGCATCCAGAAAACTCAAACGCTCACAACCCGCCATAGCATCAATGATTTGATCAATACGAGGGAGGGCAAAGGGATCAGCTGGGCAAGCTTTGTTCAAATCTGTGTAGTCCACACACACATACGCCAAGTGCCATTTTTCTTGAGTACGAGTACCGGATTAGCCAGCCACTCTGGGTGAAACACTTCCACGATAAACCCTACAACCAGTAGCCGGGCTACCTCTTCCCTAATGGCCTTACACCGTTCCTCATTAAAGCGCGCGAAGAAACTGTTTGACCGGTTTGAACTTCGGATCAATATTAAGAGTGTGCTCAGCGAGTTCCCTCGGTACACCTGGCATGTCAGAAGGTTTCCATGCAAAGATGTCCCGGTTCTCACGGATGAACTCGATGAGCGCGCTTTCCTATTTGGGATCCAAGTTGACGCTGATGCTAAACTGCTTAGATGAATCGCCAGGAGCAAAATCGACCAGTTTAGTCTCATCAGCTGATTTAAACTTCAAAGTCGGATCATGCTCTGTAGTGGGCTTCTTTAGAGAGGTCATGTCTGCCGGATCAACATTGTCCTTATAAAACTTCAACTCTTCCGTTGCACAAACCGATTCAGTATAGGCTGCATCACCTTCCTCACACTCCAGAGCAATCTTACGGCTACCATGAACCTTGATGGTCCCTTTGTGACCCGGCATCTTGAGCTGCAGATAAACATAACACGGCCTTGCCATGAATTTAGCATAAACCGGCCGTCCAAATAAAGTGTGGTACGGACTTCTGATTTTGACCACTTCAAAGGTAAGTGTCTCGGACCTTGAATCATGATCATCTCCAAAAACTACATCCAGAGCTATCTTACCAACTGGGTAAGACGATTTACTAGGCACCACTCCGTGAAAGACGGTGTTTGACGGTCTAAGATTCTTATCTGTCAACCCCATACGCCGGAAGGTTTCATAGTACAAAATATTGATGCTGCTCCCTCCGTCCATGAGTACCTTGGTAAGCTTGTAACCTCCCACCTGTGGTGCAACCACCAAAGCTAGGTGACCCGGATTGTCAACCTGGGGCGGATGATCCTCCCTGCTCCAGACAATAGGCTGCTCAGACCAGCATAGATAATGGGGCACCGCCGGCTCAACAGAGTTCACTGCCCTTTTATGGAGTTTCTGATCGCACTTGCACAAGCTAGTAGTGAAGACATGATATTGTCCGCTGTTTAACTGCTTCGGGTTGCTCTGATAACCCGATTGCTGTTGATTCCCCTGACTACCTTGTTGATGGTTACCACCTTGGTTATTCTGATTGCCCTGATTATTCTGAAACCCTGAGTTTGAACCACCACCACCGTAACCCGGCCCATGAAATCTTGGACCGGAACCACCAGATGGACCTTGATCATACCGGAAAAGATCAGAATTTTTGAATTCCCTCATGATGTGGCAATCCTTCCAAAGGTGTGTGGCTGGAGCCTCCTTTGTCCCGTGCTTTGGGCAAGGATGGTTTAACAGGCGTTCCAGATTCATTCATCCACCGCGCTGGGGCGGTTTACCCTCACGATGCTGCATATTACCCTGCATACTGGTGTTAGCCACAAAATCGGAATTGTCCGCTTTACGCTTACCATTGTTTCCATGGCCCGCCTAGTTATGTTGTCCCTTTGAACCGGCATTCTTCTTTCCCTTCTCCTGTTTCTCTTCATCAGAATCATGGTCCTTGGTATTATCAGAATCAGCATACTTAACCAGAGCAGCCATAAGTGTTCCCATATCATTGCAGTGGCTCTTGAGCCGTCCCAACTTCATTTTTAGTGACTTAAACCGGCAATTGCCCTCCAGTGTCACAATTGCTGTATCTGGATTGATGCGGCCTGATGAGTGCAAAATTTCTGAAACCCGGCGCACCCAATGGGTTGTTGATTCATTCTCTCCTTGGACACAAGCCACCAGATCTACAATGGACATAGGTTACTTGCATGTATCTTTGAAGTTTGCTATGAATTTGGCCTTCAACTCATCCCATGAATTGATCGAGTTAGCAGGAAGGCTCTTCAACCAGGTGCGAGCCGTTCCTTCTAGCATCATGGTGAAGTATTTTGCACACACCGCTTCATCCACATCTAGCATCTCCATTGCCATCTCATAACTTTCAACCCACGCCCCAGGAGGTTGATCGGCGGTATAATTAGGCACCTTATGCGGACCCTTGAAATCCTTGGGCAATCACACATTACGGAGAGCCGGGATGAGACACGGCACTCCCCAGGAGCTGAAGGCAAGCCCGGTCCCTCGTTCTACTGACACCGCTGGCCGAACCGGGGCGGGTTGATGACGACCCACGTGTTGTGCCGCCAATGCGGCCTCCCTTCACGCTCTGCCATTATCCACCACGTCCTGAGCATTCCAACCGCTGTTCACCGGATTAGGCCCTCGAGGGGCATCACGACGTCGTGCACTGCTTGATACGGCCAGTTCATCCATGTGCCTGCTATAACTCTTGCTCGAACAAGGGGTTGAATGTATTCTGTCTCGGCTGTAGGAATAAGCCTGTTGCTGAACAATGGCAGTTTGAAGAAGATCCCTGGCTCGTCGAGTCTCAATCCCTGCTAATGAATCAGCCTCCATTGGAATACCCGCCAAACGTGATGCTGCCGCAATCATATTATCTAAGGGGCTGGAAAAGTGACCCGGCGGTGTTGCTACATACTGCGGCGGGTTGTCCGTCCGTCGAGGCAGGTCCATCGCCCGTGGCTGATCCGGCGCTGCCCCAGGTGCTTCGGTCCGGTTTACTTCTGCCGGATTGCTAGGCCCAGCTCCTGGTGTACCGAAGAGATTCATACCTTCGTAAATTTGCGGCAGTCGAGATTGGTAATTCCTTCTCATAATGTTGTTTGATGCGTTCTATCCAACATAAGCCGGTAATTCTGCGCCTGGATCAGTTGTGATTGGGCATCCAAAGCGGCCCACTCTTCATCCATCCTGGCCTCCTCAGCTGCCAAGTCTGCTTTGGCCTGAGTTATCTGGTCCCTTAGCTTCGTGACATCCGCATTGTGCTGAACTTGAGTCTCTGGAGTCACCGCTGTGGTCAACAATGCCGTCAAATCGTCCAGTAAACCGGCAAGAACTTGAGCCGGCCGACGCGCCGGGCCTCCTGCCGCAGCTGCCGATCCGGAGACCATTGCTGATGTAGATGAAGATTGAACTGTGGGCTGTGTACCAGCCATGAAGATCGCAACCTGGTTTGGCGGTTCAAGGGGACCGGAATACTGTCGCCGTTGGAATATCCCTCAATCCGGCCATCTTGCAGTTGGTATAACGACTCGGTTTCGCCAGTGGACGATTCGCCATCTGAGTAGATGGCTGTCTCGCCATCGGACACATGTTCAGATTCCGCTCCATGGATGAATCCCACGAACGCGCGCTTCATGGCAGGCTGAACCCGAGCAGGACTTGCACGCTGAGCCGTCTCGACGAGGTCGGTGGAGATGTCCGGCTCAGGGCCCAGTTCGCCAATCTTGCCAATGAAAACGTGAATTCCGCCAAAGGGGGACCGGTACCCGTACTCGATTGAGCCGGCCTCGGGGCCCCAGCCTGCGTTGTCGATGTAAAGCTTGCCGTGACAACTCTTGGTCATCCGTCCAACCGCGTACCCTTTGAGTCCTTCAAAGTTGCCCTTCAAGAACCCGAAACCATCGTGCGATAGGCCTACGGTGGGCGCCAACTGTCGTGGAAATATCACGTCAGATGTCCTAGCAGAAGGACTTCGTCGTGGAGCCATCACAACGAGATTAGCCTGAAGGGGTTAAACCGAACAAGAGATGGGAGTTTTATACTAGTTTGGCCCCTTATGATGAAGGTAAAAGCCTACGTCTAGTTGTGATGGGATTATTGGGGTTTCGATGACCAGGGAGCAGATACGCTTGCCTGGGTCTCGAGTTGTTGTGTGTTGTTCTTGAACTGCCGCCGGGTCGTCCCTTTATATACACAGGTTGACGCCCGGCCGGCTTACAGAGTCCCGAGGCCGACTCATACAAGTGTTCGGCTCGGTCTCTCTCTCTCTCTCTCCTTATCTTACCATACAAGTTATACGACTATGTCGGTTTACCACTATGGGCCCTAATCCGCCCCTGGGCTCCGGGCTTCTAAGCTTTATCAGTAAAGCGCCATCTTCTTGTCTTTATGGGCTTCTGTATAGTTGAGCGTGAACTGGCCCCTCTTGGGCGGTTTACACTCAGTAGTCATATCCTCAACAAGTATCTTTTGTAAAATTGTCAAAGTTGGCTTTCTGTCCGTTAGATATAGATCGGACGGTCTATATTACAAGATGGTAGGCATACCATCATCACCAACTCGGTTTTCTATATGAGTAGATATAGATAGATAGAGACTAGGGAGTACTAGTAAGGACACCATCTACTGCTTCGTGTGCTACTCCTACGCTCCATTCGGCGGCCGCAACGTCCCCTACAGCCACTCCCTCCTGCGCTCCATTCGGTGGGCGCTGTTGAAATTTGGGGAGCGCACTCTCGCGACTACTGGCAGCCATGACTTCAACGACGACGACTTCTTCCCCGACCTCGGCAACCTCTTCCTCAACAACATGGGCGACAACCTCAACGCCAACGGTGCTGCTCCCGTTGCACCATATGTGTTTTTGTCCTTCCTGTTCGAAGTCGTGGTAGAATTCATGTTTCTACTCTGTTTTCTACTACTATGCTAGTCCACATGATTATTTCATCTCTATTATAGCCGTCATGATTTATTTTCTGCTTATTCGGATTAAATCTCGTAGTAACTTGCTCATATATTCAACTGGCGCAACGTCCCCTACAGCCACTCCCGTTTCATGGACGGCCTGGTCGATGCCTCCAAGGAGCCCTTCGTCTACTGCTACGAGTGCCCGATGCCATTTTGGGGCTCGCAGGCGGACATGGTGCATCACCTCATAGATGCGTGCAACGGTCACTACTGGCCCTTGGCGGAGAACATCAAGTATGAGACGTGCTACCCCTTCACCATGCCGGAGTCGCTGGAGGATCACCGCCGCCTGCTAGTCTCGGAGGAGGTCAGCAGCGTCTTCCTCTTGATCGTGGGCACCGACGAGGCCCGCGCAGGCCGCCGCCCGCGCAGGCTGACACTGACACAAGGCCGATGTATGGGTTCGTGGTTAGTGTTACTACCCCTTCGGGTCACGTGGGCGGCGACACCGGCCTCATCGAACGGACTTGGACTCTGCGGAGCTGGGACTTTCCCGCTGATGTGGACTTGGAAAACCCATGGCATCCTTTACCCGCCAACGCGATGCACGGGGACTCCAAGGAGGTTCACCTGGACATACGCATTATCAAGTTAAATGTTGATCATTAGTCTTCGCTCAATGTAATCCACTGTTTAAGCATGTGGAGACTTCCATGCATGATCTTGCTCTATTGGAGTATCGCGCATGAATAAAAGTGTATCCGTTTATGGTTTAGTCAAGAATATTCCATGTATGAACTTTTACTACAGTACTAGTGAAAGACTTACTATGAACCATTTCTTACATCTCCTCTGCCCCCTTCCAAGTCATCCTGATTTAATCCCTCCGTCTAGGTGTATAAGGGCATGGTTAATATTACTTAATAGTATAGCCAACTATTGACTATAAGAAAGTGCCGTGTCATCTGTAGCCAACATGTATAACAATCGATACTCAAAAACTAATTCTTAAAGATCATTTCTTGCAAAGCACAATAAGTGTTATTTCTTCACAAGTTTTGGATGCAGGTTGAACAGTTGAATGCTTTTGTTTGCAAAAGATACCTTTTTATCTATTTCACCCGAATGTTTGTGAGCTCTAGAGATGAAATAATATCCGAAGAAACCTATCGATACCCGTCACACATGAGATGACCCCCACATCCTTTGTCAAAATAAACAAGTCCCCGATCAATGCATTTCACTCTTCAGTGCAACGCACGGGCACCTTACTACTATAGATTAGTACGACCAAAAATTGAACTAACATTATATATAGTACGATAAATGCTGATGCATGTCACCTAAAATTATGTCATTCAAAACTATGTTCAAATACGAATCCAACGATATAGTTATCGTTGACATGCACTAACATTTTGTCAGTTAAATCTTCAGTCAAATTCAATGGGGGACTAATAAACCACGACCGATGTAGTACAAGTGTAGAGGGAGGCACTGCATGGGAGTCTCACCCTGCTTGTGGCGTGGCAGTAAAGCCGTCATATCACAAAACCCAACCACTACCAGTAATAAGTGGTCTGGTAAAATAAACGGACAAGAACCATCACATCCCTCCGTCTTTTTTGCATTTCATCTCTCTGCATTTACTTTCTCCGATTCATCTTGCACACTCGATCCCTGGCTACTACTCCTAGTATCCCTAGCTACCACTCCTAGGGCCAGTTCTTTTTGCGGCTTAAAAAACAAGCCGTCTCTTCCCCAGCTTTTCCCATAAGACTAGTCACAGTGGAGAGTAACATTAAGGCGCCTCACTCATTTATTTGGGCTTCTAAACTACTAGTACTACTAGTACTCCCTTCATTTTTATATACAAGGTCATACACTCAAATTACAGGTACCAAGATAAAAATCAATGTGTGCTTTACAAGTCAATTTTTTTCTCATTTACCGGGTTAATTAATAGGGTGCATGCACATTAGAAGAAATTGAGTGGCCGTGAGAGAGGAAGTACTAGATGAGTTTGTCATTATCATCCACTACATGCATGCTAGTAATTAAGCCATGTGTTACTAGTACGAGGAAACATCATTAATATTTGTCTCGATTACTCTTGGTGGCCTTGTATAGATGCAAAATGTATTTTTTTAGAATGGCCTTGTATACAAAAATGGAGGGAGTACCTCCGCCTTGGTTTATTCGTCACCATTGTAATTTGTGGTAAATTTTGACCAAAGATTTAACTGATGAAATGTTAGTGCATGTGAGTAAGTCATCTTAGGTTGTGCACCATGACCAAGGGGGAGGGGAAAACGAGAGACCTTAATGTTTATTTGCTAATTAATAGCATTGCATGCAATGAACTAACCACTGCATGTCGTGTTTGGTACTCTCAAGTCATTAAAAGCATGCACACCCTTCATCTCTTTGTTGGTTTCTATGTCAAGAAACAAGAAACGAGGTAGAAGTTAATGCACCGCGCCTAAGTATTTTGGGAATATTTGGTTTTCGTAAGATGACTTACACACCTAGACAAAGGGAGTACTACTAATCTAGAAGCCTAAACAAACTGGCCCCTGGTACTCCTACTAGTAGTACTAGTACTCAAGTTGGAATTCCAATTGCACGGCACAACTTGTTAGGCAAAAAATTCGATACAGGGTGTAGGAAGCAGTTTGGGAATTTGCATGCCTTTCCGACCAGTGAGATACTCCGTACAAAGTACGACAGAGAAATAACCACAGAGAAGGAAGCTAAAAGTAAACAATCAAACGAGCATTTTTCCATTTGTTTTGCATTGAATCGTTTGACAAGCTTGACTAGTGCTGTTTTTCTACTTTTACAAAAACCGCATCGTAATGTTAAAACATGCATTTGCCCATACATAAGTAATAGTAGTACTCCCTCCGTCTAGGTGTATAAAGTCTTCCCTCCTACTTTGTCACGGTACACAACCAAAGATGACTTATTCACCTGGAAGGAGGGAGTAGCACAGTCTGCAAGCATATATCGAGAGAGACGTGCAGTGCGATAGTATATAGTACTAACGTTTGTGTTGTATGCACCTACTTACAAAATGCGTACGGATACACAAGGTTTCCAAACTTTCCCTCTTACATACTTAATTAAGGATGCTAATAATTCCCGAACGTTCGGGATTTATCATTTGCGTCCCAAAGCTAATGAGATCACCTTACGAAACTAAATTATACTCCCTACTAAAAGCCACGACGTTCGCAGGAGCGCTTTCGGCGCACCACGAGTGCCCTGGTGCACGGCCGTTTCCCAGCGCGCCGACACAACGCCTCTTCCTCAGCCTTGCAACTTGCGAGGTGCTGATTGGCGGCTTGCCGACGGGCGAGCGCGATCTCACCGGTGTGGTGATCCGGCGCCAGCAGGTACTCCTCCTTGCTGGAAGCGTGCACCCGGTCCACGTACCTCCAAGAGTAGATGAGGCGCTTGGGCCCGACTGCACTCAGGGCTTTGGCACAGGCGTCTTCCGCCACCCTCACGGCCCTTGCACGAGCCTTCTTCCAAAGAGCCAATTGCCTGACTCTCTCGGACGCGACATAGAGCTGCCAGGCAGCTTGCCCCGCGGTGCGCTTCTCTTCCTCGACCTTCTTCTCCACCTCTATTTTTGTGTGCTCCGCCGGCCGCAAAGCCTCCCACATGGCGACATCCATTTCTTTTCAAAGCTCCTCAAGGCTGGGGGGCTCGGCGGGCGGTGCGGCGTTCTCCTCGTAGCGGGGAGCCGACGCGCGTGCTGGCGAGATTGGGAATGCCGACGCGTCCACCTCGACGCATCGCATTGAGGAGTGGAACGCCGACACGTCCTCCTCGACTAGTGGCGGCGAGGAACGGAATGGCAACGCGTGACCGTTCGGGCGGTGCAGCGAGGGGTGCTTAGGGCTTGGGAGGGGCGATGCCATGGTGGTCGACATGAGAGGGAGGGCGAGGAGATAGCGATGAACGTGAGCGTTCTTCCGAATGCCGTGGGAGGCGCAGTATTTATAGCGAGCAATGGCACACCTACGTAAGATATGGACTGAGCTGCACTGACTTAACTGCAGGTCCAGTTGCGTCACTGACATGTGGGCCAGACCCTTGTTGGGCCCATATGTCAGTGACCCAATGCACCTGCAGTTAAGTAACTGAAGCAGCGTCCCGGAAGATATGTTGCGTGATTAACATAACAGCTACGTGGGCATATTTGTTGGAGTAAATTACGGGGGAGGGAAGGGTGGAAATATTTCTAGTCACAACGGATTGGACGAGCGTGGGGGGAGGAGAGTCATGCATGCAGATTTTTTCACACGGGGTGGAGTGGTGGGACCGCCGGAGGGAGAAGGATTGTTTGACAGGCATATTGTTTCCACACATGGTGAGGAAAGGATTTGGAGACGAACGGGCTTCCTGCAGGTATGGGAAACAGTGCATAATAAGTCATCTTTCATGCCGGGCTAGGTATAGTCTCAAGTCATTAAAAACATACACGCCCCACACATGTTCATATTTCAAGGTGCACTAAATTATTGCATGTGATGATTAAGGCTGGCCATAATGGTGGTATCTTAGCTGGTATCATGCACACGGGAATAGCAAACATGCTGATGTGGCAAAGAATTAAAGAAGAGAGGGGGGTTAGAGTAACTAGTGTTCATGCATGCATTGGTAAACACATTTTTTTGTGAAGAACGACAACATTAGTTGAGTACTTTTGCAGACTTCAAAAACTATTCCACCGCCTCTACTATCTTGCTAAGAGTAGGTGAAATTTATGAATCGAGCCCTTTAAACTAGAAGGGAGGTAGTAGTACTCTAATAGCTAACCTTGTTATGATGACGAGATAGGACATGGCACGCACCTGGACGGAGGAACTAGTCTGCATTGTGCATTTAAGTTTTGTCTGAAGTCAATGTACCTCTACTTTCACCAGACTTATAGAAAAATCTATAAACATTCACAATGTCAAATTAATATTTTTACACTCATTATAAAACGTAGTTCTTATACTCATTATAATCAGTATTGTAAATATTGATATTTTTAGTATAAATTTGGTCAAACACTTTGCAAACGGTTGACGGGAGTAAAAAGGACCAGAGGGAGTATCACGCATGCGGAGTAGGCAAAAAAAATGGTCATTTATAGCCGGTCGAAGTCTCAAAGGGCGCGACGGTGCGAGGGAGGCGAAGGTCATGGGAGGCATGAAGGTTGACAGAATTAAGTGAAGTTACATCCACGCGCCGGCATGGCATGCGAACAGGTAGAAGCTATACCGTCAGGCCTACAATATGGGTCTAGTAGACATGACATCTAGTGGGTCCCGCATAGTTCTTGAGAACTCTTTGGGGCCTTGCAGCCATTTATCCACCGGGCAAGCCAGCAACCCCACGCCGTTCGCACGCCCTACTCGTCCCCGTCTTCTACCTTACAACAGTTCGCTCCCAGTCGTCCCGTCCTTTCACATTAGTTCGCTCCCAGTTTTTTTTGCGGGGTACAACAGTTCAACTTCTCCTAACCCTCCTCCAAAATCCATGGCCTCCCAAATCTCCATGGTCGCTGCTGAGTACTAGGTTAGAGCCATCACCGGCGATGAGTTCATCGTCATCTACACACATGGATCCGCGACGGTGAAAGCATGGCTTGCTCGCTTCCTACGCATGTTCAACAGTTCAACAGATGAGTGGGTCGCTGGGCTAGATGTTGAGTACACCACAGTCCTGGGACAAGAGAAGGATCTAAAGGACGAAGAGAGGAAGAAGCCCGCCGTGATCCAGGTTTGCGTACATAACGTTTGCTTGGTCTATCACATATGCCATGCCGACATTGAGTGCCAGGATTTTAAGAACTTCCTCAAGGACAAAAGAGTGAAATTCGTTACTGTAGACTTTAAGAACGACAGGGATGTCCTACATCAGATAGGTCTCGTTGTAGGCCAGCCCTTCGATCTCCAGAAGGCAAGCCTGGTGTCCTCCTCTCAACCTTCAATGCTGACCCTGGCAGCAGCCATGATTGATCCTTCGTACGCTAAACTGAAGAAACCTCATCACGAGTTTCATCATGCATGGGAGTCGAAGACATTAGATGAAGATCACATCGTGTACGCAGCAATGGATGCCTACCTTTGTTTAAACATCTACAAGGGTTGGATGAAGAAGCAGAGCCTAGTGTCCGGTTCAAGCAAAGAAGCATCAGTGAAGAGGAAGAGGAAGAGGGACGAGGACGATGTCGAGGACGTGGACTCGGACTCCGAGTAGGTGGCAGTGCAGTCGCTCATGCTAGTTCTACTGCAGTGTCAAGCGGACTAGTTGCTTAGTCTATTTTCAAGGGTGTGTTGTGCTGAGGCCCGAGCAGAACTATGTTTATGTTCTTTCTCTCATTTGAACTCTTTAGTACGTACAGTAGTACTAGTACTATGTCTTACTACTGTTCTTCTTGCAGTTGGTACTACTGCTCGTATCTTCGTGTTCCTACTGTACTTAATACGTTCATACTAGTAGTATAATTTGGGTCAGTCGATTTGTGAAAGAAGTTTGACGGAGCGAAGGAAGAAGACGACAGAAGAGGTGGAAGAAGCCCTTCTAGCCATCCATGTTGCATCAAATGGCTCACTAGAGTCGACTGACCCAAATTTCTCCTTTAGATTGCAGGATCCACATGGCATTCAAGGTCTCAAAGGTAGATTCCGCGTCCGCACATGGTTTGCAGGCTTGACGCGTGCGCGACCGGCTTCCGCCGCGACAGCCACCATGCGCGCCTCCTCCGCACGGGCAGAGACGACAATGACACGCAAGTTCCTCCTTGCCGGCATGCTGGAGCACGCGCTTGTCCTCCTCTTCGTATGCTGCGTGCATAGACGCGGCTCCACCAGCCGCTCGCATGCTTGGCAGTGCAGCGGCATCGCGAGGAGGGACTGCAGACGACGTGAGCGGGCAAGCCTTCGTCTTCATGGCATAGGGATGGCGGCGACATGGCGGTGATGGGTGAGAAATTGTTGGCCGGAGCAGGCGGGCCCCGGCATGCGCAACGGCGGCGGCGGCATATTGATGAGTGCGTGTGTGGGAGCTTACTTTAGTTTTATAAAAGGTTGGTCAAACTTAAAAGAAAACCGTTCTAGTACACGTAAACATTAGACTTAGGCAGCGCTTTTATTAGTTAGTACCACAGCCATGATATGGAATCCTGTGCAAGCGCGTGAACCGCAACCGCACGGTCGATCAAACGGTGCGTCACGGTGTCGCACTCGAAGGGCATCTGGTACGTCTTGAGCTTGCATTGGTTTTCCTCGAAGAGGAGAGGGTAATGCAGCAATAGTAGCGTAAGTATTTCCCTCAGTTTTTGACAACCAAGGTATCAATCCAGTAGGAGGCTCCTCACAAGTCCCACGCACCTACACAAACAAACAAAGAACTCGCAACCAACGCAATAAAGGGGTTGTCAATCCCTTCACAGCCACTTGCGAAAGTGAGATCTAATAAAGATAGTAAGATAAGATAAATATAATTTTGGTATTTTATAATATAGATGCAAAAAGCAAAGATGCAAATAAAGGTAGATTGGAAGCAAAATATGATAAGAGATAGACCCGGGGGCCATAGGTTTCACTAGTGGCTTCTCTCAAGATAGCATAAGTATTACGATGGGTGAACAAATTACTGTCGAGCAATTGATAGAAAAGCGAATAATTATGAGATTATCCAGGCATGATCATGTATATAGGCATCACGTCCGCAACAAGTAGACTGACCCCTGCCTGCATCTACTACTATTACTCCACACATCGACCGACTCCTGCCTGCATCTAGAGTATTAAGTTCATAAGAACAGAGTAACACATTAAGCAAGATGACATGATGTAGATGGATAAACTCAAGCAATATGATATAAACCCCATCTTGTTATCCTCGATGGCAACAATACAATACGTGCCTTGCAACCCTTTCTGTCACTGGGTAAGGACACCGCAAGATTGAACCCAAAGCTAAGCACTTCTCCCATGGCAAGAAAGATCAATCTAGTAGGCCAAACCAAACTGATAATTCGAAGAGACTTGCAAAGATAACTCAATCATACATAAAAGAATTCAGAGAAGATTCAAATATTATTCATAGATAAACTTGATCATAAACCCACAATTCATCGGATCTCGACAAACACACCGCAAAAAGAGTTTACATTGAATAGATATCCACAAGAGAGGGGGAGAACATTGTATTGAGATCCAAAGAGAGAGAAAAAGCCATCTAGCTAATAACTATGGACCCGTAGGTCTGTGGTAAACTACTCACAACTCATCGGAGGGGCAAGGATGTTGATGTAGAAGCCCTCCATGGTCGATTCCCCCTCCGGTAGAGTGCCGGCAAAGGCTCCAAGATGAGATCTCGCGGATACAGAAGGTTACGTTGGTGGAAATTGTGTTTTGTCTGCCCCCTGGATGTTTTTGGGGTACGTAGGCTTATATAGGAGGAAGAAGTATGTCGGTGGACGCTCGAGGGGCCCACGAGACAGGGGGCGCGCCCTATGGGGGGGGGGCCCTCCTATCTCGTGGGAGCCTCGGCTGCTTCTTTTGCACTCTAAGTCCTCTAGATCACGTTCGTTCCAAAAATCACGCTCCCGAAGGTTTCATTCCATTTGGACTCCGTTTGATATTCGTTTTCTTCGAAATACTGAAATAGGCAAAAAAAATAGCAATATGGGTGTGGCCTCCAGTTAGTAGGTTAGTCCCAGAAAATGATATAAATGTGTAAATAAAGCCCATAAACATCCAAAAGCGGTAATATAATAGCATGGAACAATAAAAAATTATAGATATGTTGGAGACGTATCAAGCATCCCCAAGCTTAATTCCTGCTCGTCCTCGAGTAGGTAAATGATAAAAAGAGAATTTTTGATGTTGAATGCTACCTAGCATAATTCTCAATGTAATTTTCTTTATTGTGGCATGAATGTTCAGATCCAAATGATTCAAAATAAAAGTTCATATTGATAAAAGAAATAATAACACTTCAAGCATACTAATCAAAGTAATTATGTCTTCTCAAAATAACATGGCAAAAGAAAGTTCATCCCTACAAAATCATATAGTTAGGCTATGCTTCATTTTTGTCACACAAAGATGTTCCCAACTTCTATACCCCCGATGACAAGCCAAGCAATTGTTTCATACTTAAATAATCTCAAACTTTTTCAACCTTCACGCAATACATGAGCGTGAGCCATGGATATAGCACTATGGGTGGAATAGAATATGATGATGGGGATTGTGTGGAGAAGACAAAAAATGAGAAAGTCTCACATTGACGAGGATAATCAATGGGCTATGGAGATGCCCATCAATTGATGTCAATGTAAGGAGTAGGGATTGACATGCAACGGATGCACTAGAGCTATAAATGAATGCTCAAAAAAAGAAAACTAGTGGGTGTGCATCCAACTTGCTTGCTCATGAAGACCTAGGGCATTTGAGGAAGCCCATCGTAGGAATATACAAGCCAAGTGCTATAATGAAAAATTCCCACTAGTATGAAAAAGACAACTTATGAGACTCACTATATGAAAAAATGGTGCTACTTTGAAGCACAATATATTAGACTCACTACATGAAGAACAAGGTGCTACTTTGAAGCACAAGTGTGGAAAAAGAGATAGTAGCATTGCCCTTTTCATTTATTTTCTTTTTCTTTTCTTTTCTTTTCTTTTCTATTTTTTTGGGCCTTTCTTTTTTCTTTTCTTTTGGCCTTTATTCTTTTTTTTCTTTTGGCCTTTCTTTTTTTTCTTTGGGCAATGCTCTAATAATGATGATCATCACACTTCTATTGATTACAACATATCACTTCCTATAATAGTTTTTATTATACCCAACTTGGATGCCTACCATTCTAGGACCAATTTTATAACCATATCAAATACCATGCTGTTCTAAAAGACTCTCAAAAAGATATAAGTGAAGCATGAGAGACTAGTAATTTCTACAAAAATAAGTCACCACCATGCTCTAAAAGATATAAGTGAAGCACTAGAGCAAAAACTATCATGCTCAAAAGATATAAGTGAAGCACATAGAGTATTCTAGCAAATTCTAATCAAATAGGCTTCTCCCAAAAGGTGTGTACAGCAAGGATGATTGTGTTAAACTAAAAAGCAAATACTAATATAATACACGACGCTCCAAGCAAAACACATATCATGTGGCGAATAAAAATATAGCTCCAAGTAAAGTTACCAATGAACGAAGACGAAAGAGGGGATGCCTTCCCGGGGCATCCCCAAGCTTAGGCTTTTGGCTATTCTTGAATATCTTGGGGTGCCTTGGGCATCCCCAAGCTTAGGCTCTTGCCACTCCTTATTCCATAGTCCATAAAAGCTTTACCCAGAACTTGAAAACTTCACAACACAAAACTCAACAGGAAATCTTATAAGCTCCGTTAGTGAAAGAAAACAAAACCACCACATAAGGTACTGTAATGAACTAATTATTTATTTATTTTGGTGTGAAACCTACTGTATTCCAACTTCTCTATGGTTTACAAACTATTTTACTAGCCATAGATGCATCAAAATAAGCAAACAACACACGAAAAACAGAATCTGTCAAAAACAGAACAGTCTGTAGTAATCTGTAACTAACGCAAACTTCTGGAACTCTCAAAATCCTACCAAAATAGGAAGTCCTGGAAAATTTGTTTATTGATCAGAAGCAAAAATAATCAACGCAAAATCACGTTCCTGTGATTTAACAAAATTATATTCGTGCGCGCAAAGTTTCTGTTTTTCAGCAGAATCAAATCAACTATCATCATAGGTTATCCTATAGGTTCTACTTGGCACAAACACTAATTAAAAGATAAAAAAACATCTAAACAGAAGGTAGATGCAGGATTTATTACTAAACAGGAGCAAAAACAAAAAACACAAAGAAAAATTGGGTTGCCTCCTATCGGTGTCAAAACCGGTGGATCTCTGGTAGGGGGTCCCGATCTGTGTGTCAAGGCTGATGGTAACAGGAAGCAAGGGACACAGATGTTTACCCAGGTTCGGGCCCTCTCGATGGAGGTAAAACCCTACTTCCTGCTTGATTAATATTGATGATATGGGTAGTACAAGAGTAGATCTACCACGAGATCGTAGAGGCTAAACCCTAAGAGCTAGCCTATGATGGTATGATTATAATTGTGATCGGCCTTCTAAGGACCAACCTCTCCGGTTTATATAGACATCGGAGAGGGCTAGGGTTACATGGAGTCGGTTACAAGAAAGGAAACACAATATCCGGATCGCCAAGCTTTCCTTCCATGCAAAGGAGAGTTCCATCCGGACACGGGCCGAAGTCTTGAGTCTTGTATATTCACACTTCAATAGTCCGGACGTTGTACACAGTCCGGCTATCCGGATACCCCCTAATCCAGGACTCCCTCAGTAGCCCCTGAACTAGGCTTCTATGACGATGAGTCCGGCGCGCAGTATTGTCTTCGTCATTGCAAGGCAGGTTCCTCCTCCGAATACTCCGAAGTAATTATTGAACACTTGAATCGTGTCCGGATCCACAAACTGATCTTTACACACCATTGTAGAGAGAATGATATTTCACAAATGCAATTTGTTGACAACTTTTTAGGCGATGTGACATGTTATTATGGTCGGATTATTATTCGAACCGTTTTCCCACAACCTGCCACAGTGCATATTGCGAGGCGGTTTCTTTGACACGTCCTGTCAAGGCAAAGATCGCGTCCCCTTATCACGGGATTCTCATCAACACAGGCATGAGTAATCTAACCGCGCCGCTAATCGCGGCGAGTGGGAGGCAGATGGGTTCCACCAGGCAAGTGGGGAGGCGCAAAAAGCATTTACCGCCCCTATAAAGAGGTTATGTTTCTTTCTCTTTTACCCACGCCTTCTCTTTCCGCTAGCTCATTCCCCTCTATTCGAGCCCTAACGCCCAAGCATTCTTCTTCTCCATCGAAGATAGATTTTCCAAAGATGTCCGGATCCGGAGCAGGAGGCAAGTGGATGGCCTCGACCGTCCAGGAGAAGGACATCAAGAAGCTCCGGGGAGCCGGGTATCTGGCCCAGAAGATCGGCCACCGTCTCCCACCGGCGGGACAGGTCGTCCCCACTACGGAACCTCATGAGAGAGTTGTGTTCCTTCCCTATTTTGTCCGCAGGCTCGGGTTTCCCCTTCACCCATTTGTTCGCAGAGTTATGTATTACTATGGGATTGATTTTCATGATCTTTCCCCCAACTCCTTCCTCAATATCTCGACGTTCATCGTCATGTGCGAGGCTTTTCTCCGGATCCCACCTCACTTCGGCCTGTGGCTGAAGATTTTCAATGTGAAACCCAAGGTGGTGAGTGGCGAACACGCCGAGTGCGGCGGCGCCATGGTAAGCAAGATGCCCAAGGCCGTTTGGCCGAAGGGTGCCTTCAATGACTCCGTCAAGGAGTGGCAGCAATAGTGGTTCTATATCACCGAACCACGCGGCAAAAAGTGGGCGGCAGCTCCAGAGTTCAGATCAGGAGCCCCACTACGGCTCACGTCCTGGCCCAAGAAGGGCCCGAACTGGTCCTCGTCCGATGAGCTGTCACTGCTCTAGACGCGCATTGAGAGTGTGGTTGATAGGGACGTCAAACTCGTCGATGTAGTTCTGGTGATGCTAGTTCACCTGGTTCTCCCCTGTCAGCACCGAGCCTGCAATCTGTGGGAGTTCGACCCAACCGAGCACCAAACCCTTCAGGAGCTCTATGATTCTTCCCATAAGGATATCTGGAAGGTGCTCTTCAAGCCCAGCAAATCGTGGCCGGGCTCCACCGAGGACCGTGGGTATCAGTTATCCCATTCTGCAAGCCCGGTAAGTTACAACCATGCTCTGTCCCTCCATGCTGTAGTTGGCATGTTATGAGGGAGGCATCCTAACCAGGTTTCATTGCGACCTGAGGGATGGATAAAGAAAGTGGAGCGGATACATTGTCCGGCCCCGCTGCCGGAGGAACCGGCCGGACCTCTTCTATCGAAGATGCTGGTCCATGCGCCTTACGAGGCGCCAAAGAAGGAGGCCTCCAAGAAGGTCAAGAAGACCCAGAGTGGCCTCCATCGCCGCGAGGCTTAGGACGCAAAGTCCGGAGACTCAAGCGACGCTCCTTCTTCAAAAGGCGAAGAGGATGAAGCAGAGGAGGACGAGCCCCACTCTAAAGGTGGGAGGAAGCCTGCAGCTTCCCCGTCCCTGGAGGACGAATCACCCAAGAGGGGGAAAGGTTCCATCCCAGAGACATCCACCACGGCTGCTGACAGCAGCCTGAAGTGGGATCCCAGGGCGCAGCCCCTGGGGAAGTCGTAAGTATATGGAATCCAAACAAGCGTATGGTCCAGGATTGTTTATGGATTTATTGGCTTTAACCGTTGCCGTATTTTGCACAGCCCGGCGAGGTCTCGCGCCGGACAGTCCTCATCGGAGGATTCGTTGGGCTCAGACGCCTTGGCGAGCAAGACGCCTCCGCAGGCCCCTTCCCCACAGTCCAGGCGCGACACTGAGGTGTCATCCCGACAGCACCCGGACCAGGAGGGTCATATCCCTGTTGCCGAACACACTGGGGCGGATAAGGCCCCCTGGACCTCTAAGGCTCCTGAGTCGAGTAAACAGCCATCTTCGATGGTGGGGGGCCTGCGTACCCCGCCAGCATCCTCTGTTCGAGCAGAGCTGCCCGGCGGTCTATCGATAGCGTTGAAGAACGCATCTATCATGGATAAACACCACACTCTCATGTGTGTGGTGGTTGAGAAGATTCAGTCCGCCGAGAGCAGGCTGAACGAGTCCTGCTTTGGCCTTATAAAGTCCTTTGAGGTATGTTTCTTAAGAAACCTTTGAGGAATTGTCACAATATGAGTAGTAGCCCCTGATACACTGTCCGGCAGAGAAGACGGAGCTGGGCAAGGAATCAAATCTTCTGCTTTCGCAGGAGCTTATGTGAATGACGTATACCCCTTTATGTGAAAACAGGCTTCTGCCGAGAGGATGGCCGCTTATAATGCGGAAGTGTCCGAACTGAAGCATAGCCTTGCACGGGCCGAAGAAGAACTCGGCCGTGTGAAGAAGCAGCTGGAAGACAAGCAAGGTATGTTGAAAACATTTGTCTTGAAGTTTGCATGAATGGATAGTTGTGCATAGTGAGAAGTATTTGTATTGTATGCTCTAGGAGCGAGTGCCAAATATGAGGCACTAAAGAAGGCCGGGGCTGATGCCAATAAGAAGGCCGAGGCCGAACAGGCGCTTCGTGAAAAACACGAGGCCAGGGTCATCGTAGCTGAGCGAGAGCTCCAAGAAGCTGTGAAGAAAAGCGAGGGCTTGGAGCAGAGTCTAATAGGGAAAGAATCCGAACTCGCCCAGGCTCTCGAAGCTGCGGAAGGTGCTCGGGAAGAAGCCCGAGGTGCAGCACGGGACATTCAGGAGGCCCGGAAAGTTGCGGCTGGTAAGGCCTTCTGTATTCTTAGCCCTTTGTAGGTGACAATGGGAAGAATCATAAGCGGCAAGCTGAATTCTTATTTTCCCAGGGGCTTTTGCGGATCTTCCTCGCAGCATATCAGATGCCGCCCACCTCTACCACACCAAGGAGAAGAAGTCTGTGGAGAGGGATTTTTGGTCGCAGTATTTGGCGCCGAACTATCCGGTGCCATTTATCGATCAGCTGAAACAGCTGGTCGAACTGCACCAGGCGGCCGAGCTAGACATGAAGGACTTAGTTGTCTGGCTATGGCCCGCAGAGCCAATTCCAAGCAGTTACTTCGGACTCGTCAAGCGGATTGTGGGCGCCTGTGCTCGGCTTGATGTTATCAAGCGATCAGTCTGTATAGAAAGCACGCGCATGGCGTTTGCCCATGCAAAAGTGCATTGGGGAGGCTTGACGCGGAGAAGCTGATGACTGAGGGGCCGTTGGAGGGTAAGGAGCACCGCAAGCCCGAGCTATACTATGAAGGTGTACTGAAAGGGGCCCGCCTTGCGGCGGATAAGTGTGACAAAGACATTATATTTCCCTGAGGGTATTTGAGCCGCTTTTTGTAATGTGGGATAATGGCATTTTTATTATGCATTGCATGTTTGAACAAATGTTCTTCCTGTGCGGCTGTTTATTGTATGTATATCTTGAGAGTTGGCCAGTCGTCGGCTTCTGTCCCCATGCGGAATAGAATACGGGGGTGTTCGGGGTATACCTGAACACTCTTTATCCCATAGTTGGGTCCTTTGAAGGAGGTGTTTCTCACCACGAAGCAGGCAATCGGACTATACGGCTTTATTACTCCCACTTAGCCATAGGAATTCTAGTATGGTCGGCGCAGCCCCTAGTGTTCGGAAGGCCGAACTAGGGGCTCTATTGGCGCCTGATCAGAAGACCGATCCGTCGCACTCTGCATTTATAATGGCATTGTGCGGAATAAATCTTTAAGGATTTTACAACCTGTCGAACAGCTGACCAGCTTTCGCTGCATCATGACAGTCGGTTTTCGGCTTTCTCTACTGAGGTGCTCGTCCGGCTGAACCGGGACACAATCGCAGTAGTTCTCCCAGCGCTACCTTAGCCGATAGAACAAAACGTAAGGTACCAAAACATGGGAGCCGGGCAAACCCAACCAATGACCCAAGACATGATTCGGAGCTGATGCATATAGTGCTATAAGTTCGGGGTGCCGAGCGACCGAAAAGGTGATCGGACTTTATTGCCGTACTGTGAAGCCCCTGGCATAACCGGGCGAACATGAAGCGTGGCTGCCAATTTTGGCAAAGAGGCGTCGGCGATAAACGACTGCCGGTAAATATTATTTAAGTCTGCGCATTGTAGTAGGATGATATGTCTATCCATATGAGTATGATGTATGAAAAGAGGTGTTTTTTGGCGGAACCTGTGATGGCCGGACTGGAGGGGTTTGTGAGTGGATCGAAAGTGAATCTGAACTGCCTTTTGCCTGCATGCTCCTGCCATTGTGTGTCCGGGCTGATTCCACGCCGCCAATCCTGTTCTGCGTCAATGTTAGTTTGTAAAGGGAAATGCTTGGAGGCAGCTAAGCATCCTCGTGTGGTTGGTCCAAGGGTTCCTGATCGAACCCCTCTGGACCCAGCCATTACATCGGGAGGTAGCGCGGACTCCTCCGTGGGTGTCCAGATAGTTGGTTTCCATATCAAAATTTTGATAGGCATGCACGACTTGCTATTCCGGCAGCTGTATGATTTCCGCTGTAAGGGCGGGGTTCGACCTTGCCTATAAGTGTGATTATATCACAAGGTGTTGGCCTGATGGTTTACCACGGGGAATCTAGTCAATGTGGTTTATCCCGTTAACATAGGGTAAATTGCCGCATGAGGAGAGGGTGATGAAGAATTATTCTTTGGCGTGGCATTTTTTGGTGGTCTGAAAACAACCGTTAGAATGGTGGGCCAATAAACTTGGCCTTTGCACCTGGCATCTTTTGAGAAGATGTTATTTGTGGTTTGATACATGTGAGGGTTTTATGTGTTATGGAGCCCCTGGACTACTAGGTCTAGGGGTACGGCAATTGAATTGCTGTGGTTAGTGTTCTCGGGGGCGATCGGCCGTACTTTTATACTCTGGGGGTCTCTTGACTGGACGCCTCCCATCATTGTTTCCGGCACGCGACCAGCCGCTTTGTTTTGAGGATCCGACATTCTCTATTGGTATGCTTTGCCGTCCTTATAGGAGTGCCATGAATTTCACATGGTTGATCTAGTGTGTGGCTCGGGCCGAATAGGCTTGAGCTACTCTTTGTCCATTGACCGGACTGGGAGTTGGCAGACTTGGCGCCAGCTTCCTTGACTTGACGTTTATGACCATTACGCCGAGGCTTGAAGAAGCCTCTTCGTGTATCCTTCTTACTGTCTTGGACCGTAATGATGTGTAGTCGTCGGGGTGCGTGCCTTCGGTTCTCCTGCGTAGGTTGAGGTAGCCAGTTGTGCCGTGCATGCCCTTTGATGGGGCTATCGAGTCCGTACTTTTCGGTGGCCAGTACCTTGGTCCACCTATCCACTAGTGAGTCTTGGTCAGCTTTAAGCTGCTCTTGCTTCCTTTGCAGGCTCCTTGCCGTGGCCATGAGCCATCGCTTGAAGCGAACTTGTTCCACTGGGTCTTCAGGCACGCCGAATTCGTCATTGCCGAGGCTTACCTCGTTGTCGGAGGGGGGTGTATAGTTGTCCCTCTCCGAGTATCCTATCGTGACCGATCCAGCCTGCTTGAAGGTAGGCTGATCAGGGCTGTATTCCTCTCCGGCACCCTCCGGATTGCTTTCGTCTCCGGGGCTGGTGTTCATGTGGCGGGGCTTGGAGCGGCGCCGAAGGCGCCCATGCTTTGCTTTTCCTCCTGAGGGGTTATCCTCCATTGCCTCATTGCCATTGGTTTCCTTTGGAGTGTCCACCATGTATATATCGTATGAGGGGGTGGCCGTCCACCGCCCTACGAGCGGTGGCTCCTGTAATTCTCCTACATCACCATCCATACCGTCGATGTCTTCAAAGTTGAAGTCTAGCACGTCGGTTAAATGGTTGATCGTGGAGATGAAGTGGGTGGTGGGTGGGCAGCAAATCCCTTCGTCGCCTGCTTCCCACTCAATTCGGACATAGTTCGGCCCAGAGCCTCCTGACAAAGAGAGAGACTTTAATGAGTTCAGCATGTCGCCAGAGGGCGAGTGCTGGAAGATGTCCACAGCGGTAAACTCCATTACCGGAGCCCAGCCTGGCTCGACTGGCTCGAGGGTGTGCGGATCGGAGCCAACTACCGGATACAAGTCCGGGGGCCCGGGGTTACAGGCTTCCACAGATGTGAGACCTGTGTCCGGCTCCACCGCTGTTGAGTGTGCGGCCTGAAGGGCGGGGTCCATCCCTCCATCCTTAGGCAACGCAACTTGCTCTGAATTTATATCCGGGGCTAGCGTAGGGGTGATATCCCGAGCTTTGTTTGATAGCAGGTCTAAGCCATGCTCATCATGACTGTTCGGTGCTCCTGGCGCAGGCCCAAATCCGTCGAAGATCAAGTCTCCGCGGACATCCGTTGTGTAGTTCAGGTTTCTGAACCTGACCTGGTGGCCAGGGGCGTAGCTATCGATCTGCTCCCGATGGCCAAGCGAATTGGCCCGCGGTGCGAAGCCACCGAACACGAAGATCTGTCCGGGGAGAAAAGTCTCCTCCCGGACCGTGTTGTTGATGATTGAAGGTGCCATCGACACAGAGGAACTCTCAATGAAAGCACCAATTTCGGTGTCAAAACCGGCGGATCTCGGGTAGGGGGTCCTGATCTGTGCGTCAAGGCTGATGGTAACAGGAAGCAAGGGACACATATGTTTGCCCAGGTTCGGGCCCTCTCGATGGAGGTAAAACCCAACTTCCTGCTTGATTAATATTGATGATATGGGTAGTACAATAGTAGATCTACCACGAGATCGTAGAGGCTAAACCCTAAGAGCTAGCCTATGATGGTATGATTATAATTGTGATCGGCCTTCTAAGGACCAACCTCTCCGGTTTATATAGACACCGAAGAGGGCTAGGGTTTACATGGAGTCGGTTACAAGAAAGAAACACAATATCCAGATCGCCAAGCTTGCCTTCCACGCAAAGGAGAGTTCCATCCGGACACGGGCCGAAGTCTTGAGTCTTGTATCTTCACGCTTCAATAGTCCGGACGTTGTACACAGTCCGGCTGTCCGGATACCCCCTAATCTAGGACTCCCTCACCTCCCAACTAGCGCTATGTTTTAACGCCCCTAGCTAGGCATAAAAGCAAAGATAGATCTAACGGGTGCCATCTTTGGCACTAAATTCATAAGTAGCCCGCATGATAGATTCATAAGGTAATTTGACTTTCTTTATTGGAAAGTGCTCCATGCCTTTCTTTAATGTAAATTGGAATCTAATATTCCCCTCCTTCATATCAATAATCGCGCCAATCATTCTAAGGAAGGTCTACCAAGAATAATAGGGCAAGAAAGATTGCAATCTATATCAAGAACGATAAAATCCACGGGCGCCAAATTTCTATTTGCAACAATGAGAACATCATTGATCCTTCCCATTGGCTTTTTAATGGTGGAATCCGGAAGGTGCAAATTTAAAGAGCAATCATCAAGATCATGGAAACCTAGAATATCACATAAAGTTTTCAGAATCGTGGAAACACTAGCACCCAAATCACACAAAGCAAAACACTCATGATCTTTAATTCTAATCTTTATAGTAGGTTCCCACTCATCATTAAGTTTTCTAGGTATAGAAACTTCCAAATTAAGTATTTCATCAAAAGATTGCATCAAGGCATGAACAATATGTTTGGGAAAAGCTTTATTTTGACTATAAGCATGAGGAGAATTAACAATGGATTGCAAAAAGGAAATACAACCTTCTAAAGAACAATTATCATAATCAAAATCCTTGAAATCCGAGATAGTGGGTTCAATGCTATTTAAAGTTATGACCTCTCCAATCCCACTTTTACCAAATTTAGCATCAAGATCTAAAAACTCTGAATTCTTGGGATGCCTTCTAGGTAAAGTTGACTCATCATCAGTCCCATAATTATCAAAATTCATATTGCAAAACATAGATCTAATAGGAGATGCGTCAATAACTTTAAGATCCTCATCATTATTTTCATGGAAACTAGAAGAACACGCCTTTATAAAGCTATCTTTTTTTAGCACGCAATCTAGGGGTTCTTTCCTTGCACTCATCAATGGAAATTCTCATTGCTTTGAGAGACTCATTGATATCATGCTTAGGAGGAGAAGATCTAAGTTTAAGAGAATCAACATCAAGCGAAAGTGTATCAATGTTCCTAGCCAAATCATCAAGTTTGAGCAATTTTTCTTCAAGCAAAGCATTAAAATTCTTTTGAGAATTCATAAATTCTTTCACACTATTCTCAAAATCAGAGGGCAGGGCATCTTATTAAAATTACCATAAGAATTATTGTAGGAATTTCCATAATTATTAGAGGAATTACTAGGGAACGGTCTAGCATTAAAGTTTCCTCTATAAGCATTGTTTCCAAAACTATTCCTACCAACAAAATTCACATCCATAGATTCATTGTTATTATCAATCAAAGAAGACAAAGGCATATCATTGGGATCAAGAGGAGTATTTTTAGTAGCAAACAATTTCATAAGTTCATCCATCTTTCCACTCAAAACATTGATTTCTTCTATAGCATGCACTTTTTTACTAGAAGATCTTTCGGTGTGCCATTGAGAATAATTAGCCATAATATTATCAAGAAGTTTTGTAGCATCTCCTAACGTGATTTCCATAAACGTGATTCCCACGGCCGAATCTAAGAGATTTCTAGAAGCAAAGTTCAAACCGGCATAAAAATTTTGTATGATCATCCATAAATTAAAACCATGAGTAGGGCAATTGCGAAGCATCAATTTCATTCTTTCCCAAGATTGGGCAACATGCTCATGATCAAGTTGTTTAAAATTCATAATATCATTCCTAAGAGTGATAATCTTAGCGGGAGGAAAATACTTAGAGATAAAAGCATCTTTGCAGTTGTTCCAAGAATCAATACTATTTTTAGGCAAAGACAAAAACCAAACTTTAGCACGATCTCTAAGTGAAAACGGAAATAACTTCAATTTGACAATATTGTTATCCGTATCTTTCTTCTTTTGAATATCACACAAATCAACAAAGTTGTTTAGATGAGTAGCGACATCTTCGCTAGGAAGGCCGGCGAATTGATCTTTCATAACAAGATTCAGCAAAGCAGTATTGATTTCACAAGACTCAACATCATTAAGAGGAGCAATTGGAGTACTAAGGAAATCATTGTTATTGGTACTCGAGAAATCACACAATTTGGTATTATCTTGCGGCATGGCAACAAGTAATCCAACACACAAGCAAACAGAAAAGGAAGCGAAAAGAGAGGAGGAGATTGGGAAAGAGAGGGCGAATAAAACGGCAAGGGTGAAGTGGGGGAGAGGAAAACGAGAGGCAAATGGAAAATAATGTAAATGCAAGGGAGATGGGTTTATGATGGGTACTTGGTATGTCTTGACTTGAGCGAATACCTCCCCGGCAACGGCGCCAGAAATCCTTCTTGCTACGTCTTGAGCTTGCGTTGGTTTTCCTCAAAGAGGAGAGGGTGATGCAGCAATAGTAGCGTAAGTATTTCCCTCAGTTTTTGAGAACCAAGGTATCAATCCAGTAGGAGGCTCCTCAAAAGTCCCACGCACCTACACAAACAAACAAAGAACTCGCAACCAACACAATAAAGGGGTTGTCAATCCCTTCATGGCCACTTGCGAAAGTGAGATCTAATAAAGATAGTACGATAAGATAAATATATTTTTGTATTTTATAATATAGATGCAAAAAGTAAAGATGCAAATAAAGGTAGATTGGAAGCAAAATATGATAAGAGATAGATCCGGGGGCCATAGGTTTCACCAGTGGCTTCTCTCAAGATATCATAAGTGTTACGGTGGGTGAACAAATTACTGTTGAGCAATTGATTGAAAAGCGAATAATTATGAGATTATCTAGGCATGATCATGTATATAGGCATCACGTCCGCAACAAGTAGACCGACTCCTACCTGCATCTACTACTATTACTCCACACATCGACCGACTCCTGCCTGCATCTAGAGTATTAAGTTCATAAGAACAGAGTAACACATTAAGCAAGATGACATGATGTAGAGGGATAAACTCAAGCAATATGATATAAAACCCATCTTGTTATCCTCGATGGCAACAATACAATACGTGCCTTGCAACCCTTTCTGTCACTGGGTAAGGACACCGCAAGATTGAACCCAAAGCTAAGCACTTCTCCCATGGCAAGAAAGATCAATCTAGTAGGCCAAACCAAACTGATAATTCGAAGAGACTTGCAAATATAACTCAATCATACATAAAAGAATTCAGAGAAGATTCAAATTCATAGATAAACTTGATCATAAACCCACAATTCATCGGATCTCGACAAACACACCACAAAAAGATTTTACATCAAATAGATCTCCACAAGAGAGGGGGAGAACATTGTATTGTGATCCAAAAAGAGAGAAGAAGCCATCTAGCTAATAACTATGGACCCGTAGGTCTGTGGTAAACTACTCACAACTCATCGGAGGGGCAAGGATATTGATGTAGAAGCCCTCCGTGGTCGATTCCCCCTCCACCAAAGTGCCGGCGAAGGTTCCACGATGAGATCTCACGGATACAGAAGTTTACGGTGGTGGAAATTGTGTTTCGTCTGCCCCCTGGATGTTTTCGGGGTATGTAGGCTTATATAGGAGGAGGAAGTACCTCGGTGGACGCCCGAGGGGCCCACGGGACAGGGGGCGCGCCCTATAGGGGGGGGGGGCGCCCTCCTATCTCATGGGAACCTCGGCTGCTTCTTGACTTGCACTCCAAGTCCTTTGGATCACGTTCGTTCCAAAAATCACGCTCCCGAAGGTTTCATTCCGTTTGGACTCCGTTTGATATTCCTTTTCTTTGAAATACTGAAATATGCAAAAAAAAACAGCAATATGGGCTGGGTCTCCGGTTAGTAGGTTAGTCCCAAAAAATGATATAAATGTGTAAAATAGAGCCCATAAACATACAAAAGGGGTAATATAATAGCATGGAACAATCAAAAATTATAGATACGTTGGAGACGTATCAACATCCACCGAACCTTTTTGTGTGTGTGAAAACAATCCCCGAATATTACTCAACTTTTTTTTCCTGGAAAAGTTCTTGACGCTGCAATATTTCCATATATTTGAATTTAGCTCCAGTTCGTGTTTATTTGGATTTGGACGTTTTAGGTGCGCCCTAGTTTTTTAATACTCGTTTTGTGTGTGTGACTGAGAGACAACGTGTGTATGTGTCCATATGTGTGTTGTGGCGGAAGGGCTATGTGGAGACGATGTGCGTGTGATACATACATAGAGAGGTGTGAATGTGCAAATGATCATGCATGAGTGAGACATAGACAGATGCCGATACGTTGTGTATACATGAGAGAACGGTCTTCTAGTTTACTTGTGTGTGTGTGTGTGTGATAGAGAGAGAGAGAGGAGCATCCGTAAGACAACAACCATCTCTCTCGATTCGTACGTCCCTCGCACGCTCGCATGCAACACATGCATCCACGCGCACATTTTGACACCCTCACCCGGCCCCTACCCACCTCAAGGCCCGCACAATCTCTTTGTGAATACCCATTTTTCTCCTTAGGTTTGTTTTCTCTCAATATCTAACACACACACACACACACACGCACAGAGAGAGAGAGAGAGAGAGACAGCACAACACACACACACACACACACACTCCCCTGAGCACACAATTCATCCCCATGCAAGGTTATACGTCGACCACTCTTGCTTGTGCTTTTTTGCACCCCAACATGCACAACACCTCAATCTTCAAAGAGGGCATCGAGCAGATCGAAGACGGCAAACGCACCGCACTAGAGAATGCGGGGCCATTTGGAAGCAGGGTGATGTGACGACGGCTGACTGACTCCTCCACCACCCTCTCTCTCTCTTGCACAAAATTACCAATCCCTCTCTCCCCGCACAAAATTATCAATCCCTCAACCCATGAGATCCTTCCCCTCTCGTCCATGTTTTCCATCTCTCTCATCAAACATGTTGTCTCTTCTCCTTCCACGTATACAGAATCCGGATGCACATGCATCTCACGTATATTACATGTCTCCATCTTTCTCACAGACCTAACTTCCTCTCTCTCTCTCTCTCTCTCTCTCTCATTAGGTTTGTCTCCTAATCTCTCGTCCACATACATACAATCTTTCCCGCCCTATCTACTCCATCTTCAAAAGCTCTCTCTGCATGTCAAAATGTTGCTTCTATAGTGGCTGATGTAGAGTTATGGTTGGTTTTGTTGCATCCTACAAAGTAATAACTATGAAATGCATTTAGATTCTCATTTGACTAGGATTATGTGAGTTTGAGCATGTTGCGAAGTACTATAGACCTTGTATACATCTTGGGATTCGACAATGATTGTAACTATTGAATTGTATAGACCGTTACATTCGAATTCAATAGCCTAATATATTTATTTCACAATTTCAACAAATGATTAGTTCACTACAAACTAAGAAAACAAATGTGTACTCCCTCCGTTTTTATTTAAGTCTGCATATTAGCATTGGTCAAAGTCAAGTTTTGTAAACTCTCAGAAAGCTTATAACAAAAAATATTAACATATACAATAACAAATAAATACCATTAGATTCATTATTGAATGTACTTTCACATCATACATATTTGTTATGGTAAATGTTTATATTTTTCTATAAACTTGGTCAAACTTTAGGAAGTTTGACTTTGGTCAAACCTAATATGCAGAGTTTACTACTACTACTCAGTAGTTGCTTAGCCGAATCACTCAACACACCACACGGGGAGTTCAGTGTCACAAAATTTTGAGGTCGGTGGGAAAATCTCCCGCGACCCTGATTCGAGCAGTGGGAAGTTACCATCATAGCCTTCGGAACAGGCCTACGGATGATGCTTGGTAGGGGGCTATTTTCGTATCTTCAGGTTCACCCTACCCAGCCAACCCCACCCCGACACCCAGAGTAGTACACCTGAATACTCCCCATTTTCTATCCCCACCGCAAAATAGACTTCTCCACGGCACCGCAACCTTCGTGCTCCTCCCCTTTACATCAGCGCACTCGTCCACCGCAGCGCATCTGCCTCATTGACAACCTTGTACGCCGCACTGGAGCTGGTCCACCGTCGTCGTCGTACATGGAGCCTCTTCCCCAGCATCGTCTTCCACGGTCTCGGATCTGCTTCCCGAAAGCCGACGCCAAGCGTAGAAGTACCACCGTCGTGGACAATGAACTGACTCCCGTTGACAACCATGACTCACAGAGGCCGCCGTGACCATCGTTCTCCTCCTCAATTGGTAATGTGTGTATTGAATCACTTAGCAGTACATGTGCAGTTCCAATTTTGTTCATACCTACCCTTCAAATTTCCAGGGTGCTATTGTTCTCGTAAAAGTAATTGGTTATAGCCTCCATTGTCCAACAGAATATCAGCTTGTAATTGTGCGTCACTCCTGTATCGCGCTGTGCTTGGGTAGGTTTTTCATCTGCAACCAGTAGTGTGGCAAATGATGGAAAGGATTTTAGAACCAGCAAGATGCCCATGCGTTGCACGCATCAAGATGCAATTGTATGAGTAGTTTATCTTGTGGGAGAAAAGGATGAACGAGGGAAGGCCTTATTTGCAAATCTGGAGAGGGGTATGGTTATCTTTTTGCAAAATTCCCATTTGTTTCCTTCCTATCTGTCAGATATAAATCGGATGGCCTATATTGCAGGATGACAGGCGCACCATCATCACCAACTCTGTTTTTTATAAGAAAAAAAAGTATAGAGAAAAAAAAGTAGACAGTAGAGAAGTAGAGATAAATATTAAATATTAAATACAAAATAAATATAATAGTAGAGAAGAGAGTAGTGATAGCAAAGATGTCGGGAAAGGATCGTGCGCACGCGGGAAAAAGCGGCCGGGCGTGCGCTAGTTTTGGCGCGCGGCGTCCGGCGCGCTTTATAAAATCCAACGCCCTCCCACCGCTCTGTGCCTTGCCACCGCTCTCTCCCCGCTCTGTGCCTCGCCACCGCTCTCACCCTGCTCTTTCTCACCTCGCCGCCGCCGCGCCACCATGCCGCCACATCGCTGGGAAACTTGGGGATACCGCGGCGTCCATGCACGCCCCTCCGGCGGCTTCCCCGTCGAGATCCGGTTCTGTGGGATGGGCCTCGGCCTCGGCAATTTTGACACCGCCAACGAGGCCGCCCGCACATACGACGCGGCGACGTGGCACCTCCGGTGGCCTCATAGAACATTGAACTTCCCCAACATGCCAACGCGGGAGCGGGCGCAGGAGCTCGCGCCTTTGCCGCGGCTTCGCACCTACGAGGATCGTCGCGACAACTAGAGGCGGTAGCACTATCTCGGCATCGCCAAGATGGACGAGGAAGCCATGGCGTTGTGGCGCCAACACTTCCCGCAGGACATCATCAACGAGCGCGAGTTCTACACGCAAAGGAGGGCAGAGAGGGATAAGAGGAGGGCGCAGCGAGCCTCCTATCGCGAGGACAAGCATAGGCGAAAAGCGGACGCTCAATTCAACATGAGGCTAGGAGCAGCATCACCCTGGGAATCTAACGACGATCAGTATCTTCACGCCTACAGTCTGACGTCGGAGGAGGACATCACCGAGGAGGAGTCGGACAACGAGGAGTAGTTGAATTATCTTTTTTTATCTATCTATGCTGAGAACTATCCTCTACTCTCAAGTCTCTACTTCTCGATCTCAGCACTGTAAACATTTTTTAAAGCGCCATGCCTTGCGATTCTGTTGGAGATGCTCTAACATGGCAGACGAGTGCTTTAACGTTGCCCACAAGATGCGCGAGTATTACTAGTAGTATATTTTTCTTGCCATGTTGAGATTTTAAAACCACGAGTGCGAACATGCAGAGGAGCAATGAAGACCGAACACGGGATATTGGGGACATCTTCAAGGAGCGTGGCAAGTTAAAAAGGAGCTGCACCGAACATGTAAAATGAGCTTTGGTAAGTAACACCCTTTCAATTACTTTTGTTTAGCCTCGTGTTCTTTGATGTGAATATGTTGTAGTTTCTATTTCTCTTAAGCCTGGTGTTCTTCGATGTGTAATAAGAAGAGTCTTAATCGTCCTAATGCTTTTGTTTTTAGCTTGATGTAGGAAGTGGGTGTTCTCACCTTGTAGTCTGTTTTTATATATTTTTTACTTTTGAATTCACTTCTCTGAGTTCTGTTTATCTGGCTTCTACTAAATGGATCTAGGTTGCTCTGAGTATTGATCTAAAAAGGAAGTAACTTCATGTAAGGATGCAGTTCCTGCGAGAAGGAAAGTATGGTCAACCTCGAGATCATGTTTCCAAAATGAGGCTGGATTACACACAAGGTGCCAGTTCCCTAATGATGCTGGATTAGACACAAGGTGCAAATTCCCAGATGATGTTGCATTACACACAAGCCAGGTGGAGTCGTCAGCTGATCGTGTCCTCATGGCATAAGTAAAGGCTGAAAGAAAGCGTGCATCAGCCCTTGAGAATGTAGCTGAGTTCCTGAAGAAGCGAAAAGAGCAATCAGATGCTCTCTTCACCCAAGCCAAAGAAGAGATGGAAGAAGCCATAAATAAGCTAGTAGAGGCAGAGCAGGCTAGGCGTTTCCTGCTATGTAAAACTGTTGTCAATACAAAATTTCCTTCATAATAGCTAGGTTCAAATGTTTATCTAGTCAGCATGGCTGTTGTGATGTCCGTGCATCTACTGATGCGTCACAAAATATTTTATTTGGGTCATGTAATAACAGCAATTACTTTCCAAACAATAACAGACGAAGCATTGGACATGGTATAGTTCACGCGCAAGCCCGACATTCCAAGTTCAACTTCCACATCAAACTCATGTTCACATATATCTGCACATTCATACATAATGTCCACAACCATGATTCACTTCAAAGCCAAACAATGTGAGGAAAGTTATAAATAAAGAAAACCTCTACTAGTTCCTGCTACCAGTGCAAGCACAACAAGTCAAGATCATGCGTAAATTAATTATATTTTAGTCATTTTTTGTGTTCTAAAATGCCTGCCGGCTCGCGGAAGGACGTGTTGCCAGCACACGCGCGGATTCAATGAAGGCAGGCAAGGCAGTCTTAAGCTGGTTACACGCGGCGAGGAGGCGTGCTCAACTGGGCCTGCAGCGAGTGCGGCCCTCTTGGCCGGCGCGCCGGTTCAATGCTTGTGCTATGAGAGGTCGCGTCCGTGTCAGAGCAATCACTCCCTCCAGTCCTCTTTTGTTTGGGTATAGCAAAATCTCATTTTCCATTCACATCTTACAAGTAAAATTTGTGGACAAACTTTGACCCAAAGTACGATGGGGACTAGTAAACCAGAATGGAGGTAGTAGTTTTTTTAATCAAAGAAGGGTTTCCCCTTCCGATTTTCAATACTGAAAACCAACATCTAAATCTAAACCATAGTATTTGCCCTAGAACTACCATGTTCAACATCTCGCAACATAAACCCATACAACCATACGCCAAGGAGGTACGTAGTACTATGGATTCCATTTTCGCTCCATACCAATCGTTCTGAAAACTACTTTCTACTTATAACGCGCCATTGAAAATCGGAACTCTTAACCCCACTAAAAAATGATATTTTAAACGTGGCTACTCGATCTGTGGCAACTGGCGAGCCATCGCGCTCCAAGTAGTTCACCTGTGGTCCCGACCATCAACTCCCACGGATCAAATTATCATGCGAGCTAACTATTCCTACAAAGGTGCTCCACCACGTACCCGGTACCTGCGAATGCAGCAATCGTGCACCTAGGCTTTTAGGGTTTATTTGTTAACGTCGCCTTTATGTAACACTCATGTGTGCGAGACAACGCGAGGCTGACTGCGTGCGTGCGCCTCTTCTCTTTGTATATGTACTCCACCGTTTGTCTGGTGTCCAAAAAATTATAATAACTACTAGCAATGTGCCAATGCGTTGCCACACGATCAAAGTAGATTAATACTTATTCACCGATTTGATAGAAAAAAGTCTAGTTTTGAAATACGTATATCACTAAAAATATGTTATGTTTCACTCAAAATATATTCCTTTGGCGGTTTTGATGAGATAAGGGAGGAATGTTGTTGGTTTCAAGATTCGAGAAGTGGTATATGTCTAATTTCTACTCTTACTAGCAAGATGCATGTGCGTTGCACGGAACATCAAGATCTTGTGGGAGAAAAGGATGAATGAGGGAAGGCCTTATCTGCAAATGTGGTGAAGAGTGCGGGTAAATTGCCATATTTTCCTTCCTATCCTCCAGATATAAATCGGACGACCTACATTGCAGGATGGCAGGCCCACCATCATCACCAACTCTATTTTTTATCCCTACTCTTATAAAAAGCATTGTCGGTGATGATCGTGTGCCTGCCATCCTGCAATATAGGCCGTCCGATCTATATCTGACGGATAGGAAGGAAACTATGGCAATTTTGCAAAAAGATACCCACACCCCTCTCCACATTTGCAAATAAGGCCTTCCCTCGTTCATCCTTTCCCCCCACAAGATAAACTACTCATACAAATGCATCTTGATGTTCCGTGCAATGCATGGGCATCTTGCTAGTTGTTGCAAAAAGCCCATATGTGTGTGAGAGAGAGGGGGAGTGGAGGAGGACGGAGTGCATGTGTGACAAAGACATAAGGAGTGTGTGTGCGATAGGTATCAGCTTAAAATGAGGCGATAGTGTGTGTGTGCACAATCGAGAGGGCGTGTCTCAAGAAGGGAAGAAAAATCTACATAGATACAAGGAGCGGGAGAGACACATGTATGCGATAGTGGAAACACGAGTGTGCGGGTGTATAAACCTATCTAGAGGCTAGCTAGTCGATAAATGTTTGTGAGAGAAATACGAGTCGGGGTGCGAAAGTGGGAGTTTTGTGTGTGTGTGTGAGAGATAGTAGTTGGGAAGGGGAGTGGAAGCAGGAGTTATGTGTGTGTGTGTGTGTGTGTGAGAGGGGGGTTGTCTGATCGGTAAACAAATGAATAATGTCAGTCTGGGATGGAGACAAAAAGGAGACCGCAACAAATGTTGTATCTACAGGAGAGAGAGAGAGAGAGTAATTTTAGTGGCATGAGTCATATGTAGAGACATATAGGGTGTGTGAGAGAATCCCATAGAGAGAAAGACAAAGTGAAAGACGAGTGGAGACTATGTGTGTGGCGGTGAAAAAGAAAGCTTAGGTACCGAGTGATACCAGAGAACAGTAGAGACGTGAGAGATAATGAAAACCGTGTAATGTATAATGATAGGGAGAGTGTGACACTTCTCAAGGGAGACGTCGAGAGACCATGTTTGCGAGGATAGGAGAAACATGAAGTGAGCGTGCGGGTGAGATGGAGAAAAGAGAGTGATAGCTACCTGAAGGATCATGCATGCGAGAGAGATGGGCGTGAAAGGAGTGAACAAAAAAGGGATTCAAATATTTGAATTCGAGATGATGATACATGTAATGCATACTCGAACAAAAAGTGATCTATCAAAGATGCACACTCATATGAATTCACGCACATCTATGTTATTTAATATGTAGATATTACTGATCCATACATTTTAGTAGAACATAATTTGGTTAAATTTTTTCGAATTCAACCTTAAGATTTTGAGATCATTGTATTTGTAAATCATATTATACATATAATGGAGCAAAATTCTTTGTTGTGCTTTTAAAAGTATATATAAAAAAATGATGTATATAGAATGTAATTCCAATTGAAAATGGATCCCGCCCAAAAAAAATAGAATACAAACGGGATTCGAATTGAGTTGGCACGGTAAACATGCACTCCTCAAAATTTGAACGAAGCAGGGAAAGTCGCAGTAACCGCCCGAAACCAAAATCTACGAGATGGAAATTACTATTGCCTATCCCTGCCACGCAAAGCCTATCTGCTGGATTTCTATAGGTTTCGATAGGGGTAGGTTTGTAATTTCACCCAAACATGATGTAACCGCCTCTCACCCGGATTCATACACGGTGGGCACCAAAACAAAGTGTGTCCTCGGCCGAAATCGATTCCCTCGCTGATTCATATTCATACATGGTGGGCTCCAAAAACAAACTCTCATCGGCAAATATTCGGTGTATGCGAGATTACCGTCCTATCCCCAACCGACTAATATTGTTGTGATGTAGTAGAAATTTGAAACGGGGGCTAAGTTTGTAAATTTCCTCGCATTTGAGACAAGCACGCCCTGAATGCATGGTTCCCCCCTTCCTCTCTACCTCCCTTTTCCCCATTTGTACTCCGTGGGTGCCAAAACACCATCTCCACCCCACCCTCCTTCGTCCGCCGCCGTCCGCCACCCCATCCACCGCCATCCTCCTCCACCATGCCGAAGCTGATATCCCGACGCCGCCATCCATTACAAGAGATCGACCTCTCTCATCCACGGCTTCGGACCGGGATCCTTGCATCCCGTCCTCTTGCTTCATCCCTGCCGTCGTCCACCTTGCCGGCGCCGCTCCTACGACCGTCTCGTCCACCACGCCCCGCCGACACCGTCTACCCTCCTAGATCTGCTTCCACGCCGCCGACAGCCATCGCTACCGCAGCACCGTCAAATTCTCAGCATATGCATACACGGCACCGCACCAGAGGCGGTACTCTTTCGTATCTGCTCAACTTATTTATCGCAACAAGAAAATAGATCACCACTGCTTTACTCTGATTTCTTGTCTTCGTTGCGAAGTTGCCTTTGTCTGGTTTGCACCTTCAGATCTGCCATGGCACGCTCAACACTATACTCCCAATGCTTATGGTTTTCCCCTTTTATATTCCACACAGTAGACTAAATTTCAAAATTGGGCCAGTCGATTTTTTAGAGCTCGCCGGAGTTCGCCGGTGCGAATGAAGGGGCTCGAGTGGTTGTGGGGCCTCGCCGAACGAAGAAAACTCAATGCGGGTGGGGGTTAGGCGGGGGTGGGGGTGGGGGTGGCGGAGGAACACAAGCGGTGGGGGCTGGTGGTACAGCCGGCGGCCCGTGCGGTGTTCTGTATGGGAAGAATCAGAGACGAGGAAGAAGAAGGGTTAGGAGATGTAGGATCTTCATCCAACCGCTCTAAATGGTCGAGAGATAGCTGGGAGTTGCATTCTTAATGCGCTCTGGTTCATCATGTGTGGGCACTGCGCAACCAACATTTTATTATCCAAAATCTGCTTGCTCTTATTTACCATGTTCCTCTTCCATTCTTCTTTAATATGTACTCTCTCTGTTCCTAAATACAAGTCTTTGTATAGATTCCACCATGGACTACATACGGAGCAAAATGAGTGAATCTACACTATAAAATGTATCTGGATACATCTGTATGTGATCCATAGTGGAAATCTCTACCAAGACTTATATTTTGGAACGGAGGGAGTATGATAGTAGTACAATATGTTCCTTGTACTGAAGATGAGCAGGGACATTTGCTGTGTAGAGGTCTATATGGTCGATTGTGATGGACACTTTGAGCCTCTTTGATTCGTAGGATTTTGTAAACATAGGAATAGAATTTATAGTGACCTGCCCACTTGAATCCTATAAGAATAGCAAGGAAATGGAGGGAGCCATGTCGCCTTTGAGAGTTACACTGATATTAATAGTACCACACCTTCAGTTGAAGAGAACTGGTATCCAAAGCCTTTCTGGCCGTACGGGCAGTACTAGCACATATATTCCAGCAAGTTCCACTTTGCTGATTTTACTCTGATGCTTACGGGTTTCCCCGTTATATCTACACTATGATCTATGTAGCTGCTTTGTGTCGCACTAGCAGTAGTCCACTCTTGAAGCTAAACACTGCAATGACTTACAAAATTGGCACCAAGGCATTGAGTGCCATTCTGGATGCAATGAAACTCATACGCTCCCCACCTATTGATTCTTGTTCAGAATATGATCCTAATGACTATTCTAACCTCGAGGAGTCAAAGGCAGATGGCCTGTCCTGTTCACCCATCAAGGTGCCTGTTCTAATTTGGCAAGGTTTTATTGATTGAGGGTATCTTGCATATGTTGTCTTGCATTTCTTCTACTTTGTTGCACCTCCATCTGCTTAGTTTACTCATCATATATGTTGAGATGCCATGCCCATCCATTATCAATACATATTCCATATGTCATCATACCATGCTTTTCCAATCAAATGCGGTTCTTCTGCATCAGACATCAAAAAGGAAGATGGTGATTGCCGAACCTGAAGGAGCACCAGCAAAGTCCTTGAAAAACGTGGTGGTGCCGGAGAAATCAGACAACACCCCACTTATATTGGTTGTACAACCAGTGACACAAAATGTAGGACCGACTCCAGCAGAGTGTACCCATACTTCACTGGCCACACCACTAGCCCCACCACACAGGACCTGCACTCCAGCAAAAGGTATACCGATTTCATTTGCCATAGCACCAGCCGTACCACAGAAAAATCCCACTCCAGCAAAAAGTACAACAAGTCCATCGTCCGAAGACCTATCCCAACTGCAGAGACGACCAATTCCTATAGATTGGAACCCCATTCCATTTATTCATAGTTTAAAAGACAATCCTTTCAATGTTGTTAGGGACTACGTACATATATGCCCATCATGGGAAGATTATAGTGAAGACAAACACCATTTTCACATCTTCCTGTCCAACTTACGTGTAAGTGCTATTATTCATGGTTATTATTTTCCTGTTTTCTGCTGATTGAACACATCAATGATTTACATTACATTGTTGTAACTAGGCGAGGGTCAATCTGGATAGTCATGACGAGCAAAGCTTGCTTGTGCTTTTCAAGGAAGCATTGCAGCAGTATCGGTGTTACCTGAGGAAATCACACTTTGATGGCAAGTCTATAAACGAATTTCCGGTGAAGTCTCCTGTGCTAAATTTAGAAGACATTGAATGGAAAAACCTTGTTATGCACTGGTCTTGTTCCCAGGATGAGGTACTGTCTATGAAATCACATGACAATTTGAACTTCTACTTTTCCGCATGTGCCTTACGGATCTTTTTTGCAGGAAATCTGCTCGAAGAAGAATTCCGGTTTGAAAAGAACGACAGGATATCACAAATATGCTGCCCGCTGCTTTGCTCTTGTTAGTACCTATTGTCCTGTATCACTGTACTTGCATACATACCTGGTTCATTATGTGACAGCAGTATGCATGATAGCTTGCTTATCAATTGTTCGCTCCAAATTATCTGATCTGTATGAATGGTTACATTAGTGTAGAATATATCCAATGCCAATGATTTTTTTAGCTCTGCATTGTTCTTGTAAGTACATGCTGTCCTTTATCAGTGTACTTATAATGACAGGTAGTTGTTCATGTACCATCACTCTGCAGCTTATTTTCCTTTGCCCTCCATTTTCTACACATCAGATCTATATTTACTCTTACCATAAGGTTGGTACTGAAGAAGTTTAGCTGTGCATTGCTCTTGGCTGTACCTTTTGCCTGTATCGCTGCACTTACATTTATAGCTACTTGGTTATGTAGCATCACTCTTCATCTTATCTTAAATATTCTCCATTTTTTCGTATATTATCACATCTATATTTACTCTTAACAAAATGTAGAATAAAGGCAATGCTTATGAAGAAGATTCTATGGTACACTTCTTGAATTGCACCCCATCGGCATGGACAAGGCCTTTATAGAGCCTATTTTCACCAATAATGTAAGTTTGTCGTTCTCAAGCCTTCAAACTTTGTTGTATATATTTGGTTAGGCATGACTGCAACAACTGTTTATTTTTGGTGTTTGCATCAAATTGCATGTTTAAAGTTTATTATGTAGTTCATAAACAAAATTTTGTCCTTCTCAATTTAAGTTTTCAGTTGTACAACCAAGTTCCTTCTTCATACCATGTAAATTAAACTATACAGAGCAAGTGATCTTCTTTTGCACTGCATGTATGCTTCTGTTCTTCATCCGTAATCCAGTGGTGTGGTGAACCTACCCACTACAGCACAATGTCATATTCTGCAATGTCTTAACTATGAACAATGTCATATCATTCTACTATTATTTAAACTGTCTCTTTATTTGCCAGTCTGAAATGGGATAAATTGATAGCACACTAACCATTGATACTTATGAGTTCTTGATCTGTAATCCAGTGGTGTCGTGAAGCTGCCAACTCCTTCACAATGTCATTTCCTGCCATGTCTTGACCTGAACAGTACCATATTGTGTTAATGCAATTTTAAACTGTGTCACTTTATTCGTCAGTAAGAAATGTGATGAATTGTCAGCACTGATACTTTTATGTGCAAAACCTGTCATCTGTCTGCTTGTTTATCTTTCAGAGTGAGGAAGATATAAGTGTTGAACAAGCGCAGTCTCATCATCTTACTCAGCTGCTTGCATTGTAGCTCCCCGGCAGGGCTAACCTTTCTTGAACTCTATTGAAGTGATGTCGGTTTTGTATATTATTTTGTCGGCGTGTTTATTTGCACTGGTGGTGATCTTTGATGCCCAGTGTATGTAACCTGCTGTCTGCTTGTGCTTTATTATCATAGTGGTGAACTTTGATGCCCAGTGGATGTAATATGTCGTAATTTCTTTATTGTATAGTCTAGGTTTTTTCTTATTCATGATGCTGCAGTTATTTTACTGTATATATATCTTGTCTTCGTAGTAAATCGGCCAAACCGTAAAATTAAGGTACATAATCGGGCCGTCATGCAATCATGATGTATGATCCGCATCATGGGGCCTGTCATCTTGGTCCGTTAAAATGCCAAAAGTAAACTAGCCCGCTAGTAGATTCGGGCCTTTAATAGGCCGAGTAACCCCCGGCCCTCTTTTCACAAGAAAACTCAATGGGCTTTTAGGAGGCTAAGAAGTAGGTTGGGCCTGAAACGTGCCGAACAGCTCATGGGTTAGTAGGAGCCCGAAATGGACCCCGGCCCATGATTGTGCGAATCAAATCACGGGATTTTAACATGCCAAAATTGTCTTGGTTCTTGTTTGGCCCAATCAGATATCGGCTGCAAGCAGGCCGGATGCAAACCGGGCCGTAGTTAGGCCCAACTATATGACGGGCTTTTAACAGGCCGAAATTAATATAAGGCCGAGATGTTAAACGGGCCCTTAACAGGACGAAACTAATATCAGGCCGAATTACTAAATGGGCCTTTAGCAAGTGGGCCCAAAAGCATAGCATCCAGTTGACGGGCCGAATCTGATATGGGCCATAATTTAGCCCAAAGCCTCTCAAAGGGCCGGATCTGATCTGGGCCGTAATTTGGCCCAGAACATGGTAGGCTTTTAACGGACCGGATCTCATATGGGCCATTATTAGGTTCGGAACATCTCAGACCATTAATGGACCGGATCAAATATGGGCCGGCATTTGGCCCAAAACATGGCAGCCAGTTAATGGGCCGGCCTACTAGGGTCCTCAAAATCTTGTGGGCCTACAGCTGGGCCGGCCCATTAATGTCGGCGGAATCTCGTGGGCCTTTAACTGGGTCGGCCCATTATGATCTGCAATAATCTTGTGGGCCTTTACCTGTGCCGGCCCATTATGGCACACAAAAATCTTGTGGGCCTTTACCTGGGCTTGCCCATTATGGCCCGCAAAATCTTGTGGGCCTTTAGCTGGGCCATCCCATTATGGTCCGCAAAATCTTGTGGGCCTTTAGCTGGGCCAGCCCATTATGGTCCGCAAAATCTTGTGGGCCTTTAGTTGGGCCGGCCCATTTAAACTTGATGGGTCAGTCCACGTGTCAACATATCATAGGCGCGTCTCGCCCATTGGATGAGTGACACCTGTGCCAACGCGGACCTGACATGTGTCTCCTCCAGCCAATGATGATTTTACACGTGGAAAATCCCCATTAGTCGGGGCTGTTAACGGGTTATCGGATCCAAAACCCGACCCGATTGCTTAACGGCGTTCCATTATGGTGGATGCCACGTGTCGGTCACCCTTGACGAAAGCACTTCTGTGACGCGCAATTTATCGTCATGGAAGTGGACACTTCCGTGATGATAATTTTGGTAATGTCATGGAACACTTCTACGACAGCACAAGTATGTCTATCTTGATTATGTCATAAAATTATCATGGATGTACATGCATGACAAAAAACGCGACCTACTGTGACAAACACGTATCATCACAGAAGTGTCTTTTTTTGTAGTGTCTTCTGGGTGATCCTTCTCTTTTCTTGTGAGGTGTCGTGCACTCATTTGAGTAGTGTTCGAGTCTTCCATAATTGTAGCAATTTCGGTCACGACTTGATGATCTTTGCTCCTATTGCCTTCAGTTGGAGCTTCTTTCTTTGTTTCTGTTCTTGTACAGTTTATTGAAGTTCTTCACCATTAGGATTAATTCCTCATTGAAGCATCACTTGAAGTTTGATGTTGTAGGAGCATCACTTGATGTTGTAGGAGCATTACTTGAAGCTTTGTGTGCATCACAAGACGAAGGTATTAAGCTTACTAGACGTCATACCCTCCTAGGTTGTGAGACCAATGCAATGGAGACCAAAGCTGTCATACCACTTGTAGGATTGAAAGTATGTCTAGAGGGGGAGTGATTGGACTACTTGACCAAATAAAAACATATCCTTCCCAATTTTAGTAAATCTACCAAGTCAAGTACACCCTACACATGAAAATCTAAGAATTGTGCAGCGGAAAGTAAAGACTTTGCATATGAACCTAAATGATGGATTGGAGATTTCAAACGCAATGAAGACACGATGATTTTTGGCATGGTTCTGATAGGTTGTGATATTATATGTCCATGTTTATGGATACTTAAATCCACGAGGGTAATGATTGCGCGAGTCCATGAAGGGCTCCACCCATGAAGGGTCTACGAAGAAGAAACCATGTCTATTCCACCATGGCTTACGCCCATGAAGGACTAGCCTCACTCGGGTAGATCTTCACTAAGTAGGCGATCTCCTTGCCCTTACAAACTCCTTGGTTCAAGCCCACATGATCTTGGAGGCTCCCAAGTGACACCTAACCAACATAGGAAATACCACTCCCCAAAAGGTAATAGACGGTGTTGTTGATGATGAACTCCTTGCTCTTGTGCTTCAAATGATAGTCTCCCTAACACTCAAACACTCTCTCACATATTTGGCTTTGGTAGGAGAGGGGATTGAATGGAAATATACATCAAAGAAAATACAATTTTAATAAAAATATAAAAAGTATTTTACTAAATTATATATAACAAAAGCATTAATTTGAAAGCTATTATAACTCTCTTGTTAACACTAAAACAATTATAACAACCAGGAAAACACTAAGAAAAAAGTAAACAATACTAAATTAATTATAAAAACTAATTTATTTCTAAATAATAGGAACAATAATAAGATAGCTTGAAGTGGCAAAAAGAATTACTTTTAAAACTAATGAAGCTGCTTCTATCAACTATCAATATGAGCTAAGCAAACAAATACAAACATAGTAGCTAAATAATAAAATATATAACAACATGTAAAAAGCTACAAAAAGAATTAACTAAAAATAATTAAAAATAATAATTTAATGACATAAACAACAATATAAGAAAAATAGTACTATTTCTGCAATAAAACTAATTTAAAATAAGCCTAAAAATTCTAAAATTAAACCTACTAAAGAAAAAACTCACAAGTGACCAGTAGCAGAAAGAAACACTCAAAAATCTAACCTAGAATTCAAACTAGAGCCAAAATAGTGAGTTGAACAAAATTCAGTAAATTCAAATCTAGATACTAAAAATTGAAATCCAAGGACACCATCAGAAACTTTATAGAATTTTCAATCTAACGCAAAAATAATCACTAAATTTGGATTTAAAACTTAAAAGTTATTAAATTTCTAAAAACAGAAGTCAAAACAGAAAAGGATAACTAGATCTAAAATAAAAATAAAAATATAAAGATCTAATCTACATCATAGGCTACAGATCAAACGATGGAGAAGCTCACCGCGGCGGCGATGCGGTGATGTGTGCGGCATCTCCGGTGGTTATCAACATCGGGGAAGGGCCCGAGTGGATGCTTCAGTCGACAATGCTCTCAGCGGTGGTCGTGGCATCATCGGAGGTGGACTAAGGAGGTCGGCGGATGGCGTAGGGAGGTCGGCGGCGAGCTCAAGGCGGTGGGTGGTGTCTCGTGGTTGGTGGTGGCGTTCCGGTGGGTTTTGGCTCGGGCAAGTGTATGGGTGGGTGCATCGGAGCGAGGCGAGGTGAACGGTGGTGGTGGCGAGTGCTTGGGGTGAGTGGACAGAGCGGGGCGAGCTCGAGGTTGCGGTGGGTGTGGCGTGCTCCAGCAATGAATTCCGGCGGCGAGAGGGGTTCTGCGGGGGCGAGCAGGGGTGGAACAAGTCGAGGGGATCCTCGGCTTTATAGGGAGGGAGACATGGGGAAGGGGCGCACCGGAAGGAAGGGGAGCAGCGGCGGGATCCGGTCGCTGACAAGGAAGGAAGGAGGGCCACGGGGAAAGGAAGGCGTTGGCCGATGGGATTCCGGTTGGGTGGTGGGGCCACCTGTCAGTGAGCGCGAGTGGGTCCGGAGCGGATCGGATAGCTGACCCGAATCTTTTCGAATCACGGCCGGGCCAGATTTGCTAGTGGGCCGCGTCGGTGGTTTCCCTTTTTTGAATTTATCCTTTTTTGAATTTTTAAAAAGAGAAAAGAAATAGAACGGGAAATAAATAAAAATATACTATAGGCATATTATATCAAAATGTTCAGAAAAATAAAACGTAAAACATGAACTATTTTTCAAGTTCAACTGAAACCAACAAAAATTCAGATAATGAAAACAGTGCTGCCGTTGCATTTAAAATTCAAAGAAAATTATTTTCAAATACCGGATTGCTATCAAATTTATTTTTCTCCATTTTTTCTATTGAAGGGAATAATTTTACCCTAATTTCCCTATATTTTATTTTTGGATAAAAATGATTTGAATAAAACCAAATAACTCCTAATTGGTTTTGAATTTGAATTTCAAACCAATTTCAAATCTTTTCTGTTTCTCTTGACTAAATATATTTCAAATGCCTCTGAATTTTGAAGTGTCATGTTACTTCTCTTATTTTGAATAACTTATTAGAGAATTTGAAATTCAAATAACTTCAAATTGAATGTGAGTTTCAAATAACTTCAAATTGACTTTTCAAAATGTTTCTTTGAAACTTCCAACTCTCTTTCTTCAATTCGAAGGAGTGATTTTATCTTCTCTCATGAAACTCATGGAGTTGCATAAAGTTTGTGAATTTGGAATTCAAATCCCTTTTCATTTCTTTAAATAGAAGAAGTCATATTTCTTCACTCTAGGGTTTTGTGATGAAATGAATTTGAACTCATTGGAGATCAAAAGCAAAGATGAAAGTTTTGGGAAATTTCTTTTATTCCCTCTCATTCAACTTTGAAAAACTTTCAAATTTCACTCACTTTCAGTCAATGAATCAAACAATCAATCATATTTAATTAATATAACATTCCAAAATGTAGAATTTTAGGAAGTTGCAAACCTGCCACACTTAAAATGAATCTCGTCCCCGAGATTCGGAGAGGCTAGAAATAAAGGTTAGGGTTGGGGGTCTCCCGACAATTCCAGTTGGCCGAGAAAGTCTGGGGTGCTACCACACTTAAATCAAAGTTATGGTTCCATCAAAACTCATGTACTCCCTCTATAGGGTTGACGATGTCGGTCTTCTCATATTCTCGGGAATACTCCTACTCTGGAGTCTTCCCGTAGGGGCATAACCGTTTTATCAGAATCTTATGTCATCAAAATAAGATTCTTCCAAGACTGGTTCTTCTTAGCTGATAGACATGTCATCAATACTAAAAAAACTTTTGAAATCTCATGGTGGTCAATCATTATTGGCTTCTCCTGCAGGAAATGGGTCTGAGTTGAATCTCACCGTATAACCTACAATTGGCAACGGTTGCCTATACATCGATCCATAGTCCTGCCATTTTAAGGTTTTGGGCTTGTCGTGTCAGCACTCTTCTATGGTTTCAAGGCTCTCTGATTTTCCATCAACATATGATAGTTCATGATAGAAGTCTTCGGTATGGGGGCCAATCCATCCCGTACTAGAACCGTCACTATATACGTAGACAATGAATCACATATTCTAACACTAGGGCATCCTTACAAGCATTGCAGAATTTCTCTTGTCATCGAACTGAGTTCGGATAAATCCATTATTTCTGCAAGCTGAACAAAACATCTATCGCTCTTCACAACTCTTGGGTTTTTGTAACCTCCTAAGGAATGTTTGCTGATGGAATCATTGCTTCTTCCAAATTTCGTCTTCTAGGGAGTGCTTGATCCTTATTAATTCCTGGGCCTGTGGGTTATGGACCCACTTCCACTCTTGTATATCTTTAACTCATCCTTGGAGTCATGATTGTTCCATATTCCAACATTACACCTCCTTTAATTCCATCAATACTTCATTTCTTCATATCCATCATATCAAAAACAAAACTCCAACTCATTTTGTACAAACTCCACTCTGTGGAATATCATTATCTTTTCCATGGGTCAAGCGTCCTCATAGGGTACTACCTCCCTTGAAATGCACAAATTCATCCACAGACCATATTTCTCATATCCTAGAAAATGGTCCAAATCTGTGTTCATAGAGTAACAACTTAGACAATTCAACATATGAAATTAGGACACATTAACTTTATTTATTCATGAACCATTACAATATCTAAGACTTCCATTACATAAATTCAACTCCATATCCTTATGAAAATAAATGCTTCCTACTATAATTATTACCAATACTAAAACTCTCAACTACTTAGTTCCAACTTTCATCTTGTCGGGACATTTAGTAGCATAATGTGCCGCTTCCTTGCAGCGAAAACATATGACTTCCGACAAGTCTCGAGGCTTCTTGAGGATTGTATGTGCTCCTTGGGCTCTTGGCTTCTTTTCTGGACATTTATCAGCGTAATGACCTAAATCCTTGCACCTGAAACAAGTGATATGACTGAGGTCTTTTTCTGCAAAAATTGGGTTGTTCTCAGGATTCCTTCATTTTCTCTTCCTGGATTTCTTGTAATGATTAGAGCTTCTATTTCCTGTGGGGCAAACTTCACTTTTGCTATTGGGAAGTCTCCCAGGTACCCTTCTCTTTCATTTTTCCATTACTAGGAAAAATGTCATTCTTCACCGCATGAATAGCAAGTGTTGGAGTAAAATCTAATTAGGTCTTCTTTAGGGTCTTCATTCATCATAGGTTCTGCTAAACTTTTCCTGAGGTCTTCTTTCTGCTGCTTAGTAATTTCTTGTAGCTTGGGGTAAATGTGACACTGAGCAGGGTAGTGCATAGTTCCTTCACACAGGAAACCAGTAACCTACCTAGTCGGGCATTCGTGTTTTTCCTCACAATGAGGGCATTCACCCTTGTGTTCCTCCTGGGTGTGTCCTATTTATGTGCAAACCTTGCATCCACAAGGTTTCTTCATCGAGTTATCACAGTGCTTCTGGATGAGACGGGATCTTAACAGAGTCTTCTTGAATTCCTCCCATGGTTTTGCCCCATTACATCCTCGTATTGCTTGATGCATTTTCCACTAGGTTGCAGCACTTTCTGTAAAGTACTGAAGAGTGTATTGAACCTCATACTTCCTTGAAATTAAAATTTCCCTGAAGTGATCCTCCATGTTCTGTAGCCATCGCTCTGCCTCCGGCTGAGTCAACGGTCCAGAGAATACTAGTCCTTCTTCATTCATCATCTATTGGGTTGAAGGGTTTTAGGGTGAGATAAGAGGGAGAGCAAGAGAGACAAGGTTACACATACAAATAATCAACAAACAATTCCTAGCCCACAGTTTCTACCATCTGTAATGGGCCAATTTTCTATGGTTTCGATATGACATCTTCATTTCTTTAGGTCTTTAATGCTCGAGAGTTTCCAATTCCTGATGCTTTTCCTATATGAAGGCCTTTTGTTACTCTTCCGTGACTTATGTCTCTCAAGGTGAAATAAACATAAACCTAGGAATATTGTATCTATCAACCACACAATAAACACAAAAATATAATAATAACCAAGCATTGATTTATTCAATCTATTCTATAGTATCGCCACCCAAATAAGTTGGTATGGTTAGATACTTTAATCGCAAAACATCCATCTTTATTTCTCCCATGGTGGGGCTACTACTAAGCTAACTTATCGAGAACCTGATACTTGTCTCCACTGGACTTCTTCTGTGTGGACTTGATCTCCATCAATTCTTCTGCTAGATTATCTCTATCGACGTGGAGTTTCTTGTGACGACCCTGTATCTCCTGGAGTTTGTCCTTGAGCTTCTGGATCTCAATTTTTTTGGCATGAGCCATGGTCCTGCTGCCCTTCAGTTCCTGACACATCTTTGGGATCTCGAGATTTTCCTCCTCCAGCTTGGTTACCTTCAGCCACTGAGTCTCAACCTCTTCTCGCAGTGCTTCATTGTCAAACAGGGTTTCCAGAAGGTCCATTTGAAGATTCTTGACGTATTGTTCTAGATTCTGGTTATACACCAACTATGAGGAGAAATTCATCTTCTGCACATCGATCAGGGCAATAGTTGCTCCATCAACCTTGTACCATCCAACCTTTCCAAAGTAGTGTGGGTTTAGTGCAGCACGATAGCATAAGCGTGCAATAGCATCATGGACAGTAGTGTTTATGCCCATATCACATTCACCATTTATCATTCCAAAGTTGATGTCTCCACTCTTGGCGTGTTCTTTGCGTCCAAAAACTTGAGTCTTGACTCCCCATGATCCATACTTCCTCTTAGTTGCCTTGATCTCAGGTATCGGCAGCTTCAGCAGTCTGACTAGCTCCACAAGGAATGGGCCTCCAAGAACCTTCTCGTAGTGTTTTTTTAAATGTAGCTCTCCATCTATAATTTGAAATAAGGAAGGTTTAGTAAAAGAATTCAATGGTTATGAGAGCAGTATAAGATAAAAGTCATTCCTATCGGGGTCTTTATATTACTAAGCCTTTTTCTAGGGTCACATCCTACAGTCAACATGTGCTCTGATACCATGTCTGTAGCGACCCGACCGCAAACATTCAAGCCTCTGTGTATTTGTGCCATCTTTGGATTAGTATGTTGGCACACACAGTTCATCAATGTATATATCAAAGAGAAATCACATGTAAAATATTGTAAACCTGATATAGACCTCATAAGTCTCAGCAGAAACAATCAAACGGGTGTGGAGTCCCATCAACGCCGTCGGCAGGTCAAGTGTAGACCATAACCCTATACCTCACTCTTACTCGTTGTAAAAAATCCTACGACATCATACGTTGCAGCCGTGTAGGTCAGTACATTGAATGCACCCGCAAGATCACAATGCGAAAACAGATGATAAAACTATATTGTATGCAATATGGCTTTGTGGCTCCATGTCTGAGGTTTTTTGCGTAAAAGTTGGTTTTATTTTCCCTACATCAGAGGAAATAACCGGAGTCTGTATAGAGTTTCTACCATGGCATGGTTCCGCCAACCGATGTCTCATAGCCCATCATCATAAGTTGCCCACAATTAAGTTTTCAATCCGGTGTTTAGAGTTCAGAGATAGATCCAAGTCCAAAGGCTCAAATTGTCCGTAACCGGGGACACGACTAAACGATTAGGTTTCAACTCTGCAGAGTGTTGTGCACTTTACCCACAAGATTCGATCCCTCTTTTACATTCTCGCACTTTAGGGTGTTTGAGAACAAGACGACCGAAACATGGTCTTTCGAAGAGTTCCTCTGACCACTATCCAGTGCCCATCCAATCCTACCGTAGTTCTACATCTGTTGGCATTGTCCTAGCCAGATTCACCACTAGGGTCAACCAAGCCAGAGCCCATAGTGACTTGTGGCTGCATGAAGGATTCTTCTGTCTCTTTGAGTCTGGGTGAAGCTCTCCGCAAGATGTCATGGCGCTTCTCCATGCGTCCCGGTCATCCACTTGTTGCTCCAGGGTGCCCATCAAATCCATCCTTCACCCAGTAGTGTGTATTGAAATCTTGTCTCGAGTCTTGAGGGCTTGGAAATGCAGGCCTTGAATATTGCCATCATCAAGTTGTCTTCATTGACATGGAGTCCTCCATTTTCAAACCACTCCTAAGCACTCGTCTACTACAACATAGCATTAAAACTAAATGACGTCCAAGGCTTGATAACAGGGAGATGGGTTCCTACCTCATGCATTCTAATCAACTACAAAAATTCAGAATCACAACTGGAGGGATTGTTGAAAAGGTGTTACTACATGCAAAGAAAACTTAGGTAAAAATAGATGGTCAAAGTGAACTTGCATGGTAAGTTGATGAAGATATTAACGCTCTCAGAAACTTGATAGAACTATTCATCACTCTTGATGAAATCTATATAGCCAAACATAGTATTCAAATAAGCGAACAATTCTAGCAATCAATACTAACAATAAAAAACGCAATATAGAAAACAATAATGAAAGCAAATAAAGCCAAAAATAAAAATCCAAGAAACTTTACAGAAAACTAGGGGAACCAACTCACACAATATCAACCAATAACTCTCATAACAGCACTTATATTATTCTAAATAACCTTTCTATAGGAAAGAAAATACTATTTTAATAAAACAACAGAAAGTACTTTACTAAATTATTATCTAGCGAAAGTCATTGATTTGAAAGCTATTATAACTTTCTAGTTAGCACTAAAAAATTGTAACAACTAAGAAAACACTAAGAAAAAAGTCAACATACTAAAATAATTATAAAAACTAATTTATTTCTAAATAACAAGAACAATAATAAGATAACTGGAAGTGGCAAAAATAATTATTTTCAAAACTAATGAAACTATTTCTATCAACTATCACTATGAAATAAGCAAAGAAATACAAAATGAGTACCTAAATACTAATAATTAAATATAAAATTTTATCTACCATAGTCTAAAAGAAATATATAACAACATGTAAAAAGCTACAAAAATAATTAACTAGAAATAATTTAAAACAATAATTTAATGACTAAAACAACTATATAAGCAAAACCGTACGGTTTTTGAAATAAACCTAATTTGAAATAAATTAAAAATACTCAAATTAAACCAACTGAAGAACAAACTCACAAGTGACCAGTAGCAAAACGAAACACTCAAAAATCTAAACCTAGAATGCAAACTAGAAATAGTGATTTGAACAAATTTAGTAAATTCAATTTTAAAATATTCAAATTTTAAATCCAAGGGTACCATCAGAAACTTTGTAAATACAATGCGAAAAGAATCACTAAATTTGGACTTAACATAAAAGTTATTAAATTTCTAAAAACAGAAGTCAAAACAGAGAACAAAAAGAAATAGAAAAGGAAAATTACTAACTAGTCGACAGGGGCAATGTGGCGCTAAGGGATTTTGTGAGGCCGGTGGCCATTCGAGCACTACGGGTGGACAGTGAATTATAAAGGAAAGCGGTTCGGCAAAAAATAAAAAAAGAAATATCTAATCTACGCCGTAGGCTACAAATCGAACGATGGAGAAGCTCGTCGTGGCGGCGACGGCGGCGATGGCGTCGGTGGCGATGCGTGTGGTGTCTCTGGTGGTTGTCAGTGTCGGGGAAGGGCTCGAGTGGATGTGGCAGTCGACGGTGATCTCAGTGGTGGTCGTGGCATCGTCGGAGGTGGACAGAGGAGGTTGGCGACGAGCTCAAGGCAGCAAATGGCGTCAGGTGGTCGTCAACGGTGTTATTCCGGTGGGTTTCGGCTCGTGCGTGTGTATGGGAGGGTGCAACAGAGCGAGGCGGACGGTGGTGGTGGCGAGGGCTCGGGGCGAGTGCACGAAGTGGTGCGAGCTCGAGGTTGCGGTGGGTATGGCGTGCTCTAGCGATGAATTGCGCCGGCGAGAGGGGGTCTCCGGGGGCGAGCAGGGGCAGAACAGGTTGAGGGGATCCTCGACTTCATAGGGAGGGAGACGTGGGGAAGGGGGCGCACAGGAAGGAAGGGGAGCAGCGGTGGGATTCGGTCGCCGACGAGGAAGGAAGGAGGGGCGCGGGGAAAGGAAGGGGATGACCGACGAGGATTCCGGTCGGATGGTGGGGCCGCTTGTTAGTGAGCACGAGGGGGTCTGAAGCAGGTCAGATGGCTGATCCGGATCTATTCGGATCGCGACAGGGCGAGCTTTGCTAATGGGCCGCATCGGTGGTTTCCCCTTTTTTGAAATTTTCTTTTTTTTTGAATTTCTTGAAAGAGAAAAGAAAAAGAAAGAGAAATAAAAAAATTATACTATAGGTTCAGAAAAATAAATCCTAAAATATGAACTACTTTTGAAGTTCAAATAAAATCATCAAAAATTTTGATAATGAAAATAGTGCTACTGTTGCATTTAAAATTCAAAAAAATAATAATTTTAAAATACCAAATTGCTTCCAAATTTATTTTTCTCCAATTTTTCTATTGAAGGGAATAATTTTACCCTAATTTACATATATTATATTTTTGGAGAAAAATAATTTGAATAAAAACCAAATAACTCCTAATTGGTTTTGAATTTGAATTTCGAACCAATTTCAAATCTTTTCTGTTTTCTCTGGGCCAAATATATTTCAAATTCCTCTAAATTTTGAAGTGTGATATTACTTCTCTCATTTTGAATAACTTATGAGAGAATTTGAAAGTCAAATAACTTCAAACTGAAGGTGAGTTTCAAATAACTTCAAATTGACTTTTCAAAATGTTTCTTTGATACTTCCAACTCTCTTTGTTCAATTTGAAGAAATCATTTTATCTTATCTCATGAAACTCATGGAGTTGGATAAAGTTTCTGAATATGGAATTCAACTCAGCTCCCTTTTCATTTCTTTAAATGGAAGAATTCATATTTTCTTCACTCTAGGGTTTGTGATGAAATGAATTTGAATTCATTAGAGATTAAAAGCAAAGATGAAAGTTTTGGGGAAGTTCTTTTATTCCCTCTCATTCAACTTTCAAAAAGTTTCAAATTTCACCCACTTTCAGTCAATCAAACAAACAATCAATCATATTTAATTAATATAACATTCCAAAATTTAGAAATTTGGGATGTTAGACTTCTCTCTCGAACACATAGCATATGGTGGGCGAAGAAATTACTGTTGGGCAATTTATAGAAAAGCGCTAGTTATGACGATATACAAGGCAATGATCATGTATATGGGCATCACATCCGAGACAAGTAGACTAACTCCTACATGCATCTACTAGTATTACTCCACCAATCGACCGCTATCCAGCATGCATCTATGGTATTAAGTCTATAAAAATAGAGTAACGCCTTAAGCCAGATGACATGATGTAGATGAAGTCAACACAATCTATATGAATAGGCCCTGTCATTTACCATCAATGGCAACAATAGAAATACGTGTCTTGTTCCCTTCTGTCACTAGGATATACAACACCACAAGATTGAACCCGTCACAAAGCACCTCGCCCACTGAAGGTAAATCAATCTAGCTGGCCAAACTAAATAGACACTACAAAAAACACTTCCATGATGATATGTGATTGTCATAGTAGGTCAAGTTTTCTATCATGCATGTAAATCCATGAAGATTTTATGACAGAATCAAGATAGTCATACCTGTGCAGTCGTAGAAGTGTTCCACGACAATACCAAAATTATCATGACGATGTGTCCACTTCCATAACGATAAATGGCGCGTCATGGAAGTGCTTTTGTCGAGGGTAACCAACACGTGGCATCCACCATAACGGGTCACTGTTGAGCTATCGGGTCCGGTTTTGGATTCGATGACCCATTAACAGCAACAACCAATGGCGATTTTCCACGTGTAAAATTCTCATTGGCCGAAAGAACCACATGTGAACTCTGCATTGGGGCAGATGTCATCCAGGGATTTGACGGGACGCGCCTATGATACGTTGACACGTGGATCAGCCCAACAGTGGCCCATTCAGGTCAAAAGGCTGGCCCGTTTGACTTGGTCAAAAGGTGGCGGGCCGGCCCATGGAAAGCCTGTTAACGACTTGTTCGCATATAGCCCATTTATATCCCGCTAACTCACGGCCTATTATGGCCTATCCGAATTTGGCCTAGTAGCGTCATATGGGCCGTCCAATATGATTCCAGCATGTTGTAACTTCCGGACCATGTATGGCCCATGATTTCTTTCGACCCATATGAGGCCATTTGAACTCTGGGCCCATTAAAGGGCCGTGGTGAAACTGACCCATAATGAAGAGTGTATAGCTTTACAACCATTAATGGCCCGTTATTCCATTGTGCCGGGTCCAGCCCATATTATCTTTCGGTCTTCTAAGGGCCCATTTGTTCTTGGGCTCATTTCCAGCCTTTGATTACTTACGGTCCGTTACTGGCCTGTTCCGCTTGAGGGCCAAATCCAACCCGTGGTTACAGTCGGCCCATTTGTGGCCCATTAATCCGTTGGGTTGTTTCCATAACATCATAATATATGGCGCATTAATGACCCGTTATGCCTGTCGATAGAATTAAGCCCGTTATATATATTGGCCTACTAAGGTCCCGTTATGCTGGGGCCATAAACTGACTATTCTAGCCCGTTTACGGCCCATATTGCGGTCCGTTAATGGTCCAAGAATAATTACGGCCCATGTTTGGCCAATTGATCGACCCGTAGAAGGCCCATTGATTCTATGGCCCGTAGAAGGCCCATTGTTTCTATGGCCGTAGAAGGTCCATGGATCCTACAACCCGTAGAAGGCCCATGGATCCTACGGCCCCTGGTCACCATAGTAGGTAGCGGGACCATGGTTACAACAGTCCATATATTTCCCATGGTTATTGTGGCCTAGTTTTAATTTTTTTTATTGTGGCCACTAGAAAACCGCGGAAAAATAACTAGACTGACTACAACCAAACAAATAAACAAGGCAATAAGGAAAAAAATAAGCAAGCAACTTATGCTAGGCTATTATGGCTATTACACATATTACATCCACTGTGCATCAAAGTTCGCGACCATTGCGAATATAGGGAACAAAGCAGCACATTACGTACACTAGGCATCTAAATTGGCCACCAGTGCAAATAAATGTGGCAGCAAAACAAGTCCAAAACTGAAACCACTTCAGAAGATCTCAAGAAACAATACCTTGATACCCACCATGCCGACAAGACGCTTGGCAAGTTTACTAGCTTTCTCTTGTTTGGCGATTAAATCCTCCAGCGCTTTGCTATTGCACCAGAAAGTATGCATCTGAATTCTGCATGGACTTCCTCGGTCCTTCGGCTTCCTGTCGCAGTGCATCTGATCGATGTCTTTCAATGTGAAGTTGAGACTCAAGAAGCCGAACTGATTCAGGAGCGAGTTCGAAGAGCTTGTTCCAGCAGTAGTGGCTAGTAACTCAAACACTACATCAAGATAGGACTTTGGGGTTTCTCACTGTCTTCAAGATAGTTTTTATTAGCATTATTGGAGACCAACATGGATGTCTCACTATCTTGAACCTTATCTGCATTACTTCCTTTACCATTGCATAACAGGGGTACTCTTCTCCAATATTTTTTCCGCATTCTAAAAGAGAAACAAGCAGACACACCACAAGTTTACCATGTTGTATATGAAACAAACATTTTGGTAAACCAGTTCAGTAGTAAGATGGACAGGATAACAGCATGAAACAAACATATATCTGTGTAGTATGGTCATCGTATGGTCTATATCATTCTAGTTTATGTTACCAAATCGACATAGAGACAGTTCAAATCATATCTGTTTAAGACAAAGCAGCATAGACAGAATATAAGTGTGGGAAACTACACAACATTAACAACACTTGTAATGTGCATGGCATGAGAACATAACTGTTTATTCAATTGAAACTGAAATCAACATAAAGCAAGTTACAATAGCAAACCAGTTAAAGAAACAGGTTTAAAACATACCTGTTGTGCCATTGGAGTTTCAATTCCATCCTTCAAATTTGAAATTAGTTGGTATAAGTAAATAGAGTGATGCAAGAGCAAAGGAGTATCAACCATAGCTACAGAACTAGACCTAAGAACAATTCTTCTTATGCTTTAAGCTTTGAGTTGGGGTTCGGAGTGGTAGTTCTCGTGGTTTGGGCACTGCAGTTGCCTTACTAACTGCTTGTGTTTGCGTGCTGTGTGGTGGAGACGGTGTTGTGTCAACTGGAACTAGGTTACTATCTGCTGGGGTTGGGGTTAGAAGGGGTGTAGATGGTTCTCTGTCCAACTGGGTAGGGGTACAACCTGGGAGAGTCTCGGTTATGTTTTGTGGGGCTGGTTCTTGGGCAAGTACAACCGTGGTTCTATCTGCGTCGACTGGTGGCACTATCTTTTCTGAAGACCGTGTTGTTACTCCCTTAGATACTTCTATCACATCCTCCAATTAAAATGGCTAATAAACAAGAAGAGTAATTGAATTTACAGACATTGTATGATAGACAGGTCCAATGGATAGTTGGGAATAAAAGAGGGCATGAAATAATTCACATTTATGTTGTCGAACCAAACAGGATAGCATGACAGAATTTCACATATATGATGCCTAACTAAACATGATAGCATGACACAATTTCACATATGTGATGGCTAACTAAATAGGATAGAAAGACATAATTCAAAATATGATGACTATGTAAACAGGATGACATGATATAACTATATGATGTGTTTATTAAATAGGTTCGCATGCCATAATTCACATACATGCCGCCTATGGAAACATGATTGGCATGATATAATTCACGGATAGAATGACATAATTCAAAATATGATGACTATGTAAACATGATGAGATGATATAACTATATTATGTCTTTAGAAAATGGCTTGGCATGCCATAATTCAGATAAATGTTGTCTATGTAAACATCATGGCATGATATAATTCAAATATATGATTCATACTAAGCAAGTGAGCAGAGGGAAATCGCATATATGATGTGTCAACTAAGCAGATGGCATTTAATATTGTGTATATGATATAAAACTAAGCATTGCAAGACAACATATGCTTGATATGAGTAATATAACCCTGCAAAGTTTGAGCATACACCTCAGGGGGAAAATAGGACTAGTCATCTATCTTTGAATCCTCCTCGGAGGAGCTATATGTAACTAGCAAGATATCTTCTTCAGCAGGTTATATTGTCTGCTCTGCAGACCATGTTTTCACTCCAGATTTTTCCATCCCCAATTCAAATGGCTGATGCATAGGAAGAGTAGTTGAATATACAAACATTGTCGACAAATGGAATACGTAATACAAAAAAGGATGGCATGATATAATTCACATATATGTTGCTTGGCTAAACAACATGGCATTGCATAATTCACATATATAATGCCTTGCAACAAGATAGCATTGCATAATTCACCTATATAATGTCTTGATGGCATTGCATAATTCACATATATGGTAATTAGACACTACAGGTGGCATTCACATAAAGCATGTCTAAACTAAGCAAATAACATGGCAATGCAAGACACCATATGCACAATATGAGCAATATAACCCTGCCAGGTTAGAGCATGCACCTCGGGGGGGGGGGGGGGTGGGGTGGGACTGGTCATCTATCTTTGAATCCTCCTCTGAGGAGCTATCTGTAACCAGTAAGACATGCACTTCGTTAGATAGCATTATCTTCTCTGAAAACCTTGTTTTCACTCAAGATTTATCCATGACCATGTCGAATGGCTGATGCACATGAAGAGTAATTGAATGTACTAACATTGTTGACAAATTTAATATGAAATAAAAAAGGATGGCAAGATATATTTCACATATAAGATGACTGGCTAACCAGGATGGCATTGCAAAATTCACATATATAATGCCTGGCTAAACAAGATGGCATTGCATGATTCACATATATGATATAGAAACTAAACAGATGGCATTCACACAAAGCATGTCTAAACTAAGCAAATGACATATTTTATGTATAAAGTAAGCAATGCAAGGCACCATATGCATGATATGGCCAACATCAACATGCCAAGTTAGAGGAAAAGACCTTAGGGACCAAATAGGAGTGGTCTTCTCCCTCAGAATCCCCCTGTGAACAGTTATCTTCCTCTTGATTATAGCCTGGAATGAGGGGAGGGGGTTGCTTTTGCACCCACCGTGGATCGATGTCTGCATGAAATTTTATTTCCATGCAAGGCTCGTCTCTTTTGTTGTACATCTTCAGTAGCATTGTGTACAATAACTGACATGCATAGGAATAAAACATAGTGAGATTATGTAAGGAGCGCATGCACAAGTCCGGAGTGATGGTACCAACCTTTGGATAGATCCAAAACCAATGATAGCAGGCAAATAATAGCTTCAGTTAAAAAATACTGATAATGGCTCCTTTAATGTTAGTTTCCCACCCAATATGAAATTCATAGTAGACACCCGAGATTAAGCAGATAGTAGACATATACTATTGACTGCCGCCCCAATATGTACCCCACAACCATTTGAAAACTCAATTTTGAGCATTAGTTTGGACCTGACTGTGAGTCTAATCGGTGAACAAGACAATAAAGTAGCATGCCATATTAAGCGATGCATAACATAAGCAGACACGAAAGAGTGTGACCTCTCTTGCGGACTCGTGTAGTCCTCAAGGTCATCTGCTCAGTTGATGATGGTAATGCAGTTGTCATGGCTGCCGGCGGCGGGGAAGAAGATCTGAGGCGGTGAAAGACAGTCTGCAGGGCGGATCCCTGCTGTGGTGAACCCTTCTTCCGTTGGAGCAGCTGAGCTGGGGTGACGACAGCGCAGCAGGAGCGGCACAAACCATACAAGGTTTTCTTTGACACATATCTGTAACAGAAGTAATTTTGTAAGGTCTTGTTTTAATTGGAGGATTCTTACAATGCAGGGAGAGGAAATACACAGGAATAGGATAGGAATGCACGTGCAAAACAGAGAATTTAAAATCACATGATTTCTGTCAATCTGGGTGTTTGGTTCAGAAGAATTGGAAGATCAGAGGAATGCAAAGCATGGTGACATTAAGTCAAACAACAAGAAAATGTACAGTTATAATGTTATTATGCTACTATCTCTTAGTCTTGTGCTTCATTAATAGGAATTTGAAAAGGAGGCCAAGTGGATTAAAATTCCTACGGTTTTTCTTTGAAGGACACACTAAAGGAACAAATCATATAGTTTTCCTTTGCTCCATTCCTTTGAACCAAATGCATGAATAGTAGTACCATAGGAAAGTTTCCAAATCCTATGTTTTCCTTCTCTTTTCCTTTCAAGCAGTGGCGATTCTATAGACAGGCTTGAACAGGAAAAAGCCTACACTCCATAAATGTTTTTGTGCTACTTCTACTACTTTGGACCCACGCCACTGCCCTACTAGCTGAACTCCTAGGCCCATCTACAAATGCACAACTCAAACGAGCAGAAATAAATAATGATGGCTTTCGAGAGAGTCCATCACGGATAGCTAAGTTGCCTGGTACCTCACTTCTTGTCATATAGTAGGAGAAACTATCGTATTTCATGTTACTATGCAAGCTTAGTGGACAATATATATATATATATATATATATATATATATATATATATATATAACATGTAGTGTAAAAAAGAGATGCAACAAGTGTACAACCTCTTTGGCGAAGACATGTAGATCTCAGCATCATTGGGTTGGTCGCTGAGGATGCTACGGCTGATGCGGCTGTCGGAGGAGGGGAAGAAGCTCTTAGGCATCTGGAGATGGAGCCGAGGGTACTGCTCCACTATGATGGAGGGTTTTGTCATTGGAGCAGCTCCGGTGAATTGTACGACGACGAGGCTGAAACAGGACAAGAGAGACAACGTAAACATGAGTGGAATTCTAATACCATCTTCAATAGATGATGTAAAATACATAACCACAAAGTGCTAGATGTAAAATACATCAGCTTCTCATCTTTGAACTTAACTGTCGAAACTGAATTTAACTGCCAAAACTGAATTTTACTGACGAAGCTGAATTTTACTAGTGGCAGAGTAGCAGTACACTAATAGTTTTGCCCCCTCGAGCACTAGTGGCAGAGTAGCAGTGATCTAAATTGGTAGCCGCTTCGGTAAGGAACATAGCACCAGAGAGCAGCCGAGGCAGCTGGTCGTGCAGTAGCAGCACCTGGAGCAGCAGCGCGTGCGAGAGCCGAGGCAGCTGGTCATGTAGCAGCATCTCGGGTAGAAGTAGCTGTAGCTCGAGCGATAGCTAGAGCTGCTGCTCATGCAATAGCAACGCAGGCAAGAGTAGAGCAGCAGTGGAAGCAAGAGCAAGAGCAAGAGCAACAGCGCGACCAAGAGCAAGGCCAGACCAGGCAGGGGACCGAGAGCAAGAGCAGAGCAGCAATGCGAGCTAGAGTCGAAGCAGCAGCAGTGCCAGCAAGAGCCAGAGCAGCAGCAACAGCTCCTACTGATGTCGACGTCACCGCCGAGGGAGAGACGCTATGGAGGAAGTGGCCGGCTTTGCCGCCATAGATGGAGCCGCGCCATGGCGGCTCGGGACCAAGTGTCGGCAGCACCGTGAGATCGAATCAAGAAGAAAATGCAACGATTAGTGCAGAACCTCTTTGGTGGCGCCGATTAGGCCTCAGCTTCATCCGAGGAATCAATGATTGTGCTGCTCTTCCGGTGGTGTAGGTGAAGTCGGCGGTGTGGGAACAGAGGTGGTGCGATAGACGGTAGCTCCTTGGAGGTGGAGGACGGGGTGGCTAAACCGGCGGTATGATGAGATCGACGACAGATGCTCATCCGATGCAGTGGATGAGGGATGTCGAGCTGTTGTGGTGGATGATATCGTCAGGGAAGAGGCTCCGGCTAGGTCGTGGACGGAGGAGGGTGTGGGGCTTCACGGGTTTTCGCGGCCTCAGTGTATGAATGGGGGCAGAGGGGACGGGAGGGGGAAACCATGGCTTAGAGACGCGCTTGTCCGAAATGTGGGGTAAGTTATGAAAGTACCCCACCGATTTGAACTAGGCGGTTCTTTCGATTCAAGGGTATCACGGGAATTTCGTATGTCTGGATTTCGCAGGAGTTGGGAGTTTTCGCGCTTGTTGTAATTTTGGGATAGCAAGGCGCCGGTTGAGATGGAGGGAGTTTTCGGAGCACAATGATACAATGTGATATCTTAAAATTTTGGGATAACAAGGCACGGGTTGAAGAGACGGGAGTTTCACAGCATGATAGATAGACATGCCAGCTAGAAATTTCGGCATAACAAGGCGCGACTGGAAATTTGGGGAGAACAAACCTAACGTGTAGAAAAAACAATAAGACAATTCGCACCCCACTAGAGAGAGCCATGTCCCGTTTTACTATATTATTACTAGAAATGCCATTCAAAAACAACGACAAAAAACTAAAATAATTGGGACAACAAGCTTAACGTGTACAGTACCAAATCAATGTGTGTTTCCCTCAACAATAAAAAAACATTTCCTACTGTCTAGCATATGCACTATAATTCAGTACATTTTCCCAGTTTGAATGGGATTGTACTCGGGTTAGTTATACAACCATCAAAATATTATCTTCACAACACATGGCATGAATACGAGAGTAGTAAATTCCCATATAAATATGAACTACATGTACATACGATCTCGAATTCAAATATATGTATCCATTTTATGTTGAATTCAAATCATAGTACATGTATGCTCTAGCTAGATGTTCGGAATCTAAACCATGTATGATACTATGTACAATGTGTTTAACACGCACAACATACACACACACACACACACACACCATTTAGATATGTGTTGCGAGAGCCACCCATCATCTCCAATTTGAATAGTGTGTCCATGCATGGATGCAATGTCGCTAAACGATGCCTGCCATCGGTATTTCAAATTCTAATCAGTTTGACATTGTTCAATGTGTATACAGTATAACATGCTCATTTCAAAACCACACCACACATATCTCAATTATATTCATGCATGCATGGGTTTCAAACATCATGATCTCTTATTCAAATATTTGAATTCAAATTTACATTGATTATGACCTCACCAAGTCTTTTACACCCACGCAGTTGTCTTCAATTCATAGTTGTACCACTTACTCTCTGTCGTGCATGCATGCGCACACACTACCACTCGACATTATCCATCGCACACATGCACACAATCTTTTTCTTCAGGTTGGTCTCCCATGCATGCACACACACACACACCTCCCCATCTTCATCACTTTGGCCATTATTTATCTCTCACATGCATGCACAATGATCGATGTTCTTCTTTGTGTGTATATATATAGTTAGGTCTTTCCTAGTTTTCCACACAAACTGATCGATCTATATCTCTAGTCAGGTCTCAACCTGCTCTTTCCCACGTACACATCGATCAAATCTAACTCTCTATATAGGACTACACAGCTAATACATACACACTATCTATCCATCGTTTCCCTCTCATCATCCATGCCTTCCGCTTCATCTCTCAGACACGCGCACAGTGGCAAAGACAGGGGCAACAACGGCACTAGCCCCCCTAATATCACTGTATTGAGGCTAATACGAATGTGATCAGTATATCAATTGCTGGTAAAATAGTTTAAGTTGATGAACTGGACCTCCCCATAAAGGATTAGCAATGCTTGCCCCCCTAGCTCATTTAATTTTCATGGCTCCGCCACTGCGTGCAACCGCGCACGTTCTCGCCCCCTCTCTTTAAATATTGATCTCGCACTTGTGCACTCCTTCCTAGTCTCCCTCCAGTAGGTCCCTCACACCATCTTCCAGCACCCCCCATATCCCAGTGCTTCTACGTTCGTAAAGCTCTTCCCTCTATCTGTCTCTATCGATATCTTGCACGGTCAACTCCTCGCCTCCCTTCTCGTATATCACCAGGCCCCCATGCACATACATGTATGTATATAGGCCTCTCCTTCACATAAATTGCATTGACGTGTATTCCTTCACCATATCTCAATATCTCTCACATACACGGACTATGTGTACGAAATAGAAGAGGTGCACACACGCACTCGTTCCCAAATACAATTGCGCAGGTGCATGGTGGAGCACATTTGTACAAAAAATGAGCGTGTAGAACGGCTTTAGACGATGTGCCACTAGTCTATATATCCGTATCTATACCCTTATGAAGTGTGCGAATAAGTTTGAAAGATGGTCATTGGATGAAGTCAATCCAACGGTGCAGAGATGGCAAATCTGAGCACTACCGGTCGTTGGATATCATCTACATTCCACCAGATTTGCCACATGTACAATCTAGAATACTCCATGGTTGAACTTAAGCATAATGCACAAACCTCAAAACACAAGCACTTCTCCTTTGTTCTAGAATCTTCCGTATCATAATTGCCCAAATTTCTTTTCTAGATGAATTGCCATTATTTGTTTTTTACTTTATGCTTTTCAACGCACAGTTCCATGAATCTTAAAATAGATTACCTTTTTAATAAAAACTAATTGGTTTTGAATGGGATGAACTATAAGAATTAAACGAAAATCTACATCATGCATATATGACTCAAAGCTTACATGCTATAGTGTGGTGTTTATTCATAGTTTGGTTGCCAAATCTCATGCGTGCAATGCGCGTGTACCTTACTAGTACTTCCAGTATGTGCAAAACACGTAAAATTAGAATTCCAATGGCACGCTAGACAGTGTCTCTCCCTTTTTCAGTTAATATATTATAATTAAAATGATGTGGGGGGGCATCCATGAAGCCACATGGCACATGTGGAGGCGTTTTCGCGACCTTCTTGTGCAGATTGATTACAATGACGTGCTGCTCGTTCCAGAAGAATGTACTCGTCCTCTCTCACTCACACTGGTAGTACATGCACGAAGCAAAGATGTGCTCACATGCACTCATTCCCTCGCACGCACACGCGGGTACACGGTGGGACACATTTTTGTACGAAGATCCACCCCATGTGATAATTTGACACGTGTAAAGTTGTTCGCTTAATTGATGGTCAATTAATACAGCGCATGCAATTGAGTGGACGTGAGGGAGGAAGTAGTTGAGAATGACATTACTAATCCACTGCGTGCATGCGAGTAGTTAAATCATGGGTTGCTACTTCCATTGATCTCCTGCGTATTTTGTGCCAATTTTTGACCATATTTTAAGTAACATGATATTTATGCATGTCATAAAAAGTAATATCGTCAAAAACTATGTTCAAATGTGATTCCAATGAAATAATTTTTGGTGGCATGTATTAACATTTTCTTAGTTAAATTTTTGGTCAAAAATTGGCACAAAATAAAAAGGGGTCTAATAAACCAGGACGCGAGCAGCATGATCAATTTTTGCCTGGGCTACTGTTGGTGGCCTTTGTATTTAAATATGGACGGAGTGGAGTAATACTATCTTTATCTTAGCCTCGTAGGGCTCTCCTAGCACCTAGGCTCGCGTCCCTACATCGCCCACCAGATCCCGCCATGGAGGATCCCGCCATGGATAATCCCTTAGATCCCAGGATCCCGTGGGTTGCCCTCTCGCTGCGGCCCACAGCACCGCAGCCTTTGAGTAAAACCCACATGTGTTTCAGCGGGGATCCATTGCTCCGAAATCACAGATCGGTGGTGCCCGAGGACATGCCAGGGCTGCATTTCAGGTGGTGGGCAGCAAGGGCAAATCAAATCATGGAAGCGTCACATCGATTGGAGACAAGTTCGAAGGAGCTGCGCCTGGCGAAGCACAAGGCGGAGACGCAAGTCGATCTCAGGGGAGAGATGCTGAGGGATGTCAGCATCTGGCAGTGTTGCTTTGATTTTGAGCTGGGGCTAATGGCAGAGATCATATTCACGGAGTCAACTGCGGAGGAAAGAACGCGCATGCCTGTGGAATGGCATGAGGGAGCCGGTGCAAAATTGTTCAAATGCACGGTAGGAGAAGCCAAATCGCGGAGCCAGCTACGGCGGGCGGTGCTGGGCATGCATCATAGGCGAGGCGAGCTGCCCTCCTTCCCCGGCAGCGATGCTGTGACCTACTCGGTTGCTAGTGCAGTGAACTTGCTGCTCCACGGCGGTTTGCAACCGTGACAATCACTCCATCTATATGTATTGTATTCCTGTGAAAATACTTGGTCATTAGGAAAAAGATGGTAATTCATTTATCACTAGTTTTTGAATGCTTGGTCGTGACAATCACATGAAGCCACAACCACAAGTCTTCATCGCGTAATACTTACGATGGGTCACACCAACAGACGGTCGGTCGAACCCGCGTCTCACCGAAGGGACACACATCGGCTTGGTCTGACATGTACGACCAGTTATATAACTGACTTGTGCGACCGCATTTGAGCAGTAGTACTTGAAATTTGTGTTCCAGGAAACTCATCGGGAGCCGTTTTCAAAACCAAAACCATCAATTTATCTTTAGCTTGTTCCAGTCACATTCCAAAGTAGTACTATCAAACCTGAACATGTTCCCACTACTCATGTTTTAGTACTAGTGCTAGTTCAAGGTTATAAAAAGGGGAACTACCTAGCCAAAAATTACTCTACTTTACTCCTCATAAGTCCTTCCCTGCCATGGCCGATGTGCAGAGCTCTAGGTCGAGAACTACTAGTAAGAAGGGAGCGGCAACCAAGGCGGCCAAAAAAAGAGAGAGGGCTCGCCGCCTCATGAGAGGCTCGAAAGATCTCTCACGGGAAGGCGAGGGCTCCCAGGAGTGCCCTAGCCATAGAGGCGAACATGCTGAGCTGGCGTTGCTGTTATCACTTGACGACATGCCCGATCAGCTCAATAAGAAGAAGGAGTTGATCGACGGCTTGGTGAAGCTGTTGAAGGAGAGCCTCGATGACATGCCCACTGAGCTCAATAAACAGGAGAAGTTGACCGCCGTCTTGGTGATGCTGCTGAAGGAGAGCATTGCCTCAGGTAAGAAGGCGACCGGCAAAATCCTGCAACTTTGGGAGGACAAGGCGAATCTCCGCCACGAGCTCAACCTTTTGAAGGAGGAGGATGCCATCTAGAAGAAGCTGCATGAGAAGAGTAGTTCCTCGATGAAGATGATGCACGCCCTCGTCATGGAACAGAAGGAGGAGTTGTGATGCGGAGCATCCCACGATCATCCCCATGGACACATCTACATCTCCTACAACACCACTTGGACCAATGACAAGAGCATGTGCAAGAGCTGTCGAAACAGAGGTGACATCACTCCTCTCACAACTCCCTTTCGAATCACACAAGACATGGCTACTACCTCAAATGGAGATGTTTTGCATACTCAGGTACCAAGGAGTTAGTGATGGAGAAGCTAGGAAGCAAGGAGAATCGGAGGCGGAAGACATGCGTGAAGATGGAGAGGAAAACCGCCAAGTCCCTGGCTGGCCGGATGATCCGGACAAGGGCCCGGACGATCCGGACAGAGCCCGGACGATCCGGACCCCGGTCCGGACGATCCGGATAACTCGCTCAAATACACCCGAAGCTAGACCCTCAAGGCGGATCATCCGGACGAGCACCCAGATCATCCGGATAACAACCGGACATCCGGACCCCCATCCGGACATCCGAGCCAACACCGCCACCGCTTGGGTCATCAACTCATCCAGGCCACCACCCGGATCATCCGGACAGAGCCCGGATCATCCGCCTCCCCACCCGGATCATCCGGACCCCGCCTGCATGCGCGTGTTGGGCTGAGGCCCATGTACCCCTTCACCCCCTTAGCCTATATATATGACTCCTCCACCTCTCTTCTAGAGTGAGCATTGTGATAGCTCATACTTTGAGATAGAGCCTTGCTCATCCATCCAGATCTACTCCACCACGAGGGACTGACACCTCTTCGGAGAAGATCCTCATTGGATTCAAGACCTCCTTTTGAAGAAGACCATCTTCAAGACCTCCTCTCAGAGAAGAACCGGTTACCCTATATATCGTCCTTTGTTGGATTCTAATCTTGTTGGATTCGTTTCCCCTCTCGTGTTCTTCGTGTTTTTGGTAGGATTCCCCTCCAAACTTAAAAGATCCGCCTCTAGGTTTCTACCCTACATCAAGTTAGCGAAGCTCCGCATCGAGCATTCAGCTGCTATCAAGGTACATAATGCGATCGTGGAAGAGATGATGAACGCTCGCTTCAAGAAATCCCGCGTCATGGATAGAATGAAGAATATGGCGGAGGAGATGAGCAAGGAGATGAAGGTCGTGGAGGCGATGAAGAAGCAGTTAGGACTCCGCGGTTAACTGAAAGCACAAGTGCTCCCTGGGTGATTTTGGTAATTAATGTCAACATATATCTTGTTGGACTAATATTTTCATCTAGTATATTTCAGATAAGTTCAACATTGGAGTGGCATGAACAAGAGGACGTGGAACCCCTTCTAGATGCTAAGGACAAACATTGGCAAAAGGTCAAGATTCTACATTTTCATTTTAGTGGTCCAAGATCACATTGAGTCCATAGGAAAAGCCAATACTATTAAAAGGGGATGAGATGTTGCTTCATGGCTTGCTTGCTCAAAGTGCTTAGTGATATGCTCCAAAGCCCTCAACCACTTTCTCATTTCCACATATGTCCTAAACCTAAAAGTCAAACTCGGCCCCACGAATTTGATCTATCCGGCGCCATCGAGTTCATTTGACATAGCCACTGCCAAAAACCCTAATCAATTCGGTCTCACCGATGGGATCTCGGTCTCACCGAGATGGGCTTGCAAACTCTTTGTTGCCTGTTGGAATAATTTCGGTCCCACTGAGATATGCAATCGGTCCCACCGAGTTTGCTTGACCAACTCTTTGTTTGCTTATTACCAAAATCGCACTACTAGGAAAAGGGCTATAGATGAAATGGATACTAATGGCACACCTGTCATGTGGTGCGCCACTACTATATAGCAGTGGCGCACCATGTGCAGGTGCGCTATTCGTATGGAAGACACTAATGGCGCACCAGGTACATGGTGCGCCACTAGTAACAATTTCTTTTATTTTTCCAAACATACTAATGGTGCATCCTGGCACAGTGCGCCATTACTAGTGCTAACTAGTAATTGCGCACCGGCCAGACAGTGCGCCACTACAGTTGTTTTTTTTATTCTTTTTTTTGCAAAATTACTAATGGCGCGCCGTGGCACAGTGCGCCATTACTAGTTTAAACTAGTAATGGCGCACTATGCCACGGTGCGCCATTAGTGTGTATATATATATATATATATTTTTTTTGCAAAACTACTAATGGCGCACCACCTGCAGGTGCGCCATTAGTAACCAGGGTTACTAATGGCGCATTTGCAGGTGGTGCGCCATTAGTAACCTAGGACCAACAAGATATTTTGGACAACCACACCTACCCACTCACTTTCCCCACTTCATTCTCTCCACCTCCTCCACCAAGCTTGTCTCGGCTGCCTCCTCCTCCTCACCTCATTTGCACCATAGATTCATCCAAATTAAGTGGTTAAATTACCTTTTTTTGATAGGTAAGTAAGGGGGGAAGCTATCTTATGTTGTTCTCCCTCTCCAACAACGTGCACATGCACTTTTTGTGGCCTAGCTAGATCTATGTATGTTTGTGCTGTTGCATATGTTTGTGGTGTTGCATATATGTTTATGTTTGCAGGTACCGGTATTTAAAATGCGATAGTTGCCAATATTTTGCCAGAATGTTGATTCATTTCCGTTTCGGCGAGAATTTTGGCACTATGCATTCTTTTTGGTCCTATTTTTAGGGAAAGTCACGCCAAATTTTTTTTTGGTTCTAAAATATCGTTTTGCTCTACCCCGCATGCGACTATGGTCCGCACGATGACCGAAGGCATCGTGAATAGGTTTTTGAGCTCCCCGAAGGCCGAGATGCTTCAAAAGAACGAGACGGAGATAAGATGTCCGTGTCGAAGATGCAAGCTGAAGAGCCTTATTGTGGACCCGGATTCCGGGCAGGTGCGGGACCACCTACTCTTGCGTGGTTTCATGGATGGCTATCGGTGGCAAGGTGATGAAGATGACTATGAAGTCGTCCATGGGGGCCGGGCAAGAAATGAGCAAGACTCGGGCAGGCGAGAAGACGAAGAATCTCCAGGACATGATCAGGACGCTGGTGTTGTACACAGTCATCATGTAGAAGATGCAGGACATGATGATGAGGAAGATGCCGGAGGAGACGAAGGGCATGATCATGAAGATGAAGATGCCGGTGGAGTAGACGATGATGGACCATCGATGGGCTGGGTGCAGGACCCTCATATTCAAGAGCTGCTTCTCAAGCAGACGGATAACGCAAGAGCTGCCGCCCGAGAGAAAGCAAAGCTGGATCAACTGGAGATAGACGCGGTTACTCCATTGTATGAAGGATGCAGGCCCGAGGATACCCGCCTGAAAGTAACGCTCATGGCTCTGGAGATGAAGGTAAAACACAAAATGACCAAGCATGCTTCAACGAGAACATGTCATTCTGGCATGAACGTCTTCCCAAGGGGAACAAGTGCCCGAGCAGTTTCGAGGAGGCGAAGAAAATCGTGTGTCCTTTGGATTTACCGCACGTGAAATACCATGTGTGCATGAACAATTGCATCATTTATCAGGACGAGCACGCGGAGTCTACCATATGTCCGGTGTGCGGCGTCACTCGATACAAGAAGAGGAAGAAAGCTCCTCGAAAAGTGGTGTGGTACTTTTTGATCACTCCTCGTCTGCAGCGGATGAGGAATAAAAGCTCGAAGACAAAGAGAACTTCTCCGGGTACTCAAGATATTGTGTTTGGAGAGGTGTAGATTGTAGATTCCAGTATTTCGTGGACCCTAAGGTAGCAAAGATCCTGCGTTGGCACGCGGATAGGGAGGAGAAGAAGCGAGAAGATGACGCAAATGATCCGGAGATAAATAAAAAAGACAAGATGCTGAGTCACCCTAAGGATGGGAGCCAGTGGCAAGCATTGAACTTCAAACACCCAGAATTTGGGAAGGATCCAAGGAACATCATGCTGGGCGCGAGCACCGATGGAGTCAATCCGTTTGGTAGCCAGAGAAGCACACATAGCACCTGGCCTGTGTTTGTGTGGATGTACAACCTTCCCCCTGGTTGTGCATGAAGAGGAAGTACATTCACATGCGTATGCTAATTGAAGGGCTGAAACAACCAGGGAACGACATCAATCTGTATCTGGGGCTTCTGAAAGAGGAGCTAGACACACTGTGGAAAACGGCAGCCAATACGTGGGATGCCACAGAGAAAGAATATTTCCCTATGAGAGCCACACTGCTCACGACGGTGCACGACTATCTCGGTTACGGATATCTCGCGGGGCAGGTGGTCCACGGATTTTTTGGATGCGTCAGGTGCATGGATGACACAACGTATCGCCAGCTAGATAGAGATCCCGGGTCTTCAAAAACCGTGTTCATGGGACATCGAAGGTGGCTTCGCGATGATGACCCGTGGAGGAAACGCAAGGATCTGTTCGATGGTGAAACCGAACCCCGAAGACGCCCGCGTACGAGGAGCGGCGATGAAATAGACCAGCTGTTGAAAAATTGGAAAGATTGCCCACTGCCGGGAAAGAAGTAAAAGGCGCCAGAGCCGGGAAAGAAGCGAAAGGCGCCAGAGCCGCTGCTGAAGGTATCGAAAACGAGGTCTGTTTTCTAGACTTGCCGTACTGGAAGATCCACCATATGCCTCACAGCCTTGATGTCATGCATATCACGAAGAACGTGTGCGAGAGTCTGCTTGGTACCCTGCTCAACATGCCAGAGAGGACCAAAGATGGGCCGAAAGCAAGGGCAGACTTGAAATCAATGGGCATCAGGGAGGAGCTTCACGCTAATGATGATGATGATGAGGCGAAGCAGGACACGGAAAGTCTTCGCAAAGGCAAAAAGGCCAAGAAGACCGGAAATGACTACCCTCCCGCGTGCTTCACTCTAAGTCAGGAGGAGATCGATCAGTTTTTCACCTGCCTCGTAGGAGTAAAACTTCCTTACGATTACGTGGGAAAGATAAGAAGATACCTAGACACAGCGAAGCAGAAGTTCAGTGGGATGAAGCCTCACGACTGTCATGTGCTGATGACGCAGATACTTCCTGTTGCAATCCGTGGGATCTTGGACGCGCACGTCCATGAAATGCTATTTGGCCTATGCAACTTTTTCGACGTCATCTCTCGGAAGTCGGTTGGCGTGAGGCTTCTTACAAGGCTACAGGAAGAGATCATGGTGATACTATGCGAGCCTGAGATGTACTTCCCGCCCGCATTCTTCGACGTTATGGTGCATCTGCTGGCCCAAATCGTGGAGGATATCATCCAACTTGGGCCGACGTTCCTGCACAGTATGATGCCGTCCGAAAGGATGAATGGTGTCATCAAAGGATACATTCGCAACATGTCACGCCCAGAGGGAAGCATAGCCAGGGGCTTTCTGACCGAAGAGTGCATCTCCTACTGCACGAATTATCTAGGCATCGAGAGCCCCGTTGGTCTGCCCGTCAACAGGCACCTCGGCAGGCTCGCTGGATCAGGTCACCATGAGGGTCACCACGAAATGCATGTCGACTTCGAGGGTCGACTCGCCGACTTTGAAAGAGCAAACCTAGTCGCGCTACAACACATAGACGTGGTCGATCCTTGGGTGGTAGAGCACAAAACCTTTATTGAGGACGTACAATGACCGAGGCCAACAGAGGACGGATGGAGATATAATCAAAGAGCACAACTCATGTTTCACGCGTTGGTTCAAGCAGAAGCTTCTGTCGTACCCTTTACATGAGGATTCTTCCGCGGCAGAACAACTCATATTCGCCTTGTCACAGGGCGCCGAGCACAACCTGATGACGTATGAGGCGTACGATATCAACGGCTACACATTCTACACCGAGGGAAAGGACATGAAGAGCGATGGTTATCAGAACTCCGGGGTAACGATGGAATCCTACACCGGTAACGACAAGGACATATACTATGGAAGGATCGAGGAGATCTGGGAGCTGAGCTACGCTGGAGAGAAGGTCCCGATGTTCCATGTCAGATGGGCCAAGAGCGTCATAAAAGAAGACCGGTATTTCACCATCATGGTTATACCCGAAGCCAAATCCAAGACCGCGGGCGCAAACGTCACCGCGAAAAATGAGTCATGGATACTGGCTTCCCAAGTGGACCAATGCTTCTTCATTAACGACCCGCCAAAGCCCAGCCGTGTTGTCTTGAGGAGAGGCAAAAGGAAGATCATCGGAATGGATGGTGTCGCCAATGAACAAGACTTCGACAAGTACAGCGACCCGAAGATGGAACATGACAACGACGATGAAGTATCAGCATACACCACAAGAAGAAGCAGGACCACCCTACCTAAAGGACGTCCGTTCAAGAGAAGAACTCCATTTACGAAAAATAAGGGCAAGAAGATTGTGAATAGATAGCTAGCTAAGATCGATTGTATTTAAATTGTAGCCTTCATTTCTCGATTATTGTATTTCATGGGCACTTTAATTTTGAACTCATGAATGTTTTTAAATTTCATGGACACTCGATCTCGATCCCCCTTCATCTCGATCGCTATCCCACCTCGCCAGATCCGGTCCCTCTCGCCGCCGACGACCCACCGCACCCTCCCCCGCTCCACCGGCCGTCGCCACCGACCCCCCGCACCCTCCCCCGCTCCACCGGCCGCCGCCGCCGACCCCCCGCACCCTCCCCCGCTCCACCGCCGCCACCGACCCACCGCACCCTCCCCGCTCCATCGGTCGCCGCCGCCGACCCCCCGCACCCTCCCCCCGCTCCACCGCCGCCGACGACCCACCGCACCTCCCCCGCTCCACCGCCGCCAACGACCCACCGCACCCTCCCCCGCTCCACCGGCCACCGCCGCTGACCCCCCGCACCCTCCCCGCTCCACCACCGCCGACGACCCACCGCAC